>NC_052153.1:41645783-41961227 GCF_902713615.1 Scyliorhinus canicula
GGTCGTTATGAGGGGTCGGTTTGAAAAAGCAGGCATATGTTATCAGGAAATGTGGTAATCTAAATGGAAGGCTGGTTGTTGGACAGATATGAGAGATTTAGGGTAAAAACAATGTTGCTGTGATTGGTGACAATTTTCGAGGGCTTGGGGTTGTGAAGCTGGAATTATAACCCTCCGGGTGAGAAGTTGCAATTTAAAATATTTTCAAACAAAGCCCCAACCCACAATTCCGGTTTTAACTAAACTCGATGTCAGACAATAATCTGGTCTCAGGAATTGGGTCGGTTGATAAAAGATTTGAAGGAAAATTGCACAACTCCATTTTAACTGTAATTTTATTTCCCAATCCATCACCATTTAAACAATATTCTGTCATTCTGTTTCTTCATCCGAAGTGGATAACTTCACATTTATCCATGCATTTGCTCACTCACTCAACTTGTCTAAATTACCTTGAAGTCTTCAATATATCCCCTCAATAACCCTCACAATACACCCCCACTTCAGCCTCTCAACTAAAAACCCATCTTCAGGTGATTGAAGAGGTGAGTTCCACAGCCACATATACAGACAAAGTCAATGATGCAAGATGATACTCTGATCTTGGATTCATGTCTCATTACGTTCACCCCCCCATCATCTGGCCTGGGCTTGTAAAATCCTACCAACTGTCCTGGCTTGAGACAATTCACACCTCTTTAACCGATGATTACCCCTCTCTCCAGTCATTCAGTCTGGACCTGTAAAAACTTAATTACCTGCGAAGACTTGCATTCAAAGTATCCTCTTGCATCATTGACTTTGTCTATATATGTGGTTGTGGAACCCAGCTCTTCACTCACCTGATGAAGGAGCTGCGCTCTGAAATCTAGTGATTCGAATCAAACCTGTTGGACTTTAACCTGGTGTTGTAAGACTTCTTACAGTGCCCACCCCACTCCACCGGCAGCATTGGATAGAAAACTGGTTGGCAGAGAGGAAACAACGAGTAGGGATTAATGGGTCCTTTTCAAACTGGCAGGCAGTAACTAGTGGGGATCGGCGCTGGAACCCCAGCTATTCACAATATATATTAATGATTTGGATGAGGGAAAAAAATGTAACATCTCAAAGTTTGCAGATGATACCAAGTTAGATGGGAGGGTGAACTGTGACGAGGATGGAGGGATCCTACAGCATGATCTGGACAGGTTGGGCAAGGGGGCAAATCAATGGCAGATGCAGTAAAATTTGGATAAGTGTGAGGTTATTCACTTTGGAAGTAAAAACAGGAAGGCAGATTACTACTTGAATGGTTGTAAATTGGGAGAGGGGAGTGTGCAGTGGGATCCGGGTGTCCTTGTGCACCAGTCGCTGAAGGTAAGCATGCAGGTGCAGTAGGCGATAAAGAAGGCTAATGGTATGTTGGCCTCCATTGCAAGAGGTTTCGAGTATAGAAGCAGGGATGTGTTGCTGCAATTATACAGGGTCTTGGTGAGGCCACACCTGGAGTACTGTGCGCAGTTTTGGTCTCTTTCTCTGAGGAAGGATGTTCTTGCTCTCTCTCTCGAGAGTGCAGTGAAGATTTACCAATTCCAGGGATGACGGGACTGCCATATGAGGACAGATTGTCTAGGTTGGGATTGTTCGCACTGGAGTTCAAAAGAATGAGGTGGGATCTCATAGATTTATAAAATTTTAACGGGACTAGACAGGGTAGATGCAGGGAAGTGGTTACCAATGATGGGGGTGTCCAGAACCAGGGGTCACAGTCTGAGGATTCTGGGTAAACCATTTCGGACAGATATAACGAGACATTTCTTCACACAAAGAGTGGTGAGCCTGTGGAATTCATTACCACAGGAAGTAGTTGATGCTAAAACTTTGAATATATTCAAGAGGTGGCTAGATATAGCACTTGGGGAGAATGGGATCAAAGGCTATGGGGAGAAAGCAGGATTAGGTTATTGAGTTGGATGATCAGCCATGATCGTGATGAATGGCGGAGCAGGCTCGAAGGGCCAAAAGGCCTCCTCCTGCTCTCCTATCTTCTATGTATCTATGTATCTCCACATCAAGGTAGCAGGTGGCAGAGGGCATGCCAGGGTGCCACCCTGTCCTGTCCCCGACTACCCAGGGGTCTCAGTTGGCCTTGGAGACTCCCCCAGGAGCTATTACGACTGGTTCATGTTTGTGGAAACCAATACTAAACGCCGCCTTGTTGGTCACTCAGGCATGGCCATTAGGTCCCGGGTGCTGGGAGAATCATGCAAACGCCTATTTAAATGAGCTAATTTAAATCTGTTGATCTGGATCTCACTAGTGAAGGCGAGATCCAGCCTGCGACATCTCGCGAGACTCCATTAAATCTTGCGAGGCATTTTGAATGTCGCAAATCTTGCGAGATGCCTCTAGTGAGATCCAATGGCTTCGTCCGATACCAAGTCGGACGCGACGAGGACGTTAAACTATGCCTCTCGTCTTTCCAAAATTTATTCATTAGCCCCTCGAGTGAGAAAAAAAATTAAATGTGGACCCCCGCCCCCTTATGAAATGGTTGGAGAAGCCTGTATTGCATTGATTGGTATTCCAAGCCAAAACCTGATATTATTAAATATCTCTTCAAACAAGGAGCAGGAGTGCTCCCTTGTGAGGTAAGGTAATGTAGAATGACATGTATCGTTTGAAACATTCTGGAGCTTAATTGAGATATGCCTGCCATGGTATGAAGAGTAAAACATGCAATGAGATCTATTGTGAAAGGACTATCATCAAGAAACATGTATTCATTAATTTTAACTACAATGTACAAAACCCAAGCTCGTCAAGACAGTATGAAGCAAACTAAATGATATTAATATGAGAGTGAGAGAAAGAGTTGAAGAAAGAATGGTCATACCTGGAACAAAACCATTATAAGTGGAATGGAGTGGTGAATCAGGTCTATAAATGATCCTGCTATTCTGCTCCACTGGATTTTCATCTGGTGTTTGGAACGTATACATCCTTCCTGGGTAACAAGGGTCAACAGGTGGTTCACATACCATGGGGATGAAAGTACAACTATCTGGTGGTCTTATTTCACCTGTTGGCTAAGCAAATAGAACGGAAGTTGCATTATGTGTTACTTCAGACACCATGAACATATCTGCATCATAAAAACTCCACAGAGTCTTACAATAACAGATGGAGGCCTTGATGACATATTTGGTGCAATTAGATCACTCCTTTTGCACTCCATCATTTCACGTTGTTTCAGCTCTTTTATCGTCTGAATGGCAGATGTTGCTTCAGGATTGTTGTCATAGACAGAATGCTTCAGAGCAAAATGATATTTTCCATCTCTCGGATAGAAATAGCCTACAATTAAAGGTGACACAGTTATTTTCTAATACATAGTGAGGAAAACACATTCATGATTTGTACATTCAAACAACACAATGGGGAATGGGGTGTGGAAATAACTGTTTACTGTTGTAACAATAATGAAAATGAAATGAAAAAATGAAATGAAAATCGCTTATTGTCACGAGTAGGCTTCAATGAAGTTACTGTGAAAAGCCCCTAGTCGTCACATTCCGGCACCTGTCCGGGGAGGCTGATACGGGAATCGAACCGTGCTGCCGACCTGCTTGGTCTGCTTTAAAAGCCAGTGATTTAGCCCAGTGAGCTAAATCAGCCCCTTATATACCATTAATTGTAAGCCCATTGTAATTTGCTGAGGAATTAATAAGGTAAAAGGCACCTAATATAAAATAAAAACAGAAAATGCCAGAAACACTCAGCACGTCTGGCAGCTTCCGTAGAGAGAGAAACAGTTAACCTTTTGAGTCCATATGAACTTTCTACAGCGTAGAAGAGGGAGAGAAAGGTGGTGAATGTTCTACTGTTTAAGAGGGGTGGAGCAGGCAGAGTAGAACATAGAACAGTACAGCACAGAACAGGCCCTTCGGCCCTCGATGTTGTGCCGAGCCATGATCACCCTACTCAAACCCACGTATCCACCCTATACCCGTAACCCAACAACCCCTCCCTTAACCTTACTTTTTAGTAGAAGGACAGTGTTAAAATCCACCCCCCCCCCCCCCCCCCAATAATCAACCGATGCGTATCCAAGTCTGGTGTCCTCGCTAAGACCTTCTTTACCACTGTTGCTTCACAGTGCCAGCGATCTGGGTTCAATTCCCAGCTTGGGTCAGTATCTGTGCGGAGTCTGCACGTTCTCACCCGTGTCAGCGTGGGTTTCCTCCGGGTGCTCCGGTTTCCTCCCACAAGTCCCAAAAGACGCGCTTGTTAGGTGAATTGAATATTCTAAATTCTCCCTTAGTGTACCCGAACAGGCGCACTAGAGTGGTGACTAAGGGATTTTCACAGTAACTTAATGGCCGTGTTAATGTAAGCCTGCTTGTGACACTAATAAAGCTTATTATTATTATTGACGTAGTCCACATCGTCCCAGTTAAGGGCATATACATTCACCAACACCGTGGACGCTTCCTCTAACCTTTCACTAACCATCACATAGCTACCCCCAGGCCCTCGACTACGTTACACGCCGAGAAAGCCACCCTCTTACTAAACAGCACCGCTGCCCACCTCACATCCAAACCCGAATGAAACACTTGTCCCACCCAACCTTTTCCACAGCTTTGTTTGATCTTTAACCCTCAGGTGAGTTTCCTGCATAAAAAACACATCCGCCGTCAAACTTTTTAAATGAAAGAATACTCAAGACCTCTTAACAAGTCCATTCAGTTCCCTCACATTCCCTGAGACCAGTTTGGTCGGGGGACTCCAAGAACCACCCCCCCCCCCCCCCCCCCCACCCCCCACTCCAGGCCAGCCCGACCAACTGTATCCAGTCCGAATGGCCTGCACCAGACCCACGTTTCACCCACCTCTCAGGTCCTCCTAAGATGGCCGTCGCCCCCCCCCACCTCACAACCAACTAGTCTATTAATAAACCCTCCATATTAGCAACCCAATCCAACACCCCCATCCCCTCCCCAAACAGAGAAATTTCCACCACTCCGGACTCGCTGCCCCAACCCACACAAAGAACAACAAGACCAAAAAAAACAACCCTCCCCTACTTCCACACCCCTCCCCCCACCCCTCCCAAAGCAACCAGCAGCAAGTAGAAGGACAGTGATAGGTAGGAACTGATGCATGATCAATCACTACTGAAGCGAGATTGTAGTTCAATTGAAGGCTTTAATGAACAAGTAGTTACCCCAGCAGCTCCGGTACAGAATGACTGCTGTGGGTGAAACACAGACTCTTATGCTCCGTCTGCTGGGCGGAACCAGCAGGCAGGTTCTACCACTCATACTACAGTATAAGGTACATCCCACCTAGGTACCGCGACACCACTAATATAGCCTACCACAGGAACTATGAGAGATTGCACAACAAATGTTTAGGGCACAAGACAAAAGGAAGTTTAATGGGAATGTTAAGGACTACAGAAGACACTAATAGTGACATAAAGGTAAGAGAGCATAATGTGTTAATAGGAGAACAAAGGACAGCGAAAACAAAACTGAAGAACAATGACAGATGGCCCTGTGATGAGTGTGTGTGTATGTGTGTGTTGGGGGGGGGGGGTTGGTGTGGAATTGCATTGGGTCAAAAATATTTTTGAATTTAAAAGGAGAAAGTTCACAGTCTAAAGTTGTTGAACTCAATGATGAACCCAGAAGGTTGTAATGTGCCTGATCGGAAGCTGAGGCATTGTTCCTCAAGTTTATGTTGGAACATTGCAGCAGGCCAAGGACAGAAATGTGAGCATGGGAGGAAGATGGCGAGTTGAAATAGCAAGCGACGGGAAGGTTGGGGTTATGCTTGCAGACTGAGCGAAGGGGTTAAGCAAAGCGGACACCCCAGTCTGTACTTGGTTTCCCCCATGTACAGGAGACCGCATTGGGAGCAGCCAATACAGTAGACCAAATTAACAATGAGGAGGGAGGTAAAGGGGCAGGCGTTGCATCTTCTGCAGTGGCATGGGAAGGTGCTGAATAAGAAACAGTTGATTCTCACTTCACTGAGCCCTGATGGTCAAATTTCAACTGTTGTTCATTGCCTCTAGACAATCATCTATTAGTCAAGATGACAGCAGTATCAGTAAAAACATTGACCGATTCTGCTGTGGCTCAGTGATAGCGCTCTCCTCTCTGAGTCAGAAGATCACAGTGCAAGTTCCATTTCAGAGACTGAAGCACAATATCCAGGCCGACATTTCAGTGCAGTACAGAGGGAGTGTTGTACACCCAGAGGTACCACCTCTCAGATACAACATAAGATTATCTTTTTGCTCTTTAAGTGATCTCTAAATTTACCCCTTCGGGTGGACGTAAAATAGCCCACAACATCATTCAAAGAAGAACAGCAGAGTTCTCCCAATAGCCTGGCTAACATCTGTCCTTCTTGAAATTACACAACATTTTAGCCTCAACTACTTTCTGTTGTAATAAATGCCACAGATTCACCACTCTCTGGGCGCAGATATTTCTCCTCACCTCAGTCCTAAAAGGTTTATCCCTTATCCTCTGGACTCCCCCAACATCGGGAACATTCTTTCTGAATCTGCCCTGTCTAATCCTGGTAGACTTTTATATGTTTCTATGAGAGCCCCTCTCAATCTTCTAAACTCCAATGAACCGATTTAGTCTCTCCTCATATGACAGTTGTGCCAAAGGGATGATGGGTGGCATAAAGAAAGGAAAGGGAGGAGTACGGATAAGTGGCCTGAGTCAAGGTAATGGAGAGTTCAGAGCTGGGGGATGGAGGAACGGAGCAGTTTACAAAGGTAGAGAAGCCAAAGGGGTTCTAAACACGGGATGAGAATTTTAAGTAAATAACCAAAAAGCAGTTGAACCGAATCAGATGAGCAGTCTGTAATGTTCCTATATAACCAATATCAAAAATGGACTAGCTGATGATCGTCAGTACTTACACACACACAACTGTGAACTCAAGGTACATTTTTATAACATCTCAAGTAGTATTTTGGAACAAATCTAAACTATGGATAAGGCAACTAGAAAGCAGCAATAAATGCCAGCATTGCCAGAAATGTCTCCATCCCGAGAATTATTTTCATAACAAATTCAATTCTCCTTTGGATTTTCAGTTGTCTTGTTTGCAAATATATGCAAGCAACACGCGATCAGCAATCGGAGACTAAATTCAGAAGGATCTTCTTTCTAGAACTTGTGAAAGAAAATCTTTTTCTGATACTCTGGAGCATTATTTCTTTTACGGCGTGGGATTACATTGAACTAAACATTCCTTGTGCCTCTTAGTCATCTGTGAATTATCATGAAACAAGCCTCACTGAATCACAAAGGGTCAACATCACCGTTTTTAATGTTTGTATTCTGCACCTGTCCCGCATACGTGGTAATTTCTGGGTGCCCGTAGGTCCTATTCAGCAGATGCCTTGGGACCTGGGGGTTGTACAGTGGTTTTGTTTGGGTTAGGGTTAAACGCGGTGACTTGGGTTGCCCAGGTTCATATGACAGCAGTCCCAAAGTAGCGTTGCCATAGGTCTCCCCGAAGTGGCTTCGTAACTTTGGAATGTACCCTCCGTACCTGCAAAACGAACAGAGTTTTCAAATCATTTCTATTGAGGTGGGGAGGCCAGATATTTCAGCTTCAATCTGACTATATCACAAAACACAGGAATTACTACATGAAAAAGATTATGACCCACCTAAATTGTCTTCTACCATCGGTATGTTGAAACATGGGGACATTCAGCTATTGCTACCCTTCAGTTTGATCATGGCTGATCTGTATCTTAACTTCATCTCCTGCTTCCGTAACCCTAAATACCCTTGTTAACAAAAATTTATCAACCACAATTACATGAATAACCAATGATAATAACAGTAAATCTCTATCAATCAGCCGACAATGGACCCAGACATGACAAGAGGAAAACTCCAATGGTGGACAGCTTTTGGAACGATGGTCAAACATCACCCATTCCTCCCAAAAATACTACACATACCAGATGTCAGGTCTCCAATTACCCATTTACAGTACCCTAAAATGTTATTTTCTGAAAGGAAATGATCTAATGCTATCCTCAGATACTCTATCCTCCATATATAATCTGCAGTAAAAAATAAATGGATAAAATATTCCCCTTCCCCACTGAATCAGCCAGGTATTAATTTTCCTCACTGCTCAGGGTGCTGAGGACCTGGGTTCAATCCCAGCCCCGGGTCACTGTCCGTGTGGAGTTTGCACATTCTCCCTGTGTCTGCAATGGGTCTCACCCCCACAACCCAAAGATGTGCAGGGGAGGTGGATTGGCCATGCTAAATTGTCCCTTAATTGGAAAAAGAAATCAGGTACTCTTTTTTTTTAACGTTTCCTAACTTGCTGTTGTTACACAGAAACATGGAGGCCATTCAACTCCTCAGACATATTCCATCATTCAATTAAATCCTACTTAATCTATCTCAATTCCAATTACTTGTCTTTATTCTATATCCTTTGACAACCTAACTGAATGCAAATAGGTTAGCCACAACAGCCTTTTGGGGAAGGGAGCTGCAGATTTCCACTATCTTGTGTGACAAAATGCTTTCTAATTTCACCCTTGTTTCTTCCAGTTTTAGTTTTAGTACTCCAGAGGAAATAGTTTCTCCGCATCTATCATATTGAATTCCTTTATCATTTTAAATACTTCCATTCAATCACCTCTCAACCTTCTAAAGCTGTCTACCTATTATTTTTCTGCCTTTGTCCAGATTCCCCCCCAATTCGCTCCTTTCTTCTGAACATGGAGACTCATTTTGGGGTTTGTTTCCAAAAGCTACAGCTAGCACTGGGAAAACACATTAACCAGGAACATCATTTGCAGTTAATGAGACCTTAGTGGTTGCGTTTATAATAATTTCAAAGTAATTAATCACTTTGGGATTCCTTGAGGGATGATAAATACCACATAAAAATCTATTTTCCTTTTTTACTCCTCATAGTTTCATACCACTTAATAAATCCTATTTGTTGTTTTTGGCAGACGATGTATATTCTTTCAGGGTGTTGTTTGTCCATTTATTGAAGAGAATCGAACGTTGTGAAGCAGCATCATAATAGATTCAGTGCCCCTAACCTTGTCAACAGTATACTACAACCAAAGACTGTCCTGAGGTGCTTCATTGATACATAATCAGATAAAAATGGCCACCATGCCAAATAAGGAGATGTTAACTGGGGCAACCAAGGGTTGTATGAAGAGGTTGGTTTTAAGGCTTTCTTAATGGGGGAGAGGCAGACAGATATAGGGAGAACATTCCAGAGCATGGAGCTTAGGTGACCGAGGGCCCAAATTCCAAAAGGCCAGAGTGGGAGGAAGGAAACGTTCTTGAGGGGGATTATTGGGATGGAGCAGACTACAGAAATAAGGAGGAGTGAGATCATGAAGAGAGTTAAATGGATGAGAATTTTAAATTTGGATAACTTTGGTCTTCCAGGTGTTTAATTGGAGGACACTGACTCATCAATAGTTTGACAACAGAACGTAGTGGAGAGATGGAGTTGGCATGTGGACGCTAGCCCGCTTGGCAGTTTTAGAATTCCCCAGCAGGGGGTACCTTTCCCGACCTCGCCACAATTTTCACTTGGACGGCCGAGGCCTAGGCTGGTCCACCTGCCCTTGCCCTTTGGAGGTCCTTAAGTGGTCAATTACCGACAGCTAGTATCGGCAGTGATCTGTTCACCGCAAACTCTTTGGATGATGGTGGGGAAACCCCGCCATCCGAAAATCCTGGCCCACTTTTGTAGATGTTGTAATGAAGAAACAGCAAATAGCCGTGGAAGAGCAGGGGGATGATGTCAAGGGTATATCCAGAAGTAATGGTGAAGGCAGAAAGAGAGGTCCTTGCTGGAGATGCACTCCCTCAGTACAGCAGCAAAGTATAATTCTAGGTTATGTGAGCAAGCCCCTGGAGTGGTACCTAAATCCACAACTTTCTAAAGCAGCAGTAAGTGCTCTTCCACTGAATCATAAGAACTAGGAGCAGGAGTAGGCCATCTGGCCCCTCGAGCCTGCTCTGCCATTCAATAAGGGCGGGATTCTTCCCTACCGGCGAACCACTCCGGCATCGGGCCACCCCGAAGGTGCGGAATCCTGCGGACCTTCAGGGGCTAGGCTGGCGCTAGAATGGTGTGCGCCATGCCGGCTGGCGGGGAAGGGGCTTGGCACCATGCCAACCGGCGCCAAAGGGCCTCTGCTGGCTGGCACGATTTGGCACATGCGCGGGAGCACCAATGTGGCTGGCGTCATCCCAACACATTTGCAGAGGGGATAATCTCCGCACCAGCTATGGCAGATTGCTACAGCCGCTGGTGCGGAGGAATAGAGTGCCCCCACGGCACAGGCCCACTGTGGGTCCCGATCGCGGGCCAGGCCACCATGGGGACCCCCCCCCCCCCCCCGAGGCCGCTCGCACAGCCAGGTCCCGCCTGCAAATATCTGGTGTAACATACGCCGGTGGGACTGGCCGAAAACGGGCGGCCACTCGGCCCATCGCAGGCTGAGAATTGCCGGGGGGGGGGCTGCCAGCGGCTGCCGTCCCCCCCCTGCCAAATCTCCAGCACCGGAGAATTCGGCAGCCGGCGGGGGCGTGATTCACGCCGCCCCCCGGCGACTCTCCGACCCGGCGGGGGGGGGGGGGTCGGAGAATCCCGCCCTAGATCATGGCTGATCTTTTTGTGGACTCAGCTTCACTTACCCGCCCACTCACCGTAACCTTTTATTCCTTTACTATGCAAAAATCTATCTACCTTTGCCTTAAAAACATTTAATGAGATCGCCCCAACTGCTTCACTATGCTGGGAATTCCAGATTCAGTTCTAGTTACACCCGCCTGTGGAAAAAACCTCCATGCTTCTATCCTATCTATTCCCTTCATCATTTTATATGTTTGTATAAGATCCCCCCCCTTATTCTTCTAAATTCCAAAATCACACAGCTCAGCGTTTAATCTGACTCCATTTTTAAAGCTATTTTTCGCTGCCATCTCTTCTGTTTGCCTCATCCCCTAAGCAAATGGGTGAATTGGGTTTGAGTATTCCCAAGGCCCACAATGGTGCTCCTGTGTGGTGCTGGTTTGAGGTGACCTGGGTCCTGGTCTGGGGAAGTGGCAGTCAGGACTCAATGCATGTGTGGGCATCAACCAGACCTGTGCCACTGCCAGCTGGGGAGGGAAACTGGATCAGTGAACAAACATACAGGGCTGCCTCAAAATGCAGCACCTCCACAACTTACTTTCAGGAAAGAACATTTATCTCGGATCTTACCCAGGCATGAAGTTCGGATCAAACGTACTGAATACATTCTCTGCCTTGAGAGGTAATGGGAACGGCATCTTAGATCAACCCAAGAGTAATAAATAATGAATCTGAAAAGCAATATCCTTGAAGTGATATCCTGGTTAAGCAAAGGGTTGTCGTATCCCAAATTGTTCCTGGCTGTTAATTTGTAGTTGGGCTGAGGTGCAGCAGTAACCAGGCAGCGGCATTTATGTTGCTTTAACAACGGCGTCACGGGATTGGTCACAAACATCCCGGCAGCTTGCAACAGAGGTCGCTAACTTTTACACCGAGAGTTGAAAGACTGTCACTGCAGTCTGCACTATGCTCCCCAGTGCAAGGAAGCCGCACTGAACATGCTAGTTTAGAGCCATCATTCCAGTTTGTTTGCTGCATCTAGTTATATTTGGGTTATTGTTGCTAAGTGCGTGGCGCTGTGTATCTAAAACCAAACACGCTGCACTTTAGAGAGAGAACAAACACCATGTAGTCCCATTAACATCCAGTCTGTGCACGCAAATGAAAAGAGTTAGCGGTTTGTTTACATGATTTGCACCTTCGACTTAAACATATTGTTGTAATGCTTCAAAGTTAATTTAGGTGTGTCAGGTGGCTCTCTGTAAAAAGTTCCAGCATGTGTGATAATGCAGGCTGTAAGATGTGAGACGCCTTTTTACTCATCAGGTCGTTACCTTGAATGAATTTTACTCTTCGATAGTCCAATAAACAATGTTGCCATTTGAATGCACTTTTTGAAAGGCCAGCACCCCCACCTCCTTTTATTTGCTTCCCTCTCTCCCTGTATCTAACATTTATACCTCTAACCTCTCTGCTTCATGCAAGTCCATTCTCCTACTCAGTCAGATCGTGGCTGGGCTGTACCCCATTCCAGTTACTGACTTTAAGCCATGTGTCTCCATACTCTTACATTACAAAAATTAGTCACTCCCAGTCTTGATCATTTCAATTGACTCATTTACCAGAAGCCTTGTCAGGAAGAGCATACCATATTGCCATTGGATTTCACGTGAACGAGCTGCTCCATATTTCAATCTTGGATGGCCCAGTTATAATTTTAAGTCTACCCTGTGGTGATATGCATCACTGTAAATAGACAAGGGGTTAATGTAAATACACTAAGGCTAAGTAAACACCAGAGGGAGCACCAGAGACATCATGACATGCAGACATACAGCTAATGAACACATAGAAAAGGACACGACCAATAGGCAGTCAAGACACCCAGAAGTGACACTACCACAAGGGGGCAACCCATATAAAAGGACAGGGCACACATGCTCTTTCTCTTTCCATAGGCGACACTCAGAGAGAAAGACAGGGGCAGATCAGAAGCATCACACCCACCGCATGGATTAGAGCAGACTGGTTAGTTAGGTTGAGTTACTACAGCAAGATTAGCAGGGGAGTCGAACTCAAGTAAGAGAATTGTTAACTGTTCAATACATGTGTTGAACCTATCTCCAAGCCTGAATCTTCTTTTGTCAGAGTATACATCAAGGAAGCAGCTTATGCTACATGAAGAAGCGTAACACAACATACCCATGGCCGATATTCCCCACACATGAAAACAGTCTCTTCATATTTACTCCTTTCAATACTTTGATCACCAAGCACATTGGACTAACTATTGTGCCTCCCCACCCACCCCCCGTGGTGAGTTTGTTGACATTGTAGTCTCTGTCACCTTCCTGCTTACACGGCAATTAAGTCTGGGATATGAATGCCCACAGATGGTTTTCCCACCACAAGGCCAATTGAGGCCCTGAAGTGGAAACTTAATGCCCAATTAAAGGCCTCATCCCACTGCTGCTGAATAGTGGTAATGTGGGTCATTATGACACATATTTTTAATATAAATTTAAAGTACCCAATTTTTTTTTCAAATAAGGGGCAATTTAGCGTGGCCGATTCACCTACCCTGCACATCTTTGGGGTGTGGGGGTGCGACCCACGCAGACACGGAGAATGTGAAAACTCCACGCGGACAGTGACTCAGGGCTGGGATCGAACCCAGTCCTCGGCGCCGTGAGGCAGCAGTGCTAACCACTGCGCAATCATGCCCACCTGATTATGACTCACGTGCCAGAGTTGTAACATCTACAGGCCAATTGACTAGAGTGTGTACTCAGGTGATATCTATTCCAGAGGGATCTATCGAATGGAGAGATGCAAATGTTGTTGGACACACTGGGGAAGCTACTGGCAAGTTTAAATATTGTCTGAATGTCCAGGTGTGATGACCAAGAAGGAAGGTCCATGGGCTGACTGAATGGGGTGAAAGAGTGGAAATTAAGCAAGTGCTGAGATTGAATCGAGACCCGACTCTTGCATTAGAAAACTACCACACACCAGAGAAAGATAGTGTAGGAGGTAGATCCATGCAGCAGTTGACCCAGAACAATTAGATATAAAAGTAAATGTTGTGGATTGAATAGATTATACAATGAAATAAAGGCCATAAAACCACCTCGGAACGGAACTAGAAGGGTCAGTTCTCAGGATTGTGAAGTTTTGGTGGCTACCGATAAACTGATGACAAACTAAAAAGATCGGCAAGGCAAAGGGAGTTTGATAGTTGGAGAGAATTTGGAATTTGTTCTGAGATAGACCAATCAAACAGCTTTGCCAATTTGGTGGGCGGTACTGAAAAAGTTGTTGCAGATGGAACGTACAAAGCTGCTGCTAGAGGCCACTCCCCCCGGCAAGGTACTCTACGAGTCCAGTAGTGGTAGCTACCCTCAAAATCTGGGGTCAGTGGAGACATCATAGGGGGGAGGTGAAGGCCTCAGTTTGGTCCCCGATACGGGGGAACCACCGGTTTGTACCAGGGAGGATAGATGGAGGGTTTTTGAGCTGGTATCAGGCGGATGGGGGACCTCTTCCTCGACGGGAAGTTTACGACCCTCGAGGAGTTGGAGGGGAAGTGGGGTCTTCCCACAGGGAACACCTTTAGGTAGATGCAGATTCAGGCATTTGTTAGGTGGCAGGTGGCGGAGTTTCCGCTATTGCCGCCAAGGGGGGTTCAGGATAGGGTGCTCTCGGGGACATGGGTCGGTGAAGGCACTCTCACATGACACACTAGTCTGCTGATTAACATCCGACCAGCAGGTCACACAGAAGCCAACTCTGGCCAGGTTGGATAACTGGCCCTCATTTAACCTGATTCTGCAGGGAAGAATTTGTACTATCGCATACAGAACTGATCCAGTCCTAGTTTGACAACATTACCTTGTGATATCAACACCACTGGAAACACAAACCAGTCTTCAGTCAGTTGACCTCTGAAAATTCCTCATTACACTTTGATGCTGGACTCTGGAACTCATTTGAGCCAATGTTCATTTTCCCTATGGTCTCTGTACTATATAACCTCCTTTCTCGATCCCTCCCTTTATTGTTATTAAGTGGGAAGTTGCAGTCACTCCCTTTCACATTTTCTTTTATGTGTTTAATAACCTAACCTGAGTTAATCCTAATTTGAGTTTGCTGTGGGGTTATTACTAGAAATTGAATCACACAAAAATTGAGGGGTTGGAAAACAAATTCGAAACACCTTCTGTTTATGGACAAATAATAAGAGGACAGATTAGTTCTGTTTGAACTGACCCCCTCCTGTCTTTAACACTTGGTACATAGGTAGGGTAATGCCCATGGAAGAATGGATATGGACCTGAATCCGGGTTCTGTTTTTAAAAATTTTTTTTATTCTCCTCCTTTTTCACATTTTCTCCCAAATTTACACCCACCAACAATAAACAATAAGCAGTAACAAATATATCAATCCCCATATCAATAACAGCGATCCCATCCTCCCACCAAACCCCCAAACATTAGCCCACATATTCACGCAAACAAATGACAAAAAGGAATTAGGGATCACCCATGGTCGCCATTAACACACACCATCCCCCTCCCCACAACCCTCCCACCCTCACGCCCCAACTAATGTTCAATAGATAGAACATAGAACATTACAGCGCAGTCCGGGCCCTTTGGCCCTCGATGTTGCGCCGACCTGTGAAACCATCTGAAGCCTATCTGACCTACACTATTGCATTTTCATCCATATGTCTATCCAGTGACCACTTAAATGCCCTTAAAGTTGGCGAGTCTACTACTGTTGCAGGCAGGGTGTTCCACACCCCTACTACTCTCTGAGTAAAGAAACTGTCTCTGACATCTGTCCTATATCTATCACCCCTCAATTTAAAGCTATGTCCCCTCATGTTGGTCATCATCATCCGATGAAAAAGACTCTCACTGTCCACCCTATCTAACCCTCTGACTATCTTATATGTCTCTATTAAGTCACCTCTCAGCCTTCTCCTCTCTAACGAAAACAACCTCAAGTCCCTGAGCCTTTCCTCGTAAGACCTTCCCTCCATACCAGGCAACATCCTAGTAAATCTCCTCTGAACCCTTTCCAAAGCTTCCACATCCTTCCTATAATGTGGTGACCAGAACAGCACGCAGTACTCCAGGAGCGGCCGCACCAGAGTTATGTACAGCTGCAGCATGACCTTGTGGCTCCGAAACTCAATCCCCCTACTGATAAAGGCTAGCACACCATATGCCTTCTTAACAGCCCTATTAACCTGGGTGGCAACTTTCAGGGATTTATGTACCTGGATGCCGAGATCTCTCTGTTCATCTACACTACCAAGAATCTTGCCATTAGCCCAGTACTCTGCATTCCTGTTATTCCTTCCAAAGTGAACCACCTCACACTTTTCCGCATTAAACTCCATCTGCCACCTCTCAGCCCAGCTCTGCAGCTTATCTATGTCCCTCTGTAACCTATAACATCCTTCAGCACTATCCACAACTCCACCGACCTTCGTGTCATCTGCAAATTTAATAACCCATCCTTCTACACCCTCTTCCAGGTCATTTATAAAAATGACAAACAGCAGTGGCCCCAAAACAGATCCTTGTGGTACACCACTAGTAACTGAACTCCAGGATGAACATTTGCCATCAACCACCACCCTCTGTCTTCTTTCAGCTAGCCAATTACTGATCCAAACCGCTAAATCACCTTCAATCCCATACTTCCTTATTTTCTGCAATAGCCTACCGTGGGGAACCTTATCAAACGCCTTACTGAAATCCATATACACCACATCAACTGCTTTACCCTCATCCACCTGTTTGATCACCTTCTCAAAAAACTCAATAAGGTTTGTGAGGCATGACCTACCCTTCATAAAACCGTGTTGACTATCGCTAATCAACTTGTTCTTTTCAAGGTGATTATAAACCCTATCTCTTATAACCTTTTCCAACATTTTACCCACAACCGAAGTAAGGCTCACAGGTCTATAATTACCAGGGTTGTCTCTACTCCCCTTCTTGAACAAGAGGACAACATTTGCTATCCTCCAGTCTTCCGGCACTATTCCTGTCGACAAAGACGACATAAAGATCAAGGACAAAGGCTCTGCAATCTCCTCCCTGGCTTCCCAGAGAATCCTAGGATAAATCCCATCTGGCCCAGGGGACTTATAGAACATAGAACAGTACAGCACAGAACAGGCCCTTCGGCCCTCGATGTTGTGCCGAACAATGATCACCCTACTTAAACCCACGTAACCCGTAACCCAACAATCCCCCCATTAACTTTACACTACGGGCAATTTAGCATGGCCAATCCACCTAACCCGCACATCTTTGGACTGTGGGAGGAAACCGGAGCACCCGGAGGAAACCCACGCACACACAGGGAGGACGTGCAGACTCCACACAGACAGTGACCCAGCCGAGAATCGAACCTGGGACCCTGGAGCTGTGAAGCATTGATGCTAACCACCATGCTACCGTGAGGCCCGTGTATCTATTTTTACACTTTCCAAAATTGCTAACACCTCCTCCTTGTGAACCTCAATTCCATCTAGCCTGGTCGACTGAACCTGAGTATTCTCCTCAACAACATTGTCTTTCTCCAGTGTAAACACTGACGAAAAATATCCATTTAGCGCTTCCCCTATCTCCTCTGATTCCACACACAACTTTCCACTACTATCCTTGATTGGCCCTAATCTTACTCTAGTCATTCTTTTGTTCCTGATATACCTATAGAAAGCCTTAGGGTTTTCCTTGATCCTATCCGCCAATGACTTTTCGTGTCCTCTCCTCGCTCTTCTTAACTCTCCCTTTAGGTCCTTCCTGGCTAACTTGTAACTCTCAAGTGCCCTAACTGAGCCTTCATGTCTCATCCTAACATAAGCCTTCTTCTTCCTCTTGACAAGTGCTTCAACTTCCTTAGTAAACCATGGTTCACTTGCTCGACAACTTCCTCCCTGCCTGACAGGTACATACTTATCAAGGACACGCAGTAGCTGTTCCTTGAAAAAGCTCCACATTTTGATTGTACCCATCCCCTGCAGTTTCCTTCCCCATCCTATACATCCTAAATCTTGCCGAATAGCATCATAATTGCCTTTTCCCCAGCTATAATTCTTGCCTTACGGTATATACCTATCCCTGCCCATTGCTAAAGTAAACATAACCGAATTGTGATCACTATCACCAAAGTGCTCACCTACATCTAAATCTAACACCTGGCCGGGTTCATTACCCAGTACCAAATCCAATGTGGCATCGCCCCTTGTTGGCCTGTCTACATACTGTGTCAGAAAACCCTCCTGCACACACTGCACAAAAACTGACCCATCTATAGTACTCGAACTATAGTATTTCCTGTCAATATTTGGAAAGTTAAAGTCCCCCATAACAACTACCCTGTTACTCTCGCTCCTGTCGAGAATCATCTTTGCAATCCTTTCCTCTACATCTCTGGAACTATTCGGAGGTCCAACATCGCCATAGTTTGCTGACAGCTGTGCCCCTGGGGGGCTTCTGCTAGGACCGGGGGGGGGGGGGGGGAGGTGGTGGGCTGTGCAGTCGGGGTAGATGGGCACGGAACATCATTGCCGCAGCCAGCAAGGCAGCTAACAACTCACTCTGCACCTAGTCCCATGGGTCGTATAGGTGACCCTCCCCCCCAGGGAACCCCCCCCCCCCCGGGGTGCCGTCTGCCCCAGCCAACCCATCAGCTGTACGGGCGCACTCCAGCACAACCAGTGCCAGCTTTTTGGCTGGGATAAGTGCGTGTAGAGAGTGTAGAGCATGCCAGTCTTAGAGTCGGCCGGTCAGGCACTGACTAGAGAAGGTCCAGTAGAGAACTACTGGAGCTGTGTAAATAATTGACATGTCAAATAAAAATAAGTTTTTTTTTCTCTACATCTCGGTATGGACTTTTTTTGTTGCCCCTTACAGAAGACCCTCTTCTGCACTCTCTCCAATGCATTCAATGCCTTACTATACTGTGGCGCCCAGAACTACACAATACTCAACTGAGGTCTTACTACTGCCTTGTATAAGTTCAGCTTTACCTCCCTGAGCTTGTCTTCTTTGCCCCTATTAATAAAACCCAGAATATTGTGTGCTTTATGAACTGCTGTCTCCACTGTCTTGTTTTGCTTGTCTTGTTCAGACATGGAGATAACTTCAACACATTTATTGAACTATTTACAATTCTATTACTTAGGTTCGCCTCTACTGTTGATCCTTCTATAGCTACTCAGACTGACAAACCAGTCTGCTACAATCCACGTGGTGGGTGTGATATTGAATCAACCCTGTGTCTCTACTCACTGAGTGTCTCCACTGGAAAGAGGAAGATCATGTGTGCTGTGTCCTTTCTATATGGCTTGGTGTAATGCCCTCCTGTGGTAGTGTCACCTCTGTGTGTATCGTGAATGCCCATTGGTCATGTCCTATCTAACTGACCTATTGGTTGAGTGTCTGCATGTCATGTCTCACGTGCTCCCTCTAGTGTCTAGCTAGTCTACATGTATTTACATTAACCCCTTGTGTATTTACAGTGATGCATATCACCACATCTACTTCTCCTGATACCATCAATGATCTGTGCCAGGTTTTTCAAACTCAGGGTCATGGCCTATGGGTGGGTCACGGGCTGGTTTCGAGATGGTCAGTCGTGGCGTTTCCGATCACAGGAAGAATACCCCAACGGCCTGGACCGGCTTTTAGGAATGCTGGCCACGGCATTGTGGTGTTTGAGGGCGCGAGGTTGGGATGTGTGCTGGTCTCCATGGCACGCGGGGTGGGGGGGTGGGGTGGGGACAGGGGCTGACGGGCTTCCACGTGGGCGTGTGATACTAACGCTGGTGGCCCCAGCTTGGAGCTCTGCTCTGGTGCTCATCCTCTGTTCAGCTCATCCTCTGCCACCGATCGACAGTATGCGACCTGCGGCTCCGCGCCCTTTGGGGGAGGTATATAGAGCTGCTGCCCTGTAGGCAGCTCTCAGTGCAGAGCAGTCGCAGGCAGGCACAGTTCTAGCTGATTAAAGCCACTGTTCACTTCAACTCTCCGTTTCGTGTGAATTGATGGTCGCATCAATTTAATCAGCGACAACATTGCGACGGAAGCAGACCTCAAACCTGACCGACTGGAACTCGACCCACAGGCCGCTGAAGCCAAAGGGATTTTTTCGCACTGGCTCCGCCGTTTCGAGGCCTACCTCGCCGCCTCCTCTTCGCCCTCTGTCACCGACGAACAGAAGCTGAGCCTCCTACACGCCCGGGTGAGCCATCGAATCTCCGTGTAAATCGAGGAAGCGACCACGTACGGAGACGTGGTCGCTATCCTGAATCTGCAATATGTGAGGCAGGTGAACGAAGTGTTCGCGTGGCATCTCCCCACCACTCGCCACCAACGCCCCGGGGAATCGTTGGAAGAGTACCTACATGACCTGAAAGTACTCGTGCAAAGCTGCAACTACAAGGCCGTCACAGCCTCACAACACATGGAACTCGCCGTCCGGGACGCCTATGTGGCTGGAGTCCGGTCCAACTACGTCAGACAGCGCTTGCTCGAGAAGGGGGCCCTCGACCTAGAAGAGACGGTAAAACTAGCCACCTCCCTAGAAGTAGCGTTTCAGAGCCTCAACGCTTTCCCCTCCGACCACACGAGCCCCTCGTGGACACCCGACCAGAGAGTACCCCAGGCCTGTGCCGCGCGGCTGCCCGCCCAACGCGGGGGGCTACCCTGCTATTTCTGCGGCCAGCACCCCAGGCAGCGCTGCCCGGCTCGGAACGCAACCTCTAGCAACTGTGGCAAGAAAGGACACTTTGCCAAAGTTTGCCTGGCGAGGTCCAAGTCCTCCAAATCACAGGCCTGACTCTCAGATTCACAGGCCCGCAGACCCCACAGCATGGCTGCGTGCCTGCCGACTCCGCTCCCTTCGGACGCGTCACCCGCCTCGTGTTGTCCGTGGGGGCAGCCACTTCAACCCGACATAACACGTGCGACTCACGGTGGCCGCCATCTTGGCCGCCATCTTCATCACCGCCTGATACATGCAACCGACGGGGGCTGCCATCTTGGCCGCCATCTTCATCGCCGCCCGACACATGCGACCGACGGGGGCTGCCATCTTGGCCGCCATCTTCATCGCCACCCGACACGTGCGACCGACGGAGGCTGCCATCTTGGCCGCCATCTTCATCACCGCCCGACACATGCGACCGACAGTGGCAGCCATCTTGGGACCACCCCACCACTTTTTTTTTTTTTTTTTTAAATTTTTTTTTATTGGAATTTTTTGCAGAAAATATAACAAAAAGTATAGCAAAAAGCAGTAATATGCAACTAACAGCCCCATAACACCCACAATTCCCCCCATACCGTAACATCACATGTATCACATTCCCCCACCCCCCCCCCAAACAAGTGAACTTAACCATAAATTAAAATTAGATAAATCAAATTTAAATAAAATAAGCTAACATAATCAACGCCCCCCCCCCCCCCCCCCCCCCCCGGGTTGCTGCTGCTACTGTCCCAGTACCCTATCGTTGAGCCAGAAAGTCGAGGAAAGGTTGCCACCGTTTAAAGAACCCTTGCACCGATCCTCTCAGGGCGAATTTAACCTTCTCAAGCTTAATAAAGCCCGCCATGTCATTGATCCAGGTCTCCACGCTTGGGGGCCTCGCGTCCTTCCACTGTAGCAAAATCCTTCGCCGGGCTACTAGGGACGCAAAGGCCAGCACACCGGCCTCTTTCGCCTCCTGCACTCCCGGCTCTACCCCAACCCCAAAGATCGCGAGTCCCCATCCTGGCTTGACCCTGGATCCCACCACCCTTGACACCGTCCTCGCCACCCCCTTCCAGAACTCCTCCAATGCCGGGCATGCCCAGAACATATGGGCATGGTTCGCTGGACTCCCCGAGCACCTGGCACACCTATCTTCACCCCCAAAGAACCTATTCATCCTCGTCCCAGTCATGTGGGCCCTATGCAGCACCTTGAATTGGATGAGGCTAAGCCGCGCACACGAGGAGGAAGAATTTACCCTCTCCAGGGCATCAGCCCATGTCCCGTCTTCGATCTGTTCCCCCAGTTCCCCCTCCCACTTCGTTTTCAGCTCCTCTACTGACGCCTCTTCCTTCTCCTGCATAAGCTTGTAGATATCGGATATCTTCCCCTCCCCGACCCAGACCCCCGAGAGCACCCTGTCACTCACCCCCTTCGCGGGGAGCGCAGGGAATCCCTCCACCTGCCGTCTAGCAAATGCCTTTACCTGCAGATATCTAAACATGTTTCCCGGCGGGAGCCCAAATTTCTCTTCCAACTCCCCCAGGCTCGCAAACCTTCCGTCGATAAACAGGTCCTTCAGCTGTCTAATGCCCGCTCTATACCATCCCCGAAATCCCCCATCCATGTTCCCCGGGACGAACCTATGGTTCCCCTTAACGGAGCCTCCATCGAGCCCCCCACTTCTCCCCTATGTCGCCTCCACTGCCCCCAAATCTTGAGGGTAGCCGCCACCACCGGACTCGTGGTATACCTCGTGGGAGGGAGCGGCCACGGCGCCGTTACCAGGGCCCCCAGGCTTGTATCCCCACAGGACGCTCTCTCCATCCGTTTCCATGCTGCCCCCTCCCCCTCCATCACCCACTTACGCACCATCGACACGTTGGCCGCCCAGTAATACCCCGAGAGGTTGGGCAACGCCAGCCCCCCCACCCCACCACTTCTGACCACGCCGGCTACCCGCAACTCGGCGTGGTCACCCACGACCAGTCACGCCCAAAGCACCTCAGGAACTCCACGATGACCGTCCGGGTCAATGGGCAAGAGACGCCCTGCCTGTTTGACTCCGGGAGCACGGAGAGCTTCGTACACCCAGACACGGTAAGGCGCTGTTCCCTCCAAATCTTCCCCCACATTTCAAACAATCTCCCTCACTTCTGGATCGCACTCAGTACAGATCTGGGGGTACTGTGTCGTGAACCTTGTGATACAGGGCGGCGAGTACGCAAATTTTACACTATATGTACTCCCCAATCTCTGCGCTCCTCTCCTGTTGGGACTGGACTTCCAGTGCAACCTCAGGAGCCTGACCCTAAAGTTCGGCGGGCCCCTACCCCCTCTCACCGTTTGTAGCCTCGCGACCCTGAAGGTCGACCCTCCCCAACTCTTCACGAACCTCACCGCCGACTGTAAGCCCGTCGCCACCAGGAGCAGGTGGTACAGTATTCAGGACTTTTATCAAGTCTGAGGTCCAGCAGCTCTTGCAGGAAGGGATCATCGAGGCCAGTAACAGCCCCGGGAGAGCCCAGGTGGTGGTCGTCAGGACCGGGGAGAAGAACCGGATGGTTGTAGACTACAGCCAAACCATAAACTGGTACACGCAACTTGGTGTGTACCCCCTCCCCCGGATAGCGGACATGGTTAATCAGATTGCACACTTCCGGGTGTTCTCCACGGTAGATCTGAAGTCCACATACCACCAGCTCCCAATCCGCCCGGAGGACCGCCACTACACGGCCTTTGAGGCAGACGGCCGCCTCTTCCACTTCCTCTGGGTCCCCTTCGGTGTCACCAACGGGGTCTCGGTCTTCCAAAGAACGATGGACCGAATGGTGGACCAGTACGGGCTGCGGGCCACATTTCCGTACTTGGACAACGTCACCATCTGCAGCCAAGACCAGCAGGACCACGACACCAACCTCCAGAAGTTTCTCCAAACTGCCCAAGCCCTCAACCTCAGTTATAACAAGGAGAAATGCGTTTTCCGCACAACCAGACTGGCCATCCTCGGCTATGTTGTGGAAAACGGAGTCCTAGGGCCCGACCCCGACCACCTCCTGCAACTCCCTCTCCCCCACTGCCCCAAGGCCCTGAAAAGATGCCTTGGGTTCTTTTTTTATTACGGCCAGTGGGTCCCCAACTATGCGAACAAAGCCCGCCTACTGATCAAAGCTACCATCTTCCCACTGGCGGCTGAGGCCTGCCAGGCCTTCAGCCACATCAAGGCAGATATTGTCAAAGCCGTGATGCGCGTGGTGGATGAGTCCATCCCCTTCCAGGTGGAGAGCGACGCATCAGAGGTCGCCCTCGCCGCTACCCTTAATCAGGCAGGCAGGCCTGTCGCCTTTTTCTCCCGAACCCTCAACGCCTCCGAGATTTGACACTCCTCAGTCAAAAAAAAAGCTCAAGCCATTGTGGAAGCTGTACGGCATTTGAGGCGCTACCTCGCTGGTAGGAGGTTCACCCTCGTCACCGACCAACGGTGTTCGACAACACACACCGGGGCAAGATCAAGAACGATAAAATCTTGAGGTGGAGGATAGAACTCTCCACCTATAATTACGATATCGTTTATCGTCCTGGGAAGCTCAGTGAGCCCCCACATGCGCCAGAGCGCAAGATGACCGACTCTGGGCTATCCACGACGACCTCTGTCGCCTGGGGGTCACCCGGCCTCTCCATTCATCAAGGCCTGCAACCTGCCCTACTCCACCGAGGAGGTCAGGGCCATGACCAGGGAGTGCCAAAGCTGCGTGGAGTGTAAGCTGCACTTCTATCGACCAGAAAAGACCCACCTGGTAAAGGCATCCCAGCCTTTTGAGCGCCTCAATATCACCTTCAAAGGGCCCCTCCCCTCTACCAACCGCAACGCGTATTTTATCAACATTGTTGACGCGTACTCGCGCTTCCCCTTTGCAATCCCCTGCCCCGACATGACCGCGGCCACCATCATTAAGGCCCTACATAGTATCTTCACCTTGTTTGATTTCCCCACTTACGTCCACAGTGACCGGGGCTCCTCATTTATGAGCGATGAACTGCGTCAGTACTTGCTCGGTAAGGGCATCACTTCGAGCAGGACTACCAGTTACAACCCCCAGGGAAACGGACAAGTGGAGAGGGAGAACGCGATGGTATGGAAGGCCGTCCTCCTGACCCTACGGTCTAGGGGTCTCCCAGTTTCCCACTGGCAGGAGGTCCTCCCCGACGCACTCCACTCCATTAGGTCCCTTCTTTGCACAGCCACGAACGAGACCCCTCATGGCTGCTTATTTGTTTTTCCTAGGAAATCCACCTCTTGCTTCCAGCCTGGTTGACGACACCGGGGCCCGTATTCCTCCGAAAACACGTGAGGAGCCATAAGTCCGACCCCCTGGTCAAGAGGGTTGAGCTACTTCACGCCAACCCCCAGTATGCCTACATAGCGCACCATGATGGCCGACAAGATACAGTCTCCCTCTGAGACCTGACACCCGCAGGGTCCCCTACAACCATCATGAAGCTCCAGAAGATACGCTCCCAGAGTCCACACCCGTGCCCGCATCGACGAGATCAACACCCGTGCCCGCAGCGTAACCAGAGCTCAGGCGATCACAGTGCTCGATCAGGGTGCCGGACAGACTCAACCTGTGAGCCACTTCACCCCCACTGGACTTCAATTTTTTTAACAGGGGGTGAATGTGGTGAATGTATTATGGCAGCCATTCACCACTGTATTGCATTGTGCTATGTTGTTGCCCTTGTGGGCTCCACATATGGACCATTGTATTGTATTACACCGCATTGTATCATGTTGGTGCCCTTGTGGGCTCCGCCCCTGGCTCCTCCCCTTTGGGGGAGGTATATAGAGCTGCTGCCCTGTAGGCGGCTCTCAGTGCAGAGCAGTCGCAGGCAAGCACAGTTCTAGCTGATTAAAGCCATTGTTCACTTCAACTCTCCGTCTCGTGTGAATTGATGGTCGCATCATTCCCGTTTTTTTGTTGCAACGGTTATATGTTATTTTATTGAATTGTATGGGTCTAATTGTTTCTCTTTTTCTTCTGGGACTGGGTCAGGGGGCAGGTATGTGATTGTGACAGGGACGCTGGAGGGGATGCTAGTGATGCTGGTAAGTGTATATGGTCTCAATTGGGAGAATGTGGGATTCGCGAAGCTGGTGTGTGGGGCCATCCCCGACTTGGACACGCATAAACTGATAGTGGGGGGGGGTGGGGGACTGGAACTTGGTGCAGGAGGCAAAGTTGGACAGGTCAGGGCTGCGCTCACTGGTCCCGTTAGGGGGCACAAAGACGTTGGCTGGGCTAATGGTGGAAATGGGAGGGGTGGACCCTTGGAGCTTTCTGCACCCGAGGGAGCGGGAGTACTTGTCTTTCTCAGCAATCCATAAGGTATATTCGCGGATCGACTTTTTCATGGTGGAGAAGGCTTTGCTGGCTGGGGTTAAAGAGTCGGAGTACTCGGCAATTGCAATATCAGATCATGCTCCGCATTGGGTGGATATGGTAGTGGAGAAGGTACAGAGATCAGGGTGGAAATTAGATGTGGGACTGTTGGGGGACGGAGGGTTCTGTGACGAAATTGAAAAAGTAATCGAGGAATATGTAGGTTTCAACTGTCCGGGTGAGATTTCGAAGGCAGTTGTCCGAGAGGCTCTCAAGGTGGTGGTGAGGGGTGAGGTGATCTCACTCAAGGCTAGGCTAGACAAAGAGGAGAGGTTGGAACGTCAGAGGGTAATAGATGAAATGATGGAGGTAGACAGGAGATATGCAGAAGATGGGGACCCAGCGAAGTTGAAAAAGACGAAGGAACATCAGGCGAGCTTTGACTGATTAAGGTGGTGCGCCAATTGAGGCATGTAAGGTGTGCAATCTACGAGCATGGAGAGAAGGCTATGTTAGCAGGTCAGCTCCGGAGGGAGGCTGCAGCAAGGGAAATTGTCCAGGTGCGGGACAGGGCAGGGAAGTTGGTGGTAGCTCCAGATCAGGTTAACACGGTCTTTAAGGGATTCTATGAGAGGTTGTACAGATCAGAGCCACCTGGGGAAGACTGGGAGTTGCAGGAATTTCTAGATGGGCTGGAGTACCCGAGGTTAGGGGGGGGGGGGGGACAGGCAGGGCTACATTAGAAAGGGCGATAGTGGAGCAGGAGATAAAAGATGCGATTGGGAGGATGCAGTCGGGAAGGTGGCAGGGCTGGATGGGTTTCCGGTGGAATATTATTTAAAAAATCAAAGATAAGCTGGCGGCCCTGATGGTGGGGATGTTTGAAGAGGCGATAGGGAAGGGGGTGTTACACAAACTTTGGGGCAGACATCGATTTCCCTGTGGCTTAAAAGAGATAAGGATCCGACAGAGTGTGGGTCGTATAGGCCCAGATCACTTTTAAACGTGGGTGCAAAGATTATTGGCGAAGGTACTGGTAGGTATGCCAGAGGAGTGCCTCCCGAAGGTGACAGGTGAAGATCAGACAGGGTTTGTGTGAGGGAGGCAGCTCTTTTCAAACGTTAGAAGGAGGGGAAGGAAACAAAGGTGGCTGTGGCATTGGACGCTGAGAAGGTGTTTGACCGGGTAGAATGGGGGTACTTGATGGCAGTTCTAGAGCGGTTTGAGATTGGACCAAGATTTGTGCACTGGGTAAAGCTACTGTATAAGGAGCCAAGGGCGAGTGTCCGCGCAAGCAACATCAGCTCGAGATACCTTTCTCTCCACCGTGAGACTAGAAAGGGATGTCCTATGTCTCTCCTGCTGTTTGCACTCGTGATTGAGCCATTGGCCATTGCGTTAAGAAGTTCGGGGACATGGAAAGGGATAGTGCGGGGAGGGGGTTAGAATATAGCGTGTTCTTATATGACGATGAATTGTTGTTATACGTGTCGGAATCGAGTGTGTCAATAGCAGGAATACCGGAGCTGCTTCGGATTTTTGGGTCTTTCTCGGGATACAAATTAAATCTAGACAAGAGTGAATATTTTGTGGTGCCTCATCTGGGGGTGGGGTGGGGTGGGGGGCTGTTATTCCCCAGGGCAGGAACTCACTTTAGGTACCTGGGGGTGCAGGTTGCTTGGATTGGGGGGGGGGGGGGGGGGTGCTCCGCAGGTAAAACATTTCAGTTTGGTGGGGAGAGTGAAAACATATCTGGCAAGGGGGATGGTCTCCCTCTGTCACTGAAGAGTCGGGTACAGGCGGTTAAAATGAACGTGTTGCTGCGATTTCTGTTTATTTTCCAATGCTTGCCGCTTTTCCTGCCAAAAACATTTTTTTGAGAAATTGATGGGAATATTACCTCGTTCATATGGGGAGGGAAAGTGGCCAGAGTTAGAAAGGTGCTGCTGCAGAGGGGAAGGCAGGCAGGGGGTTTGGGTCTTCCGAAATACTACTGGGCGGCGAATGTGGAGAAGGTGCGGAGCTGGGTCAGAGGGATTGATTCCCAGTGGGTCAGAATGAAGGAGAGTCTGAAGGATTGAAGGCACTAGCAACAGCGCTGCTCCCAATGCCCCGGCGAATACTCACGGAGTCTGGTAGTAATAGCTTTGTTGAGAATTTGGAGGCAGTTTCACCAGCACTTCGGGTTCGGGGCAAGGCCAAGGGAAATGCCGATTCGGGGGAACCGTAGATTTGAGCCAAGGAAATGGGATGGAAATTTTCGTGGATGGGAGGAGAAAGGAATTAGGACACTAAAAAATGTGTTTCTTCGGCATTGGTTTGTGGGATTGAAGGAGCTGGGAACGATGTATGGGCGGGAGCAGGGGGAAATATACAGTATGCAGGTTCGAGACTTTGCAGAAAGGAGAAACAGAGATTCCCAGTGGAGCCGGCCTCCACATTGCTGGAGGAGGTGCTGACAACAGGGAGGTTGGGAAATGGGGTAGTATCTGGGGTTTATGGGGCCATTTTGGAAGAGGAGAAGGCACCGCTGGAAGGGATCAAGGCCAAGTGGGAGGAAGAGTTGGGAGAGGATATGGAGAAGGGGTTCTGGTGTGAGGTGCTCCGGAGGGTGAACGCCTCCACCTCATGTGCGAGGTTGGGGCTGATACAGCTGAAGGTGGTGTATGGAGCACACCTTACAAGGGCGAGGATGAGCCATTTCTTTGAGGGGTTAGAAGATGTACGTGAACGTTTGTGGGGGGGGGGGGGGGGGGGGGGGGGGGGGCTCCACAAACCACGTTCATATGTTTTGGTCCTGTCCAAAGCTGGAGGATTACTGGAAGAGGGTTTTAGGGTAATCTCTAAAGTGGTGCACGTGAAACAGGACCAGGGCCCCCGGGTGGCCATATTCGGGGTGCCGGACCACCCAGGGTTGGAAACGGGTGCGGAGGCAGGTGTTGTAGCCTTCGCCTCTTTGATCGCCCGAAGGCTGATCCTGTTGGGATGGAGATCAACCTCTCCACCCTGTGCCTTGGCGTGGTGGGGGGAACTGCTGGAATTCTTGACTCTTGAGAAGGTCAAATTTGAACTGAGGGGAAGGATATGGAGGGGTTCTACAATTCATGGGCATTATTATGCACTTCGAGAATTGGATTACATTGAACAATAACGGGGGGGGGGGGAGGTTTTTGGGAGAGTTGGGGCGGGATGACTGTATATGTTAATGCTGACTATGGGTGATTCCTGGTGAGTTCAAGGACAAACCTCTTGATTTTTTTCAAAGGATGCAGCGAGAACGTATATCGTCAACTGAAGTCCTTGTCAGAAATGTAACATTGAATGACAAAGCGAGTGAGATCATGAGGACCAAGCAGGGTCACCTGCCCCATTAAAGGTAAGCAATAAAGGTGTGCCATGAAGATAAGCCAGCATGGGTTGCTAAGGTCAGCCAGCATGGGTAGCGATCATCGGCCGGTGTGGGTCCCAAAGGTCCGTCGGTTGGTAAAAGTGGGTTCCTGGAAAAAAAGTTTGAAAACACTGATCTATGGACATATACACCCAGGGCCCTCTGCTCCTGCGCCTTAAGAGTTTTACCCCTTAGTTTACACTGCCTATCATGTTCTTCCGACCAAAATACAGCACCTCATACTTCTCCACATTGAACTTTATCTGCCACCTTTCTGCCACTCCACCAACCTGTCTATATCCTTTTGAAGTTTGACTGTCTTCTTCACTGCAGGGCCGGTTTTAAGCCTATTTGACCAATTTCATCAAATTGGGCCCCGCACCTAAAGGGGGCCCCGCGCCAGCGGCGACAGAGTTACCGTTTGAAGCCTTTTCTGTATTCTAAGAGGAACTATAGGGTAGTTTTTACTTTTTGGGGAACGCACCGCATTACCGTCGACAAATCCTTCAGCCCTGCGCCGCCAAATCCTTCCGCACCGGGTAAGTAAGTTTCAAAATTTTAGTATATCAAGCATTTAATGTTTTTTTTTTGGTTAAAGACGAGCATACTACACGAAATATAACATACATAAATTTTTACTTTTGTAGAGTAGGGGCCCCGCCATCACTTTTCTAATTGGGCCCGCAATTCCTAGCACCGGCCCTGCTTCACTGTATACAATACTTCCAAGTTTTGTATCATCCGCAAACTTTGAAATTGTCCTCTGCACATCTAGACCGGGATCATTAATATATATCTTGAAAAGCAATAGTCCCAATACCGACCCTTGGGTAACAACACTGCAAACCTTCCTGCTGCCCAAAAATATCCGTTGACTTTTATTCTCTACTTCCTATTATTCAGCCAATTTTGTACCCCTGCTGCTACTGTCCCTTTTATTCCATGCTCTATACCTTTTCTCACAAGTGGTATCATATTGAAAGCCTTTTGAAAGTCCATGTACACCACACCACATCAACAGCATTACCCTTATCGGCCCATTCTATTACCTCCTCAAAAAATCTCCAGTAAGTTAGTTAAGCTCGATTTTCTCTACAGAAATCCGTGCCAGCTCCCCATAACCCCTGGTCCCCTTATTAATCAAGAACCTATCTATCTGTGTCTTAAAGACACTCAGTGATTTGGCCTCCACAGCCTTCGGTGGCAAACAGTTCCACAGATTAAATACCCTCTGACTGAAGGAATTCCTCCTCATCTCTGTTTTAGAGGATTGTCCCTTTAGTCTGAGATTCTGTCCTCTGCTTCTAGTATTTCTACAATTGGAAACATACTCTCCACATTTACTATATCCAGGCCTCACAGTATCCTGTAAGTTTCAATAAGATCCCCTTTCATCCTTCTAAGTTCTAACAAGTACAGACGCAGAGTCCTCAACCGTTCCTCATATGACAAGCTCTTCATTCCAGTGATCATTCTTGTGAACCTTCTCTAGAACCTTTCCAAGGCCAGCACATCCTTCCTTAGATACGGGCCCAAAACTGCTCACAATACTCCAAATGGGGTCTGACCAGAGCCTTATGTAGCCTCAGAAGTACATCCCTGGTCTTGTATTCTAGCCTTCTCGACATGAATGCTAACATTGCATTTGCCTTTCTAACTGCCGACTGAACCTACACGTTAACATTAAGAGAATTGTGAACAAGGACTCCCAAGTCCTTTTGTGCTTCTGATTTTCTAAGCATTTCCCCATTTAGAAAATAGTCTATGCCTCCATTTCTCCTTCCAAAGTGCATAACCTCACACTTTCCCACATTGTATTCCATCTACTTCTTCTTTGCCCACTCTCCTAGCCTGTCGAAGTCCTTCTGAAGCCTACCTGCTTCCTCAATACTACCTGTCCTTCTACAGATTTTTGTATCATCTGCAAACTTAGCAATAGTGCCTTCAGTTCCTTTTTCCAGATCATTAATGTATACTGTGAAAGGTTGTGGTCCGAGCACAGACCTCTGAGGCACACCACTAGTCACCGGCTGCCATTGTGACAAGGACCCCTTTATCCCCATTTTCTGCTTTTTGCCAGTCAGCCATTCCTCTATCCATGCCAGATCTTGCCCTTAACACCATGGGCTCTTAACTTACTTAACAGTCTCCTATGCGGCACTTTGTCAAAGGCCTTCTGGAAATCTAAATAAATCACATCCACTGGTTCTCCTTTGTCTAACTTACTTGTTACCTCCTCAAAGAACTCTAACAGATTTGTCAGACATGACTTCCCTTTGACAAAGCTGTGCTGACTCAGTCCTATTTTACCATGCACTTCCAAGTATTCCACAATCTCATCTTTAATAATGAACTCTAAAATCTTACCAGCCTATAATTTCCCATCTTCTGCATCCCTCCCTTCTTAAACAGTGGTGTTACATTAGCCACTTTCCAGTCCCCTGGGTCCCTTCCTGCCTCCAGTGATTCCTGAAAGATCACAAGCAATGCCTCCACAATCTCCTCAGCTATCCCTTTTAGAGCCCTGGGGTGTAGTCCATCTGGTCCAGGTGATTTATCCACCTTCAGACCTTTCAGTTTCCCCGGAACCTTCTCCTTAGTGATGGTCGCTGCACTCACCTCTGTCCCCTGATTCTCCTGGAGCTCTGGCATCCCACTGGTGTCTTCCACCGTGAAGAGTGATGCAAAGTAACTATTCAGTTCCTCTGTCATTTTTTGTTTCCTATTATTACTTCTCCAGCCACATTTTCCAGTGGTCCAATGTCTATTTTTGCCTCTTTCTTACCTTTTATATATTGAAAAAAACTCTTCCTATCTTCTTTAATTTTACCAGCTAGTTTGCACTCATATTTCATCTTCTCTCCCCTTATTGCTTTTTAGTTGTCCTCTGATCGCTTTTAAAGGCTTCCCAATCCTCTGTCTTCCCACTAATCCTCGCCCCTTTGTATGCTTTTGCTTTTCCTTTTATGCTGCCCTTGACTTCCCTCGTCAACCATGGATGCCTTGTCCTCGTCTTAGCATGTTTCCCCCTCCTTGGGGTGAATTTCTGTTGTGCCTCCCGAATAACCCCCAAAATCTCCTGCCATTGCTGTTCCACTGTCTTCCCTGCTCGGCTCCTTTTCCAATCAAATCTGGCCAGCTCCTCCCTCATGTCTTTGTAGTTACCCTTATTTAATTGTAATACCGTTACATCTGATTGCAGCTTCTCCCTCTCAAACTGCAGGGTGTTTTGTGGTCACTGCTCCCTAAGGGTTCCTTCAGATTAAGTTCCTTAATCAAATCTGCCTCATTACACATCACCACATCCAGAATTGCCTGTTCCCTGGTAGGCTCTGTCACAAGCTGTTCCAAAAAAACATCTCTTACACATTCCACAAATTCCTTTTTTTGGGATCCACTACCAACCAGATTTTTCCAGTCCACCTGCATATTGAAGTCCCCCATGATTATTGTAATATTGCCTTTTTTACATGCCTTTTCTATCTCCTGATTTATTTTCTACCCCACATTGTGACTACTAATAGGGGGCCTAAATCCCCTGAGGGTCTGTGATGCTCACATCCCATGAAAGAACAAAGGTAAATTAACAGCATGTTACATGGATATATTACATCCAATTGCCGGCTGATTTCACAATGCAGTTAGTTATTTTCAGAACATTTACCACAAGTTTTTTCAGTTAGCACATCCTGAAATGCAGTCTTTCACGTGCCCCCTCTTCAGATGTGAAAAATGAAATGAAATCGCTTATTGTCACGTGTAGGCTTCAATGAAGGTACTGTGAAAAGCCCCTAGTCGCCACATTCCGGCGCCTGTCCGGGGAGGCTGGTATGGGAACGTTGAGCTTCTTTCAAATTTCCTGCAAACCTCATTCGAATATGTCCGAACATAAAATAGGTGGAATTCCCCAAAAAAACTAGATCCCAAGGAAACCCTCAATCCATATCATGTATCCCTTCTTTAAGTATGAAAATTGCTCACATATATTGAATAAAACTGGGTTGGTGAATAACTAACAAAATACATGGGTGGGATTCTCCGCGAACCGGCAGGGGCGGGATGGGCCACTCTGGCACCTTCAGGGGCTAGGCCGGCATTGGAGCGGTTTGCGCCGCGCCGGTTGGCGCGGAAGGGGCTTGGCGTCACGCCAACTGGCGGCAAAGGGCCTCCGCCGTCCGGCGCGACTTGGCACATGCGCGGGAGCGTCAGCGCATGCTGGCGTCATCCCAGCGCATGCGCGGGGGGGGACCCAATTGCGGGCCAGGCCACCATGGGGGCACCTCCCTGGGCCTGATCATCCCCCCCCCCCCCCCCCCCCCCCCCTGTGGACCCTGGAGGCCACCCTCAGAGCCAGGTCCAGCCGGTAAATACCTGTGTAACATAGGCCGGTGGGACGGCCGAAAACGGGTGGCCACCCGGCCAATCGCGGCCCGGAGAATCGCCGGGGAGGTGCTGGCACTGGCCCTGCGCGGCCCGAGAGAATCGCCGGGGAGGCTGTGGCAATGGCCACCTGTCCGGCGCGGCGTGATTTTCCGCCCCCGCCAAATCCGACCCGGCAGGGGGGGGGGGGGTCGGAAAACCCGTCCCATATACTTTTAAAAGGAGGCAGAACATATCTAGAGACCTGTTAGCTTAAATAATGCAATCCCTACTAAAGATGAAAATAGAAATATTATAGTATATATTTAAAACAAATTTTTTTTAGAAATATTTTAGCGAGGCATTAGAATTTTTACATTCTAAACACAGAACAGTCCAACACACGCAAAGCCCCACTATAACATACCCACTTCCCCCCACCCTAACTCCTGGCGACCCATATATTAGGACTGCCTGCCATTATTCTCACATCCATGCCTCCCCCCCACCACCACCTCCCCCCCCCCCCCCCCCCCCTTAAGGCGAACTTAATCTTCTCTAGCCTAAGAAACTCTGCCATGCCACTGACCCACACCCCCGACTTTGGAGCTCCAAGTCGCTCCATCCCAGCAAAATCCGTCTCCCGGTCACCAGGGAGGCAAAGGCCAAAACATCGGCCTCTCTCCCTCCCTGAGCTCCCAGATCTTCTGACACTCCAAATATTGCCACCTCTAGACTTGGAGTCACCCTTCCTCCCAGGACCTCTGACATGACTTCTGAGAAGCCTTGCCAAAATCCCCTGTGCTTCGGACAGGTCCAAAATATATGTACATGATTCGCCGGGCTTCCGCCGCACCGCCCACATCTGTCTTCCACCTCCCACCTCCTCAAAAAGCCTACTCATTCGGGCCACAGTCATATAAGTCCTGTGGACCTTCAACTGGATCAGGCTAAGCCTGGCACACAATGAGGATGCATTGACTCTCCTCAGGGCTTTCTCCCATAGCCCGACTTCCAACTCCCCTCCCAACTCTTCTTCCCACTTTCTCTTCACCTCCCCGAATGGGACCCCTTCCCACTCCATCAGTTCCTTATATATTTCCGAGACCCTCCCATCCCCAATCCCTGTTTTAGACATCGCCTTCTCCTGTAGTCCCCTGAGACGGAGGCGAGGGAAGCTTGGAATTTGCCTCCGGACAAAATTCCGTACCTGCAGGTACCGGAATCCGTTCCCACCTGGTAATTCCTCGAGCTCCTCCTGGCTTGGGAAACCCTCCTCAATGAAGAGATCCCCAAATGTCTCAATCCCTGCCCACTGCCACCTCCCAAAGCCCCCATCCAGCTTCCCTGGAGTGAACCGGTGGTTATCACAGATCGATGACCACACTGATGCCCCGTCCAGTCTCATGTGCTGCCTCCATTGCCCCCACACTCTTGGGGCTGCCACTACCACTGGATTTGTGGAGTAACGAGCCGGCGAGAACGGCAGAGGTGCCTTCAGACTTGTGCCCTTGCAAGATGTCGCCTCCACTCGCTCCCATGCCGACCCCTCCCCCACTACCCATTTCCTAACCATCAAAATATTGGCCGCGTAGTAATAGTTAATAAAGTTTGGAAGGGCCAAGCCTCCCTCCCCGCGCCCCCGCTCAAGAAGGACTTTCTTCACCCTCGGGGCTTTCCTGGCCCATATAACACCCTAGATCGCCGCGTTCACCTTCCTAAAAATTGCCTTGGGGATGAAGATTGGAGACACTGAAACACAAACAGCAATCTCGGGAGGACTGTCATTGTCACAGTCTGTACCCTCCCCGCCAATGACAGTGGGAGCACGTCCTACCTACGGAAGTCCCCTTTCACTTGCTCAATCACCCTGTCCAAATTTAGTTTATGTAGCTGACCCCAGTCCCTTGTCACCTGAATCCCTAGGTACCTAAAACTCCTTCCCACCACTTTAAACAGCATCTCCCTCAGTCTCCTTTGCTGCCCCCTTGCCTGGATCGCGAAGACCTCGCTCTTGGCCATATTCAGTTTGTAACATGAGAACCGACCAAATTCCTCCAGTATTCCCATTGTGGTAAACCACTGTTGCACCTGTATTAGGTGAGGTATGGTAGGACCTGTACTACAGGTAAGACGGTAGTCCCTGCCTGCTGGCTCCGCCCAGTAGGCGGAGTATAAATATGTGTGTCATCCGTGCAGCAGCCATTTCGCCAGCTGCTGTGGGAGGCCACACATCTTAGAGCAATAAAGCCACAGTTGTATCCAACTCTCGTGTTTGTGCAATTGATCGTGCATCAATTTATTGCTCTAAGATTTTCAGAAGGTGGACCTCCGTTTCAAACCGGATCGCCTGCAGCTGGATCCGCAATCAAGCGACGCCAAAAAGGACTTTAAGCACTGGCTAGCTTGTTTCGAGGTGTACATCAACTCACCGCAAGCCCTGTTCCGGAGGCCCAGAAAATACAGATACTGTACTCGAGGTTGATCTCCAACGTCTTTCCGCTGATCCAGGTTCACCAAACTACGCCGAAGCCATGGCGCTACTTAAAGAAATTACGCCCAGAAGACGAACACGCTCTTTGCCAGGCACGTGCTCGCCACTCGCTCTCAACTCCCTGGTGAGTCCATAGAAGACTTCTGGCGGGCCCTAATCCCACTTATCCGGGACTGTGACTGTCAGGCCGTTACGGCCACTGAATATTCTAACCTCCTTATGCGGGACGCTTTTGTCACGGGGATTGGGTCGGACCTCATACGCCAGTGACTTTTAGAAGGGGCCACGCTTGATCTCGCAGAGACAAAGAAGCTAGCGCTCTCTATGACGATCGCCTCGCGCAATGTTCAGGCATACGCCTCCAGCAGGGCGGCCCACCCCTCCTACGCATCGTGGACCCCACAGACGGCCACCCCAGCGGGGGCGTTACTCAGCCAATACGCCTGCGCCACGCCCCAGCCAGTGAACTCCGGGGGTCCCCAATGTTACTTTTGTGGCCAGCAGAAACACCCCCGCCAACGCTGCCCGGCCCGCGCTGCCCTTTGTAAGGCTTGCGGTAAGAAGAGGCATTTCGCCGCGCTGTTGCCAGGCCAGCGCAGTCGCCGCTATTACCCCCACCCCCCTCGTTTACGGACAATAACTAACCACGGACCACGTGTGGTCAGTGGGCGCCGCCATCTTCTCCCCATCAGACCGAGCGCGGCCAGTGGGCACCGCCATCTTCTCCCCCTCAGACCGTGCGGCCAGAGGGTGCCGCCATCTTCCCCTCCACGCAACACGTGCGACCCATGGGCGCCACCATCTTGTTCAACCCCTGCCATGTGCGGCCCATGGGCGCCGCCATCTTGTCTCCCCATGACACATGGGCACCACCAGCGTTCCAGGACCCGTGTCCCCCCGGGCACCCCATCATCCGACACCAGCGACGGCTAACCACGACTTGCCTCAGTGACCATAGACCAGTCTCGTCCGCACAACCTGGCCACCGCATCGACCAGCGTTAAGATCAACGGACACGTGACCTCTTGCCTGCTGGACTCCGGGAGCACTGAAAGCTTCATCCTCCCGGACACGGTAAGGCGCTGCTACTCGGCCTGGACTTCCAGTGTAACCTCCAGAGCCTATAACTGAAATTCGGCGGGCCCCTATCACCCCTTAATGTGTGCGGCCTCGCGACCCTAAAGGTCGATCCACCTTCCCTCTTTGCAAATCTAACCTCGGATTGCAAACCCGTCGCCACCAGGAGCAGACGGTACAGCACCAGGACAGGACCTTCATCAGGTCCGAGGTCCAGCGGCTGCTTCGGGAAGGCATCATCGAAGCCAGCAACAGCCCCTGGAGAGCCCAAGTGGTATAATTAAAACTGGGGAGAGAAACAGAATGGTCGTGGACTACAGCCAGACCATCAATCGGTACACGCAGCTCGACGCATACCCCCTCCCACGCATATCTGATATGGTCAATCAGATTGCACAGTACTGGGTCTTCTCAACGGTAGACCTCAAATCCGCCTGCCACCAGCTCCCCATCCGTAAAGCGGACCGTCCATACACTGCCTTCGAGGCAGACGGTCGCCTCTATCACTTCCTCAGGGGTCCCTTTGGCGTCACCAACGGGGTCTCGGTCTTCCAAAGGGAGATGGACCGAATGGTCGACCGGTACGGTTTGCGGGCCACCTTTCCGTACCTAGACAACATCACCATCTGCGGCCATGATCAGCAAGACCATGACGCCAACCTTGCCAAATTTCTCCACCTGCCACTCTCCTAAACCTCACGTATAACAAGTAGAAGTGCGTGTTCAGTACAAACCGCTTAGCCATCCTCAGCTATGTGGTCCAGAACGGAGTTCTGGGGCCCGATCCCGACCGCATGCGCCCCCTCATGGAGCTCCCCCTCCCCCACTTCCCCCAGGCCTTCAATAGCTGCCTGGGGTTCTTTTCATACTATCCCCAGTGCATCCCAAACTATGCGGACAAGGCCCGCCCACTCGTACAGTCCACCCATTGTCCCCTGACGGCCGAGGCTCAACATACCTTCGCCTGTATCAGAGCCGATATCGCCAAGGCCGGGATGCACGCAGTAGACGAGGCGCTGCCCTTTCAAGTGGAATGCGCCGCATCAGACGTCGCCCTATCCGGCATCCTCTATCAGGCAGGTAGACCCGTGGCATTCTTCTCCCGCACCTTCATGCCTCAGAAATTCGGCACTCGTCCATCGAAAAAGAGGCCCAAGCTATCGTTGAAGCTGTGTGGCATTGGAGGCATTACCTGGCCGGCAGGAGATTCACTCTCCTCACTGACCAACAGTCAGTAGCCTTCATGTTCAATAACACACAGCGTGGCAAGATCAAGAATGATAAGATCTTGAGGTGGAGGATCGAGCTCTCCACCTACAATTACGACCCACCCGCGGGCCGCGACTCTGAGTTTTAAAACCCCTGCCCTACAGTGCAGAAGGAGGCCATTCGGCCCATCGACTCTGCACCTACCCTCCAAAAGAGCACCCCACCCAGGCATAATCTGCTTCTCCATCCCTGTGATCCTGCCTAACCTTTTGGTCACTAAGGGCAATTTAACATGCTCAATCCACCTAACCTGTACATCTTTGGACTGTGGGAGGAAACCGGAGCACCCGGAGGACACTGGGAGAAAGTACAAATTCCACACAGTCACTTGAGGTCAGAATCAAACCCGGGTCCCTGGCGCTGTGAGGCAGCAGTGCTAACCACTCATGCGCACTACGCACAGCACATATTTAAACAGATGCGCTGTTCAGTTATTAATGTGACTTATAATCATACATTGAAAAATCCAATAATGCAGAGCTGATCTCAGTGAAGCTACATTGAAAGATAAACACTCAAAAACTTGTACTGACAACAGAAAAATAAATTAACTTGTTTCCTGGGGGGCCTGAAAATCCAGTTTAAGGAGAGCCTTCATGTATAGTTGCAGGAATCTAGTAATATGAGACTCTGTAATTTAGGAGCTTTTGGCCAAAGTTGTGTTTGGATAGATGGAACAAAAAACAATTGTAAATGATTGAGGTGATTTGCGTGTATTGCATTTCCAAGTGTACCTGAGTTCCATACAAACTGCAGAGTCTTTAGGCAGCATTTCTGTTTGGCACCAGGGTTATGCGTGTAATATCAAGTCATTAATTCCTTTGCTAATCTCTCACAACTCCATTCTAACTGCAGGTCAAAAAAAGGAAAAATCACAAACTACCATTTGGGGTGAGCATAATGTCTGTCAACATGGTTGGTTGGAAAGTCTTTGACAAGAATGTTCACAATCTTTCTCAGTGGGCAGCACACAGCCCAGCGGTTAGCACTGTTGCTTCACAGCGCCAGGGTCCCAGGTTCGATTCCCGGCTTGGGTCACTGTCTGTGCGGAGTCTGCACGTTCTCCCTGTGTCTGCGTGGGTTTCCTCCGGGTGCTCCGGTTTCCTCCCACACCTTCTGTAAGACGTTCTGTTAGGTGAATTGGACATTCTGAATTCTCCCTCTGTGTACCTGAACAGGCGCCAGGGTGTGGAGACTAGGGGCTTTTCACAGTAACTTTATTGCAGTGTTAATGTAAGCCTACTTGTGACAATAAAGATTATTATTATTATGAAGGATAGGTTGGAATTTTCCATTGGATATTATGTAACGTTGAACATTGGACAGTCCGTCATTGCAAAATGGATTATCTGGTAATTATTTTATTGCTGTTTGTGGGATCTGTCTATGGGAAAATTGACTGCCACATTGCAACTGTAAATACGCCTCAAATGTACTTCATGGTCTATAAAGTGTTTGGGGACATCTGGATGCTTCTATTTCTATTGGTTGTGTGGTTCCCAGTTACATGCTGATGCTACATGTCTGCCATTCCCTTATCTCCTCTGCAACCAAGCCAACTGCTAAATTGCGGCAAAGTTCAGTGTCAGCTGCTTCTGGTTTGCAGCCAGTATGGGCACAGTTGGCTCTGTATTGGTGTCCTATTTGCTTTGAAGCTCTTTGTGTTTTGGGAGGGCATTATTGTCACTGTATGACCATGGGTCACAATTGATTGGAATGGAGGTAACAAGCGCCACATGACATCAGGCCAAATCAGCTGATTTACCGAGCAGGGATTGTGACTGCTTTTCAGTGGTGTTTATGCATTCAAGGAAATCCATTGGATAACCACCCAGGGAATAGAATCTTACAGAACTGAAGTGTGTGTGTGTATGGGGTGGGTGGGGGGGGGTGGGGTCAGTCGGCATATCATGTCTGTGCTGGCTTTTTTAAAAAAAGTTTCCGATAAATCCCATTGCTCCTATTATTCTCAGTGATGCACAATCAATGGACACGAGACGAAGATGAGATCCAAACGATAGGCTTTAATGCACAAGATGTGTGCCCGGCAGCAGACGTACAGAAGAAAGGCCGACTGCCGGGAAGCACGGGTTCTTATATCCCGCCTCGTAGGCGGAGCTACCTACCTCTCAGCCAATCAGCTGAGAGGCACATGACTTACCCGGGCCAATGGGCAGCGAGTCCTCTGCACCAATAGCAGCTCACTTCCAGGTACCGTAATACCCCTAGTCATACTACCACACTCAGCAGACCTGCCAATATTTCCTTTTCAAGTATATGGATGGCCACATCCCATGAATGAATAAAAAAGGAGATACATCTAATTCATTTTGTAAGTTATGATTGAATCATTCAATCTAGATCCAATCCCAACATTTTTCAATCCAGTCCAGGTTTTAGGTTTCCTTCAATTTTACTTTGCAAAATTGAACTTTGTCCGATTAAAAAGCTCATGTGGCAACAAATGGACATGTTTTTGTTCAGCCCCTTACTAGTAGGAGCAACTTTCTCGTCTTTATTCAAGGATTCAGTGTACAGCTGCGACTGAGTCATTTCAAATGGGCACCATGCAACTCAGGCATCTCTTTGCAGTGTTTCTATCTCTCCAAGGGGTTACTGGTGATAAAGTGCTGATCTGGTCTGCAGAAGCCAGCCACTGGATTAATCTGAAACCCGTCATTTGGGAGTTGATCGAGAGGGGTCATAACGTTACTGTGGTTGTATATTCGGCTGCGCTTTACGTCAATTATTCTGAGCCCTCACCCATGTCGTTTGAAGTATTTCAAGTGCCGTTTACCAGTGAGGTAATCAGAGATGTTCTGGATGGCTTCCTCGAATTCTCCATTTACGAGAAACCACATTTATCTTACTGGAGTAGATACAGAAGATTCTCTGAGCTGATAGCAAATGATACAAAACTGCTCCGGCAGATCTGTGATGGAATGATCAAGAACCATAAACTGCTGCAAAAACTGAAAGAATCTAACTTTAAAGTCCTGTTGGCTGACCCTACGTATTATTGTGGTGACCTTCTGGCTATGAAGCTGGGAATTCCCTTCATCTTCACCTTGAGATTCTCTCCAGGATTTGCCATGGAAAGACTCAGTGGACAAATCCCAGCTCCTCCTTCCTATGTACCTACAACTATGTCCGAGTTTACTGATAAGATGACCTTTACTGAGAGATTCCAAAATGTCTTTTACTCCTTTATGTACGCTTGGGTGTGCAATCAGTTGTGGCGCGAGTGGGACTCGTATTACAGTGAAGCTTTAGGTGAGTTGAACAGTTTCACTTCCTGATGTCAAATGGATTGTACTATTAGTTTTAAATCTTTTCATTCCCCTCATTTTCAACATTTTCATCAAATAAACAACAAAAGGATTAAACCCCCCCCCCCCCACCCCCGCTTCAATATAGAGGTCAAAACATCCACCCGTACATTCCTGGTAAAAAAAATAAACAGTCAATCAGTTAACAGGGTAATCAAAAACAACAATAACCCCAACCCCTCTGTTCCCCTCCCCCCTAATGTTCGATGGCAATCAGTGCTCACAAGTGCATCATAAACAGTCTCCATGAATTGTAGAACCTTCCCTTCATCCCCCTCAGCTCATCCTTCCCCTTCTCGAGAGTCAGAAATTCAAGCAGGTCACAGTGGTAGTCACCCCTGTTTGTATAATAGTTGTATTAGAGGTAATACGGTAAGGCCCCTGTACTACAGGTACGGGGGTAGATCCCTGTCTGCTGGCTCTGCCCAGTAGGCGGAGTATAAATGTGTGTGCACACCGAGCTGCTCCCATTTCTGGTAGCAGCTGCAGGAGGCAACACATCTCTGCTTAATAAAGCCTTGATTACTCTCTACTCTCGTCTCGTCGTAATTGATAGTGCATCAATTTATTAAGCAGAGATATTACATCGATGGAACTATGCATCAAGCCAGATCGCCTACAGCTGCACCCTCAAGCAGCCAACGCCACGTCGGCCTTCGAAAGCTACCTCGGATGAGCGACAGAACAACCCTCAGAAGCACAGAAACTCCAGATCCTGTTCTCACGGGTGAGCTCCGAGATTTTTCCCCTTATCCAGGTTGCGCCCACTTACACTGAAGCTATGGAGCTATGGAGTTTCGGCCGTTGAGCATACAGAACTCTTAATCAGGGATGCTTTCGTTACGGGCATGTGGTCGGCGTACATCCGCCAGCGCCTATTAGAAGGGGGTACGCTCGACCTCGCGGCGACCAGGCAACTCGCAAACTCGCTAATGGTAGCCTCCCACAATGTACTGTCGTACGCGCCCGACCGCACGGACATCGTGGGCCGCACTAGCGGCTGCCCCCAGCCAACCCCAAGCCTGTGCCATGCGGCAGCCAGCCAACCCCGGGGGGGCCCAAATGCTGTTTCTGCGGGCAGACAAAGCACCCCCGGCAGCGCTGCCTGGCGTGGAGTGCAATCTGCAAGACCTGCGGGAAGAAGGGACATTTCGCTGCTGTGTGCCAGGCCCGGTCGATCGCTGTTGTATCTAGGCCCCATTGTTCCTGCACCCCCCACGTGTGACACGTGGGTGCCGCCATTTTCGTCCCCGCAGCCCACGTGCGGCCCGTTGGCGCCGCCATCTTTAATGCCGCCCGCCACGTGCGCTCTGTGGGGGCCGCCATCTTCAGCGCCATTTTGGACGGCGCCTCGGGACCCCTGCTCGCCGGGCACTTCATCTGGCCATTCATCGCTTGCCACCGCCGCCGACCAGCCTGGGCCTACCAACACCAGCCGCAACTGTCCTCCATCACGCTCGACCAGTCCCGGCTGCACAACCTCACAACTGCGGCGACGACGGTGAAAGTCGATGGGCCCAAGACATCCTGCCTTCTTGACTCCGGGAGCACGGAAAGCTTCATCCGCCCCTCTACGGTAAGGCGCTGCTCCCTCGCGGTACACCCCATGACCCAGAGAATCTCCCTGGCCTCCGGATCCCATTCCGTTGAAATCCGGGGGTACTGTGTCGCCACCCTCACCGTCCAGGGCGGAGAGTTCATCAACCTCCGGCCCTTTGTCCTCCCCAACCTCTGCGCTGCCCTGTCACTCAGCCTGGACTTCCAGTGCAACCTCCAAAGCCTAACTCTAAAATTCGGCGGACCCCTACCACCCCTCACCGTATGCGGCCTCATGACCCTTAAGGTCGACCCACCTTCCCTGTTTGCAAACCTCACCAGGGATTGCAAACCCGTCGCCACCAGAAGCAGACGGTACAGTGCCCAGGACAGGACCTTCATCAGGTCTGAGGTCCAGCGGCTGCTGCGGGAAGGCATCATCGAGGCCAGCAACACCCCCTGGAGAGCCCAAGTGGTAGTAGTAAAGACTGGGGGAAAACACAGGATGGTCATTGACTACAGTCAGACCATCAATCGGGAGACGCAGCTCGATGCGTACCCCCTCCCAGGCATATCTAATATGGTCAATCAGATTGCACAGTACCGGGTTTTTTCTACAGTGGACTTGAAATCTGCCTACCAGCAACTCCCCATCCGCAAGGCGGACCGCCCCTACACTGCGTTTGAAGCGGACGGTCTCCTTTACCACTTCCTTAGGATTCCCTTCGGCGTCACTAACAGGGTCTCGGTCTTCCAATGTGAGATGGACCGAATGGTTGACCGGTACAGGCTGCGGGCCACCTTCCCGTACCTAGATAACGTCACCACCTGCGGCCACAACCGGCAGGACCATGACGCTAACCTTTTCAAATTTCTCCACACCGCCAAACTCCTGAACCTCACGTACAATAAATGAAGTGCGTGTTCCGCACCAACTGCTTAGCCATCCTTGGCTGTGTTGTGGAAAATGGAGTTCTGGGGCCCGACCCCAACCGCATGCGACCTCTCGTGGAACTCCCACTCTCCCACTACCCCAAGGCCCTGAAACGATGCCTGGGGTTTTTCTCCTATTATGCCCAGTGGGTCCCTAACTATGCGGACAAGGCCCGCCCACTCATCCACTCCACAATTTTCCCCCTGACGGCTGAGGCCCGCCAGGCCTTCAACCACATCAAAGCGGGCATCGCCAAGGCCACGATGCATGCGGTCGACGAGACCCTCCCCTTTCAGGTCGAGAGCGATGCATTGGACGTCGCTCTGGCCTCCACCCTCAACCAGGCAGGCAGACCCGTGGCATTGTTTTCCTGCACCCTCCATGCCTCCAAAATTCGGCACTCCTCTGTCAAAAAGGAGGCCCAAGCCAAAGTAGAAGCTGTGCGGCATTGGAGGCATTACCTGGCCGGCAGGAGATTCACTCTCCTCACTGACCAACGGTCGGTGGCCTTCATGTTTAATAATACACAGCGGGGCAAGTAAAAAAATGAGAAAATCCTAAGGTGGAGGATCGAGCTCACCACCTACAATTACGAGATTTTGTACTCCCCCTGGGAAGCTCAACGAGCCCCCTGATGCCAGCGCACAAGTGGACCGACTCCGGGGCCTGCACGAGGGTCTCTGTCACCCAGGGGTCACCCGGTTCTTTCACTTCATAAAGGTCCGCAACCTGCCCTACTCCATCGCGGAGGTCAGGGCTGTCACCAGAGACTGCCAGGTCTGCGCGGAGTCTAAACCGCACTTCTACCGGCTAGACCGAGCGCACCTGGTAAAGGCCTCCCGCCCCTTTGAGTGCCTCAGCGTGGACTTCAAAGGGCCGCTCCACCCACCGAACCACGTACTTCCTGAACGTGGTCGATGAATACTCCAGATTCTCCTTCGCCATCCCATGCCCCGATATGAAGTCTGCCACGGTCATTAAAGCACTCAACAGCATCTTCGCCCTATTCGGTTTCCCCGCTTACATCCACAGCGACTGGGGAGCCTCCTTTATAGTGATGAGCTGTGTCAGTTCCTGCTCAGCAAGGGAATCGTCTCGAGCAGGACGACCAGCTCCAACCCCCGGGGAAACGGGCAGGTGGAGCGGGAGAATGGGACGGTCTGGAAGGCCGTCCAGCTGGCCCTACAGTCTAAAAGGCTCCCGGTCACCCGCTGGCAGGAGGTCCACCCTGACTTGTCCACTCCATCCAATCGCTACTCTGCACTGCGACTAATGAAACCACCCATGAATGTCTCCTTACCTTTCCTAGGAAGTCCACCTCCGGTGTTTCGCTCCCAACGTGGCTGGCAGCTCCAGGACCCGTCCTCCTCCGCAAACACGTGCGGATTCACAAGGCAGACCCGTTGGTTGAAAGAGTACAACTGCTGCACGCGAACCCGAGTACGGGTGTACCCCGATGGCCGCCAGGACACAGTCTCCCTCAAGGACCTGGCACCAGCTGGATCCCCACCCACGGCCCAACACCACCCGACACCCCCCTCTCCGATTGCCCCGGCGCCACCCACCCTCCCCCCAGCGCACCTCAGTACAGCCCCCGCCCCAGGACGATCCGTCCTCCCACTGGTTCCACCCGGGATGAAGATGAGGACAACAGACTCCCGGAGTCACAGGCGACCAAGTCGATGCCTGCATCACCACCGGGACCGAGGCGCTCACGGCGGAGGATCAAGGCACCCGACCGGCTAAATTTGTAAATTTTCACCAGACTGTAAACCTTAAATTCTCACAAACCTGTCCGACACCCCAATAATGGGTTTGTGGGGCTCTGATTCCAAGTTCACGTGCCCTACCTCCGAGATGACCCAGAAAACCTCCCTCCAATACTTCTCCAGCTTCGGATAAGACCAAACCATATATACGTGGTTTACGGGGCTCCTCCCAAATCGTTCACATGCATCCTCCACTCCCTCAAAGAGTCGGCTCATCCGTGCCTTCGTTAGGTGCACCCTATACACTACCTGCAGCTGTATCAGACCCAATCCCGTGCACGAGGTTGAGGTGTTCACCCTCCGGAGCACCTCACACCTTCTTCCATAGCCTCCCCCAACTCTTCCTCCCACTTGGCTTTGATCTCCTCCATGGACACCCCGTCCTCCCCCAAAATTCTCCTGTAGGTTCCCTTCTCCATTCCCCCTGCCGTCAATACCTCTTCCAACAATGAGGGGGCAAACTCTCGGAGCTGTAGGTACGTAAACCCTTCCCCTTGCCCCAGTCCATGTATCTCCCCCCACTGTTCCAACCTCGCAAAGCGTCCTTCCCAGGAACACATCTTCTAATACCCTGATTCCCCCCTCTCCTCCCATCTCCGAAACATCCTGTTCAGCTTCCCTGGCTCAAATCTATGGTTCCCCCTAATCAGCATCTACCCTGACCAAGTCCCCCAGCTTAAAATGCTGCCTCCACAGCCTCCAAATCTTCAGTGTTGCCACCACCACGGGACTCCCAAAGTACTTGCCCGGGGCCATCGTTAGCAGTGCTGTTGCCAGCGCCCTCAACCCCGACCACCTACACAGACCCTCCTCTACTCTAGCCCACTGGGAATCCCCACTTCCAACCCAACTCCACCTTTTCCAGCATCCACTGCCCAATGGTAATATAATACATTTGGCCGCCCTGCGAAATGGCAGCCCTCCCACCCCCTCCCCCACTCCCAGCCGGGACACCACAAAATATTCACTCTTTTCCAGGTTCAATTTATATCCTGAAAAAGACCCAAATTTTCAGAGAAGTTCTATTATGTTCCCCACCGATGTACCCGGCTCTGATTTTTATAAAAATAAATTGTCTGCAATTTGTATTGCTAATACAAATAGCAGAGGGAACATAGGACATCCCTGCCTGGTCCCCCGGTGTGGAGCAAAGTACCCTGAACTCATGTTGTTTATATGGATACTCACCATCGGTTCCTTATGTAATTGCCACACCCACTCAGTAAATCTCGGCTCGATCCCAAACCTCACAAGAACCGCCATCAAATACCCCCATTCTACTCGATCAAATGCCTTTTACGCGTCAAGTGCAACCACCACCTCTAACTCCTTTGCCACAGCCAGCGTCATGATTACATTTAATAACCTCCTAATATTTGAGAATACCTGCCTTCCTTTTGCCAACCTTCCCTATCACCTTCGGGAGGCACCCCTCCAACCTAGTCGGCAGTACCTTCGCCAGCATTTTTACGCCAACATTCAGTAGCGACGTAGGCCTGTATGACCCACTCTCCATCGGGTTCTTATCTTTCTTTAACAGCAAGGAGATCGAGGCCTGCCCTAATGTTTGTGGTAGCACCCGCTTCCCTATCACCTCCTCAAACATCTCCACCATCAGCAGTGTAATCCTCCACTGGGAACCCATCTGGCCCTCCCACCTTCCCCGATTGCATCCTTTCCGTCCTGTCCCCCACCGACTTCTCGGGTATAGCCATGTCTTCCTCCTCCAGCCTCGGCTACTCCAATCCCTCCAGTAACTCCCGCATCCCCTGATCCTCCCCCGGTGATTCCAACCGATTCAAATTTTCACAAAACATGGGGGCGGCACAGTAATAGAATGGTTAGCACTGTTGCTTCCCAGCTCCAGGGTCCCAGGTTCGATTCCCGGCTGGGTCACTGTCTGTGCGGAGTCTGCACGTTCTCCCAGTGTCGGCGTGGGTTTCCTCCGGGTGCTCTGGTTTCCTCCCACAGTCTAAAGACGTGCAGCTTTGGTAGATTGGCCATGCTAAATTGCCCTTAGTGTTCAAAAAGGTTAGGTGGGGTTACTGGGTTACGAGATAGGCTGGAGGTGTGGGCTTTAGTAGGGTACTCTTTCTAAGGGTCGGTGCAGACTCAAATGCATTGTAAATTCTATGATTCTATGATGCCTTAAACACCTTATTAATCTGGTCCACACCTGGACAATTTCCCTCTCCGCCGCCTTCCTCCAAAGTTGGCCTGCCAGCAAGTTGGCTGGCTAGGCTTCTCCCCATACTCATAAATCGCTCCCCTCACCCACCTCAGTTGGCGAACCTGCTTCTCCGTGGACAACCGATCAAAGCCAGCCTGAAACACCCTCTTGCTGCCTAAAAGTGCCGGACCTGCAACCCCTTGTACCTCCTGTCCACTTCCAACATCTCCTCTATAAGCCTTTGATGCTCTTCCCTGTCCTCTTTTTTTTTTAAATTCCGAGTACCCAATTCATTTTTTCCAATTAAGGGGCAATTTAGCGTGGCCAATCCACCTCGCTTGCTCATTTTTGGGTTGTGGGGCGAAACCTACACAAACACGGGACGAATGTGCAAACTCCACACGGAGAGTAACCCAGAGCCAGGATCAAACCTGGGACCTCGGCGCCGTGAGGCCGCAGTGCTAACCCACCGCGCCACCGTGCTGCCCTTCCCAGTCCTCTTTATCCACGTTGGCCTTAAACGATGTCACCTCCCCCTTCACTACCGCCTTCAGGGTCTTCCATATCACTTGATGAAGTCACACCTGATGAAGGAGCAGTGCTCCGAAAGCTAGCAATTCCAAATAAACCTGTTGGATTTTAACGTGGTGTTGTAAGACTTCTTAGAGGTCCCATACCAATGCCTGTGATACTTCCCCTATGCAGTTAACGCCCATGTACTCCTCAATCACCTTCCCGATTTTCTTACAAAAAGTTCATTCTCCCAGCAACCCCAAATCCATTCTCCACCCGGTCTCTGCGCTACCCTCTTCTCCAGGACCATATCCACCCAATGCGACGCGTGATCCGAGATCGCTATCGCCGAATACTCTGACCCCCTTACCCCCACCAGCAATGCCCTCCTGACTACAAAAAACTCTATCTTTGAATAAACCTCATTAACTGAGGAGAAAAACGAATACTCCCGTTCCCTCGGATGCTCCAAGGGTCCACCCCTCCCATTTCCCTCATAAGTCCAGTCAGTGCCTTCGCCCCCTCCGACTGGGCGAGCAAGCGCAGCTGTGACCTATCCATCCTTGGCTCTTGTACCAAATTCCAATCCCCTTCCACTATTAGCTTGTGTGAATCCAGGTCCGGAATGGCCCCAAATACCTTACTCACAAGTGCGCAAACACCCTCAACCTCTTCACTGGCCCCCCCAAACCCCTCACGTTCCATGTAACTATACTGACCAGGGGTCCCTCATGCTCCCTGCCCCTCCTATTCACCATCAGGGTTGGTTTAGCTCAGTGGGTTAGCCAGCTGGTTTGTGATGCAGAATAAGGCCAGCAGAGCGGGCTCAATTCCCGTACCAGCCTCCCCGAACAGGCGCCAGAATGTGGCGGCTAGGGGCTTTTCACAGTAAATTCATACTTGTGACAATAAAAGATTATTATTATCATCATAACTCTGGGCCCTGCCCACTGGGCTTGGCCCGCACCGTCCCTTTGTTGCCATTGAACCCCTCTCCCCCCTGCTAGAATCCCCCCATCCACTTCCTCTTGAAAACACCACACCGAGTATCGGACCCCTCCCCCCACTTTTCGCACCTCCTAGGCCCATCTGTTTGTTCAGGTTCCAATAACTGCAGCCCCCCCCCCCCCCTTCCACACCCCCGTTCACAAGCCAGCTTGAGCTTGATAGTGTGGGGACCCCTGCCCAGGACCCATTTCCCTCCAATCCCCTCCTCCCACCCAGTCCCAGGAAAACAAAGAAATCCCCTTCAAATAAACAATCCCAGTGAAAGCACACAAATCCCAGAAAACCATCATTGCAAAAACAACCCCACCTCTTACCTTACCCAAGTCGGCAACTTCACCCCATTTAACACATATAACAACATGAAATAAAACTATATACAATCTTCATTCCCCCTACACTCAATCCAAGACCAATCCTCAGCCCCATTTCTCACTTTGCCCCAGTCCTTCTGCCTTCACAAACGCCTCTGCCGCTTCCACCATCTTGAAGTAAAAGTCTTTTGAGCTGGTGGTCACCCCCAACTTAGCCGGGTACACCATGCTGAACCGCACACCGCTGTTATACAGTGCCACCTTCACTCGGCCAAAGGCTGCCGCCTCCTCGCCAACTCCATAGTCAAGTCCTGGTATCTATATAGCACTGCACCTCCCGCTTCTGCTTTGCCCAACTCAGGACTTTTTCCTTCATGTAGCACCTATGGAAACAAATAATCACTGCTCTTGGCAGCTCATTCGCCTTTGGTTTAGGCCTCCATGCTCAATCCAGTTCATACCGGGTGGGACCCCCCCCCCCTCCACCAACAGCCTCTGCCAAAATCTTGACAAAGTGCACAGTCAGCTTCGGGCCCTCCACCCCTTCGGGCAGGTCCACGATCATCAGATTTTGTCGCTTAGATCTGTTTTCCAGGTCCTTCAGCTTTGCTCGCAGCTCTTTGTTGGCCTCCACCACCCTCTGCAGCTCCTCACTGGAAGTCGAGTGAACTATTATCAGCAAAGTAGCATTTACCCCCCAAATTTCTGTCATCTGTAGAATTAAGAATGCCATTGATGTTATTCCAAACATGTTGACCCTCAAATGTTCGCCAATCCAGAAATGCCACCTTACCCGTGCCCAATTTCAAATTTGTTCAAACTTCCTGTGAGCCTCATTAGAATATGGTCAAATGTAAAAAAGGCTGGAAAGTGGGAGAACAAATGGGTCACTTTCCATTTCCAATTCACTTCATACATTTTTAAGTATGAAACATAAAATTCAACCTCATTTCACCATCACTAACATTATTTACGAACCTGCAATTGGGGAATCTTTTCAATTCTTTGAGGTGAGTTTTAAAATTTGTTTGTTTTTGGAATGCGAGTCTCTCTGGGAAGGGCAGCATTTATTGAACGTGGTATTCTGCCATGGGGAAAGTGATGGTGAGCCGATTTCTTGAACTGCTGCAGTTCACATGGTGTAGGTGCATCCGCAGTGCTGTTAGAGTTCCAGTTTTATTTCCTTAGCAACAGTGAAGGAACGGTGCTATAGTTCCAAGTCAGGATGATGTGTGACTTTAAGGGGAACCCCAAGATGGTGGTGTTTCCATGCATCCGTTGCCCTTGTCCTTCTACATGGTAGAGTCCGCGGGTTTGTAAGGTGCTGTTGAATGAACCTTGGCAAGTTGTGTTGCAATTGGAGATGGTACACACTGCTGCCACTGTGTGACAGTGGCGGAGAGAGTCAATGATTTAACCAAAATGTTTCCAGGTGCGGCTGCGAGTGGCACTGCCGTGAGCCTCCTGACGATCGGACCGGCGAGGCTGGCACCGCTGTACCAGCCACCTGCCAACAGCAGTTAAACGGCTCCTGCACAGCCAACCCCACACAGCTCACAGCCATGCCGCCGAGATGACCTGCCCCACAATGCCGACATGGCCAGATTGTTGGATGGGGTGGAGGCCAGACAGGTTGCCCTGTTCCCTTGAGGGTTATGGATGGTCAGTCACTGCTGCCTGGGAGGAGGTGGCAGCGGCAGTCAGCTCGGGGAGTGTCACCAGGACGACTGGCACCCAGTGCCATAAGAAGGTCAACTACCTCCAACAGGCCGCTCGTGTGTGTTTGCACATACGCATGTTCCCCATACGCCTCGTTCTCCATTATACGGCCCATCTTACCAAACCCCCTCCCTAACCCCCAAACCCCTCCCCCACCATCCCAAGTAACTACGCATGCGGCTGATGATGCCCCCCTGTGTCCCCGCGGGAGCAGTTGGCCCACAACCGATGGGAGAGGGCCCAGACAGGAGGTGGGGTGCCAGACACCAGAGTCCTCACCCCCTATGAGGACAGGGCTCTGGGTCATGGGGGTGGCTGAGGACAGAGCAGTGACCACTGTATAGCTAAGCAGACCTTGATGAGGTGCTGCAGAGCATGTCCTGGTCCATGGGGAACGTGTCCCAGTCACAGGTGGGCATTTCTGGGATGCTCCAGAGTATGTCCCAGTCACTGAGGGCATTGACACCATGCTGCAGACATTGGGGGACCGCCAGGGCTGGCAGAGCAAGATGACGCAGGGCAGCTGGTATTCCATTTCAAAGTTAACCAGACCAGTTCAGTCCAGTATACTTATTGTGTCGCCAATATTGGCCGGCGTGGGTCTCGAAGGTTGGCCGGCATGGGTCGCGAAGTTCAGCATGTGTCCCGAAGGTTGGCTGGTTGGTGAAAGTGGGTCGCGGGAAAAAAAGTTTGATTTAGAGAGGGCTTCCAAGCAAATACAATTGGAGGAACCCACGTATTCGAGACTCGTTAAATTGTGGGCCCTTATTGTGGCAGAGAGATGTTTGGGTGGAGAGATTGAAAAACGATTGAGGAGATTTGGGCAATTGCATTTACGAACCTAACTCGGTAGAGAGGATGAACGCAGGTTAAGGGATGATTTAATAGAGGCGTTCAATGATGAGAGATAGCGATAGAGTAACTAAGGAGAGATTGTTTTCAGCGGCAGAGGAATCAGTCATCAAAAGAAACAGGTTTAAGGTAATTGGAATGCACCGATTGAAAAAAAGCTCATTCCGTGTTACCTTTTAAAAGAAAATTGGATAAAACTTGAAGGGAAGGTATTTGCTGGGCTTTGGGAAAAAGTAGAGGCAAGGGATTAATTGGATAACTCTTTTAATTAGCCAATGTAGACATAATGGCTGAATAAACTCCTTCTGGATGATATTCTATGAAACAGATCATCTGATTAAGCCAAAGAACTGGAGGAAATGACCCAAGTCACCCAAGACTGGAATTGAACCCGGGACCTTGGTGCTGTGTGTTATGTTACATGACCGTAATACGTCGTTACTCTTTGCTTTACTCCCAGAATGGTCTGATGGTTAAATTTCAATGAAACTACCAATCTTCAATTTAATGCAAATTATATTTAATGAATAACGAATATTAAAACTAATGGCCGGGATTCTCCCTTCCGGGAACTAAGTCCCCATGCCGGCGGGAAAACAGGTGCCTACCACTGCGGCGTCAACAGCCCCCGAAAGTACGGAATTCTCCAGCCGGCGCCAGAGGGCCGGCGCCAGTTCGCGCATTCGCAGACTGGCCGGCGTATTTTCACGCATGCGCGGGGGGTTTTCTTCTTCGGGCCAGCCCCCGGGCAGTATAGTGGAGCCCTGCAGGGGCCCGGCGTGGAAGAAAGAAGTGTCCCCTTGGAACACGCCCACCCGCAAATTGTTGGGCCCCGATCGCGGTCCAGGCCACCGTGGGGGCCACCCAGGGTTGGATCCCCCCCCCCCCGAGGACCGCCCACGCATACACACCTGCCAGGTCCCCCCGGTGCGTGAGTTGAGTGATTCACACCGGCGGGACAGGCCAAAAATGAATGGCCACTCGGCCCATCAGGGCCTGGAGAATTGCCATAAGAAATATGAACTGTGTTTAACTACATGTGCCCAGATGGAAAGGCTCGAGGGGTAGTGGTGTTGCTCAGCAAAAGGGTACGCTTCCAGATGGAAACGGCGGTGGCAGATCAGGGGGGTAGATATGTGACTGTGCCAGGGGCGCTGGAGGGGAGATTAGTGGCGCTGGTAAGTGTACATGGTCCCAATTGTGACGATGTGGGATTTGCGAGGAAGGTGTTTGGAGCCATTCCCGACTCAACACACACGAGATGATTGTGAGGGGGACTGGAACTTGGTGCAGGAGCCAAGGTTGGACAGGTCACGGCCGCACTTGCTGGTCCCACCGGGGGGGGGGGGGGGGGGGGGGGGGGCGATGGCGCTGGCTGGGCTAATGGTGGAAATGGGAGGGGTGGACCCTCGGAGGTTTCTGCACCCAAGGGAACGGGATTACTCGTTTTTCTCAGCAATCCATAGGGTAAACTTGCGGATCGACTTTTTCGTGGTGGGGAAGGTTTTGCTGGCTGGGGTTAAGGGGTCGGAATACTCGGCAATTGCAGTGTCAGATCACGCTCCACATTGGGTGGATATGGTGCTGGAGAAGGGGGTAGTGCAGAGGCCGGGGTGGAAACTGGATGTGGGGCTTTTGGGGAACCAAGTATTCTGTGAGAAAATTGAAAAGGTAATTAAGGAGTATGTAAGATTCAACTGTACGGGTGAGGTGTCGAAGGTAGTTGTCTGGGAGGCTCTAAAGGCGGTAGTCAGGGGTCAGGTAATTTTGTTTACGGCCAGGGTGGACAAAGAGGAGAGGTTGGAGCGGCAGAGGGTAATAGATGAGATGTTGGAGGTAGATAGGAGTTATGCAGAGGATGGGGACCGAGCGAAGCTGGAAAAGAGGAAGGAACTACAGGCGAGCTTCGACCAACTATCCACCAGGAAGGCGGTGAGCCAACTGAGATGAGCGAGGGGTGCAGTTTATGAACATGGAGATAAGGCGGGGCAGGTCATGTTAGCAGGTCAGCTCCGGAGGGAGGCAGCGGCAAGGGAAATTCTTCAGGTAAGGGACAGGGCCGGGAAGTTGGTGGTGGCGCCGGATCTGATTAACAAGGTTTTTGAGGAGTTTTACGAGAGGTTGTACAGGTCAGAGCCACCCGTGGGAGACCGTGAGATGCAGGAATTTCTAGATGGGTTGGAGTACCCGAGGCTAGGGAGGGGGACAGGGCTACATTAGAAGGAGCAATACTGGAGCAGGAGATAAAGGATGCGATTGGGAGTGTGCAGCCGGGGAAGGTGGCAGGGCCGGATGGGTTTCTGGTGGAATATTATAAAAAATTTAAGGATGAGCTGGCACCCCTGATGGTGGGGATGTTTGAAGGGGTGATAGGGAAGGGAGTGCTGCCACAAACCCTGGGGCAGGCCTCAATTTCACTGTTGCTTAAAAAGGATAAGGATCCAACGGAGTGCGGGTCATATAGGCCCATATCACTTCTGAATGTGGACGCAAAGGTATTGACGAAGGTACTGGCGGGTAGGCCGGAAGGGTGCCTCCCGAAGATGATAGGTGAGGCTCAGACGGGGTTCGTGAAAGGGTGGCAGCTTTTTTCGAATATTAGGAGGGTTTTGAACGTCGTTATGGCACCGGCGGAAGGGAAGGAAACAGGTAGTTGTGGCATTGGATGCCGAGAAGGCGTTTGATCGGGTAGAATGGGGGTAGAGATGTCTGGAGCGGTTTGGGATTGGGCCAAGATTTGTGAACTGGGTAAAGCTATAAGGAGCCGAAGGAGAGTGTCCGCACGAACAATATCAGTTTGAGATACTTTTCTCTCCACCGTGGGACGAGGCAGGGATGTCCTATGTCCTCCCTCCTGTTTGCACTCGCAATTCAGCCGTTAGCCATCGCATTAAGTTCGGGAGCATGGAAAAGAATAGTGCGGGGGGGATAGAGCATAGGGTGTCCTTATATACCGACGACTTGCTGCTGTATGTGTCGGAACTGAGTGCGTCGATAGGAGGAATATTGGAGTTATTGCGAGTGTTTGGGTCTTTCTCGGGGTACAAACTAAATCTCGACCAGAGTGAGTATTTTGTGGTGTCTCAGCCGGGGGTGGGGGCAGGGGAGTGGGGCTGCCGTTCCGTAGGGCAGGGATTCACTTTAGGTACCTGGGGGTGCAGGTTGCCCGGGAGTGGGGAAGGCTTCGCAGATACAACATCACTAGTTTGGTAGGGAGAGTGAACGCTGACCTGGCGAGGTGGGATGGTCTCCCTCTGTCACTGGCGGGTCGGGTGCAGGTGGTGTTGCCGTGATTTCTGTTTATTTTTCAATGCCTACTGATTTTCCTGCCAAAGTCTTTTTTCAGGGAGATTGAGGGAAGGATTACCTCGTTTATATGGGGAGGGAAGGTGGCCAGAGTGAGGAAGGTGCTGCTACAGAGGGGAAGGCAGGCAGGGGGTTTGGGTCTTCCGAACCTGATGTACTACTACTGGGCGGCGAATGTGGAGAAGGTGCGGAGCTGGGTCAGAGGGGTTGATTCCCAGTAGGTCAGAATGAAGGAGAGTTCGTGCAGGAGGTCGGGGCTGAAGGCACTAGCAACAGCGCCGCTCCCGATAGCTCCGGGAAAATACTCAGGGAGCCTGGTAATAATAGCTTCATTGAAAATCTGCAGGCAGTTTCGCCAACACTTCAGGTTGGGGGCAGGGTCAAGGGAAATGCCGATTCGGGGGAATCATAGATTTGAGCCAGGGAGGTGGGACGGAAGCTTTTGGAAAAGGGAAGAGAAGGGGATTAAGACTCTAAAAGATTTGTTTCTTCGGGGTTGATTTGCAGGATTGAGGGAGCTGGAAGCGAAGTATGGGCTGGAGCAGGGAGAAGTGTTTAGATATATGCAGGTTCGGGAATTTGCCAGGAAGGAGATACAGAGCCTCCCGGAGGAACCGGCCTCCATGTTGCTGGAGGAGGTGCTGACGGCAAGGGGACTGGAGAAGGGGACAGTGTCAGCCGTATACGGAGCTATGTTGGAAAAGGATAAGGCACCACTGGAGGGGCTCAAAGCGAAGTGGGAGGAAGAGTTGGGAGAGGTTATAGAGGAGGGGGTCTGGTGTGAGGTTCTCCGGAGAGTGAATACCTCCACCTCATGTGCGAGGTTGGGGCTGATACAGCTGAAGGTGGTGTACAGAGCGCACCACGAGGGCGAGGATGAGCCGATTCTTTGAAGGAGTAGAAGATGTGTGTGAACGGTGCGGCGGGGGGCCCCGCTAATCACGTTCATATGTTTTGGTCCTGTCCAAAGCTTGGGGACTACTGGAAGGAGGTGTTTAGGGTAATTTCCAAGGTGGTGCATGTGAAGCTGGACCCGGGTCCCCGGGAGGCCATATTCGGGGTGTCGGATCAGCCAGGGTTGGAAACGGGTGCGGTGGCTGATATTATAGCCTTAACCTAGTTGATTGCCCGAAGGTGGATCCTGCTGGAATGGAGAGCAGCCTCTCCACCCTGTGCCCTGGTGTGGCGGGGGGACCTGTTGGAATACTTGACCCTTGAGAAGGTTAAGTTTGAACTGAGGGGAAGCTCGCAGAGGTTCCACAAGTTATGGGCACTATTTATTATGCACTTTCAAGAACTGGCGAACATCAAACATTAGTTGGGGGGGGGGGGGGGAGGGGGTGGGTTGTGAGGGAGGGGGGCTGTGTATATTAAAGATGGATATGGGTAATCCCTGATTCCTTTTTTGTCATTTGTTTATGTTAACATGCGGGCTAATATTTGGGGGTTTGTGAGAGGATGGGATCGTTGTTATTGTTATGGGGTTTGATATATTTGTTGTTGATTATTGTTTGTTGTTGGTGGGTGTAAATTCGGGAGAAAATGTGAAAAAGGAGAAGAATAAAAATATATTTTTTAAAAACTACATGTGCCAACTCAGTTATATCTCTCTAACACTCTGCTACCTAGTCACTCCTGGTTCGAAGAAAGGGAGGATCGTCCAGGTTCAGTTTATATACGCTTTTTTCCAAAATTTAGAATACCCAATTCATTTTTTTTCCAATTAAGGGGCAATTTAGCGTGGCCAATCCTCCTATCCTACACACCTTTAGGTTGTGGGGGCGAAACCCACGCAAACACGGGGAGAATGTGCAAACTCCACACAGACAGTGACACAGAGCCGGGATCAAACCTGAGACCTCGGCACCGTGAGGCCGCAGTGCTAACCAACTGCGCCACCGTGCTGCCCCAGTTTATATACCTGAATCTAGTGCTGCCATCTGGGGGTTGTCTAACACTATGATGCAGTTGTTAGCCCTTCATATACCATCAGATATACAGATCACTGCTCTGTGAGGCAACAATGTTAACCACTGTGCCAACGTGCCAACCTCCTGGTTGTCGGTATCTCACTTCATTGATGTTTAGTCATTGTTGCCAACCATCTGTTTTTCACATGAACAACCTGCCTTTGGAGCTTCTTCTGACCTCCTTCTCCTCAGCCTGTGTCATTCTATTGTTGTGGAGATCCTGGGATAAGCTGATTGTCAACATACCTCTTCTAAAAAGAAAGAAAGTTGGTCAAAAAGTTGTAAAGAGAAATAAAAGTTGGTAACTATTAAGACCCAGGAAACCAAATGGTAAGGTGAACGTTGATTTATTCACGGTCAATGAAAGTCAGCTTGTTGCAGCGAATATATTTAAAGAGTACAACGAACATGACGGTCCCTGTCTGGGCTGGCCTTTATACTAAATTCTTCTGATCCACAGCTGGGTAGGCCTCTGACAAGGATGGCCAGTCGGGTTGTGCGGAAAACACATTTTTCCTTGTTATAGGTCAAATTAAGGAGTTGGGCGGTGTGGAGGAATTTCTTACGGTTATCGTCGTGGACCTGCTGATCATGACCGCAGATGGTGACATTATCCAAATACGGGAACGTGGCCCGCAGCCCGTACTGGTCAACCATTCGGTCCATCGTTCGTTGGAAGACCGAAACCCCGTTGGTGACGCCAAAGGGAACACTCAGGAAATGGTAGAGGCGGCTGTCTGCCTCGAAGGCAGTGTAGTGGCGATCCTCTGAGCGGATAGGGAGCTGGTGGTACACGGACTTCAAGTCTACCATGGAGAAGACTCGGTAGTGCGCAATCTGGTTGACCATGTCAGGTATGCGCGGGAGGGGGTACGCATCGAGTTGCGTGTACCGGTTGATCATCTGACTGTAGCCGACGACCATCCAGTTCTTCTCCCTGGTCCTGACGACCACCACTTGTGCTCTCCAGGGGGGCTGTTACTGGCCTCAATGATTCCTTCCCGCAAGAGTTGCTGGACCTCCGACCTGATAAAGGCCTTGTCCTGAGCACTGTATCGTCTGCTCCTGGTGGCGACGGGCTTACAGTCGGGGGTGAGGTTTGCAAAGAGTGAGGGAGGGGCGACCTTAAGGGTCGCGAGGCTATAGACGGTGAGAGGGGCCAGGGTCCACCAATCCTCAAGGTCAGGCTTCGGAGGTTACACTGGAAATCCAGTCCTTATAAGAGGGGAGCGCTGAGATGGGGGAGGACGTAAAGTTTAAAGTTGGTGTACTCGACGCCCTGTATCACAAGGTTTGCGACACAGTATCCCTGGATATGTACGGAATGTGATCCGGAAGCAAGGGAAATTGTTTGGGACACGGGGAAAATCCGGAGGGAGCAGCACCTCACCGTATCCAGATGGACGAAGCTATCCGTGCTCCTGGAGTCGAAGAGGCAGGACGTCTCATGCCCATTGACCCGGTCGGCCATCATTGAGTTCTTCAGATGATGGGGCCGGGACTGGTTGATTGTAACAGAGCCGAGCTGCGGATGTCTGGTCCAGTCGGCGGTAGCGGGGTGGTCCCAAAATGGCGGCCTCCATGAGTCGCACGTGACGGGCGGCGTCGAAGATGGCGGCCAAGATGGCGGTCCCCACGGGTCGCACGTGGCGCGTGGCGTTAAAGATGGCGGACAGAATGGCGGCCCCCACGGACTGCACGAGGTGTGTGACGCATCAGAAGGGGGCGGTATAGGCAGGCACGATGCCACACTGCAGGATCTGTGAGCTTCAGGTTGGGCCTGGCAGGCTTTCGATTTGGGAACTTTAGGTCGGGCCAGGCAGACTTTGGCAAAATGCACCTGCACTCATTGCAGGTCGCGTTCCGAGCTGGACAACGCCGACTGGGGTGCTGGCCCTGGCCGCAGAAGTAGCAGAACGGCCCCCCGGAGTTAGCGGGCAGCCACACGGCACAAGCATGGGACACGCCCGGGTCGGGTGATGGCCGCGCCTCCGATGTCCACGAGGATGCCGCGTGGTCAGGCGTGAAGGCATCCAAACTCTGGAATGCTGCCTCTAACCAGGTAGATGGCTGTACCATGTCCTTGAGGTCGAGGGCACCCATTTCGAGCAATCGTTGCCGAATATAACTGGACTGGTCTCCGGCCACATAGGTGTCCTGGATCATGAGTTCCGTGTGTTGCACTGCCGTAACTGCCTGGCAGTTATAATTCCTGGCGAGTACCCTCAGGTCACGCAGGAATTCTGCCAGCGATTCACCACGTAGTAAGAAGATGTTGAGCGAACACCTCACCCACCGGCCTCACAAACTGTTCTTTCAACAGTGCAAACGCCTCTTCGTACGAGGTCGTGATTAATAGGAAAATGTTGTGGCTCACCCGAGCGTTGAGGAGACGCAGCTTGTGCGTCCCGAAGACATCGTCAGTCGAGGAGTCGAGATAGGCCTCGAAACAACTTAGGCAATGCTCAAAGATTGCAGTGGCTTCAGCTGCCTGCGGGTCGAGTTCAAGTCGGTCAGCTTAAAAGCGGCGTCCAAGGGCAGCACGGTGGCCTAATGGTTAGCACAACCGCCTCACGGCGCTGAGGTCCCAGATTCAATCCCGGCTCTGGGTCACTGTCCGTGTGGAGTTTGCACATTCTCCCCGTGTCTGCGTGGGTTTCGCCCCCACAACCAAAAAAAGAAATGTGCAGAGTAGGTGTATTGGCCACGCTAAATTGCCCCTTAATTGGAAAAAATTAAATAAATAATTGGGTAATCTAAATTTAAAAAAAAAAGCGGCGTCCATCGTGATATCTTAGCTTGTTAAATTGATGGACCATCAATTCACACGAGTCGAGATGTAGAAGAGAACAGTGGTTTTAATAAGCTAAGAAGTATGCCAGCCTGCTGCTGCTCCCGCACTGAGAGCTGGCCACAGGTCTGCCAATTATATACCTCCCCCGAGGGGCGGAGCCAACAGAAGCATCAACACAACAACGGTAAGTAACAGTGAATAAGAACAACAGTGAACATATTTTCAGTGGTGGATAACAGTCGGACGAATAACGAGTAAATATATATATATTAGCAATACGTGGTTCACCACAGCTAAATTGCCCATTCACTGGAAATTGTAAATTAAAAAGAAGTCCTTTGCATCTAAAATTTAATTACATTTAATAATTTGTGAGAAAAAGATGTAGTGTCTTATTATACATGTCTATTCAGATGAAAGATCGCCTGAAACACTAACTCTGTTTTATCTCTCGCCATTCATGCTGTCTGACCTGCTAAGAATTTCCTGCATTTACTGTTTTTAAATTAGAAAAAGTCATTCTGTTGCACCTGAAAACATGGCTGTGATATAAAGAGAGCCTCTGAGCTTGTGCCATCGCAGGAACTCGGTAAGGTGAGGCGCTGTAACATAGTAGCATTATGGGAGGAGAGGTGTTTGCATCGAGGGATCAAAAAGCAAGTAGAAGCGAGGAGCTTTGGTTAGACTGTTTTTATGAATGTAACTCAGTCGTGCACAAATCCCAAGCCCTGTATGCAGTGTATTACCTTTGTACCCAGCCCTTGGTTATAAATACACAGGAAATTCCAGACTGTTAACTTGTTTTCTAATCTCTCATTGCTCACTTTTAATACCGAGTCACATAGGATAAACCATGACTTAGGAATAAAAGCCTTCACTGAACAACCACAGGCAAAACCCCACATTTCTGCCCGAATCTTAAATGGTTCAACTCAAACAACCTCAGGATTTAATTGCCGCCCTTAAACTATCTTTAAACCTCAACCCAATATCCCTCGGGTTGGACTGATATTTACAACTCCCACACAGTTGGTCTTTCCAGTGCGAACTGCAGGTCCATGAATCAGATTGACCCTTCCCCATCCTCCTTGGTGACGGCAGTGCCAGATCCTACCGCCTTAATCTTTTATTAAATCGAAAATATCCAAGCATATTTCCTGGAGAGATCTGTTTGGATGGTCAGTGCTTTTAAAAAATCTCTTTAGCCTGGTTCCTGCCTTGCTCCAGACAAGTCCATTCATTGCGATGTTGTTTCCTGGACCGAAACAATGGACCCATTCAGGTGAGGTCCCTCTGGCTCCCAGATTTGTTTGTATAATGGTTCCTGACTGGGACCATTAGCTCTGAAGGCCTCCCTATTTCTTCAGTTGGATTGTCTGAGGTGATAATCTCCCAGTGTCTTTACATAGTATGGACTTAGTTCCATGCTTTGAAGGTTAACCCCGTACAGTACAGCCTGCCTCTGTGTTGAGATTTAGCCTGTTTGTTTGCAAGTTTATGTCCATGAAGCTTGTGGTGAATGTATTATACCAATAATCCACCAGTGTATTTGTATCTGTGCTGTTGCCCTTGTATTTGTATCTGTGCTATGCTGTTGCCCTTGTGGGCTTCTCCTATGGGCCATGTATGGCATTATCCATAGGGGAAAATGTTGGGGCATGTATGGGCTCTGCCCATGGCTTCTCCCCTTGAAGGGAGGTAAAAAGAGCAGTCGACCTGTAGGTGGTTCTGAGTATTGGTTCAGTCACAGGCAGGCACTGTTCTAAGTTGATTAAAGCCATGGTGTACTTCTACTCATGTCTCGAGTGAATTGATGGTCGCATCAAAGCTTTTGGGTGTTAAATTGAATTAAAGTCCAGTTGGAAAGGATTCCAATCCTGCAACCACTGGAGCCATCAAGCCTGTGTCAGTTCTTTAAAAGAACAAGCTATTCGTCCCACAGCCTTTTGCTTTCTCCATGAACTTGCCTATGTTTCCTCTTCCAGTATATATTGAACCCGGATCCAATATTTGTTTCATGCCAGACCTGGCTTTTGAATTTGCTGCTGTTTCATAAAGCAATGGTGAACTTTATTCCCTGAAGGGCCAATGTCCTTCAGGTAAATAGAGTTGGTTTGTTTGTATAGGAGCGGCTTTCTGCTGTGAATGTAAAGGAGTGATTTGAGGACTCAGTGTATATCTGCTATACGGAGCCATTCCTGCTGGACATCATGCAGCTCAGGCATCTGTTTGTAGTGTTCCTCTTTCTCCACAGTGTTGCTGGTGACAATGTGCTGATCTGGCCTGCAGAAGGCAGCCACTGGATAAATTTAAAACCTGTCATTGGGGAGCTGATCGAGAGGGGTCATAATGTTACTGTGGCTGTACATACAGCTGCACTTTACATCAACTATTCTGAAACCTCAGCCATCAAGTTTGCCGTATTTGAAGTACCGTTTAAGAGTGAGAAATACGAAGGATTTCTGAAGAACATTCTCCAGTTCTGGATCCACGACAAACATAATTTATCCTATTGGGGCAGATACACAGCATTAACTGAGGTAATGAGAAATGGAACAAAAATGGCCAAACAGATCTGTGATGGAATAATAAAGAACCAGAAATTGCTGCAAAAACTACAAGAATCTAACTTTAAAGTTCTGTTGGCTGACCCTGCACATTACTGCGGTGACCTTTTGGCTATAAAGCTGGGAATTCCCTTTATTTTCTCTCTGAGATTCACTCCAGGATTTACCGTGGAGATGCTTTGCGGACAAATCCCAGCTCCTCCTTCCTACGTACCCGTAGCTCTGTCAGAGTTTACCGATAAGATGACCTTCACTGAGAGATTTCAAAATGTTTTTTACTCCTTTATGTACGCTTGGGTGTGCAAACAGTTCTGGCACGAGTGGGACTCGTATTACAGTGAAGCTTTAGGTGAGTTGACCAGTTTCACTTCCTGATGTCAAATGGATTGAACTAGCATGAGCAATTTTGGATGTACATGATCTGTCTCTTTGCTAGCTGCTTTAACAATATGGTTAATGTTATCCTCGGCATTGTTAACCCATGTTTTCTCGCTGAATGCAACCCAGGGAATCCTCCTTTCCCATGCTCAAGTTATGTTCAAATTTCCAGGAAAACATCATTAGACGATAGCAGAACATAAAACATGTGGAAATCAGCAAAAAAAAAATTGGTCCCAAGGAAATTCTGCAAACCACACTATATATCCCTTCTTTAAGTAGGAAAATTAATTACAAATTAATTTCAAAAGGGAAAATGGCTTTACCAACCTTAATTGAATGCTTCAAAACGGTAACAGAATGAGTGGACAGGAACAAAATAGTACATGTGATTCATCTAAATTTCCAAAACGTCTTCAATAAGTTGTCACTTGACGAATGGATTGGGTTAGTTGATGTGCAGTTAATGTCAGCAAAGGATGGGCATGCTGGGTCTCTTTTTCTTTTAAAAACAGATGATAATGACCTAATTATGGAAGTTTTCGTGAAGTAGATACGGAAACAGTGTTTCCACTTGTGGGGAAGTGCAAAATTAGAGGTCTTCATTTATAATAGCGACACCAAGAAATCATGCAGGAAGTTCAGAAGAAGCTTCTTTACACATAGGAGTGGCAAAAATACAGAACTCACTTCCACAGGAATTAGTTGCAGCAAATAGTATCGACACATTCAAAGGGACCTTGATGTGCCTAGAAAGGGCTTGCTTAACTCAGTTGGCTTGACAGCTAGTGTGTGGTTCAGCAGCATGGAATTCAAGCCCTATTCTGGCTGAGGTAGACTTGGAATCTGCCTCCTCGCCTTGGCCTGTAGCAAAACTCGTGACAAAGCCATGGTTTGGCAACCCTCGAACAATCAAGAATACTCTCTGGAGAAGTTGTGCCATACGGGGGAAGAGAATAAAATGTTATTTGGAAAGAATCAGATGAGGAAGGATAGGATGAAGCTTCACTGGAGCATAAAGGTTAAGTGCCCGATTCTATGTTATATGTAATTCTCAGTACAGTTTAAACTCATTTCGCCATCACTCATGCATACTAGGCACAGTACAAACGTGCAATCTGGGAATTTTTCACTTGACTTATATCGTAGACCATTACATCTCATCATTAAATATAGTATTCAACATTCTTTGTTTTAGACATCATTTGAAAAGAAGGAATATTTACATACCATCTTTAATGAGTATAACTGCTCAAATGGACACAATAATATGACACTGATGTTAATATAAAGGAGACTTGCGAGTGGGAGGATAGAATTACACGGACGATATCCAGAAATCCAGTAGGTGCCAGCTGAAGCTCAGTGGGTAGAACCCTCCCATCTGAGTGGTATGAGCTTTGGTTAAAGCACCACCCCAGATACTTCAATACAAAATCTAGGCCGACATTTCTGATGCAGTATTGAGGGTGTGCTGCACAGTGGAAGGTGATGTTTTTGGACGAGTCATTTAGAGAAGTCCCTACGGCAACCAGTGTGGCAGATTTAAACAGAATCTGCAGTGGCTAAGCCATTTGGAAACAGAGCGCAGAGTTCAAACAGTGTATTGTGTTGGCAGCCGTCTATTGTGATGTGGTACAGGCAAGCCAAAGAAGACAGAGACCAGATTCAGAAGTTGAGGAAAAATCAGAGTTTCTGCAACTGTTTTGGTTATTTTAAGATAACGTTGGTGGATCGGGGCCAGCCAGACCGAGTTGAGAGGTTCAGCTTTCAGTCAAGAGTGTTTCTGAAAAAAGAGCCATGCTGTCAAAGCTTTTTGTCATGCACTCATCAGGACAGAAGGAAGAATTAAAAATCTCAATGGGAGCAACAATTTATACTGCATGAGAAAATGGTGCTGATTGGCAGGCAGGTCAACCTGGATTGGTCATCGTGTTACCATGGAGAATGTACCTGGGAGATATGGTCCCCCATGCTTTTGTTTAATTCAAGTGAGCACAATGGTGAAGACCATTCCCATGGAACTTGGGTTGATTGTGCACTGCTGCTGGCCGGGGATCAGACTATCTCCTAGAAGGAGAGGAGCTGAAATTCTTCAAAAGGAAGACAGAGTTTTGGAGGACCATGTGATGGAGTTGATGACATATATGCTGTAGGCTGACGTGCCATAGGTTAAGGCCCCTCTAGCTGCCAATTAATATGTAATAGTTCATAATGGACTGCAATGTGTCTATTGATTCAGATTTAACTTGTGAGCATCCTGGATTTGAAAGTATAGATGTCTACGATAATATTTAGCGATTCATTCACTTGACTCTTAGTAAAAATTCTTCTGTTTAGAATTGTGGAATCTTGTGGCTTCATTCTTTCAGTATACCTTTTGATTTTAAAAATAGATACTGGTCTCTACAGAGAGTGTAACATAAAGTATTGATCTTTAAGTCTGAGAATTGCGTCTATACCAGGTTTCAGGAGGTGGTCACCTTGCAATTTAAGAACATGCTATTGACATGCTAATGTATTAAAGGGAGGTTCCCAGGCTCCCGCCATGTTTTTCACGTTACTCCACCAGTGAGGGGGTTGGAAATGGGAAATCACCACCTCGCCAACGAGATTCACGATTTCCGAATCTCTTCAGATTTTGCGCCTGTGTTGACGATGCCGTGCCTGGCTAATGCAGGCTCAAAACCGCCCCCTTCTTGGTGTCCTGGCCAACATTCAGTGCTCAACCAAGATTACTAAAATAGATTTGAACTGGACCAAGCCCACCATGATGCCCGGGCTGCAGGGTTCGCCACCGTCGCCAGGATACCCCAGGTGCAGGGGGTAATTGATGGCATGCATGTTGCCTTGCGCCCACTGGGGCATTAGGGAGTGCCCTTCATTAGCACGAAGGGGTTCCACTCAATGCATGTCCTTCCACCCTCGTAGGGTCTGTGTAACATTACTCCAGGGTGATGGCTCTGTGTCAGCACTCTCAGCGGGGTCAATATACAAGGGAGGAGAGTGATGACTAATTCTATGAAGAAAGCTTTGGTGCTCCTCAGTTTCTGCCAAAATCTGATTCCTGTCTTTCTGCTGACAGTGCGCTCACACCCATCCTCTGAACAGGATCTGCATCGGGGGGCAGGTGTGGGGGAGAGGGGAGATCAACAGGGGGTGGGAATACAAGTGGGCCCACTGTGAAGTTGAACATTACAGAGGTTTCACATGTATCAGGTGTTACAGGGTCTAATTGCGAACATTTGCCAGTTCCATTCCCCCTATCTACAGATAGTGCCCACGCCCCCCGTTGCCCTATCGGTGAATCTCAATCTTCTTGATCTTACGTGGTCTACTTCTATGTCTAGGTGTGTCCCCAGGATGCGCTTAGAGGTGGAGGCAGTTTGCTGCTTTTCGTATCCTGTGGCCTTTGATGGTCTTGGCGGATGTCCTCTGGAGGGCCCCGGCCCACTTACCAGTATCACAGACGTCACTGTGCCACCTTGATCTGCCCGCTGCCCTTGAGATGCGCCAGTATCAGGAAGAGGGAGTTCTGAAAAACTGAAGACCGCCGTCTCCTCCTTGGTGGCAGGTCTCTGGTTGGCCTCCAGCGCTTTATCCTCCCTGATGGTACCTATATGACCCTGGGGGTCTCAATGGGATAGAGGGGCAGCTGGAGTGAGCTCCAGAGGTTTTGGCGTCAGCTGGCTCTGCCAGTCCTGGCGGCTCCCCATTGTCTACACCATGGTGTTGACGCCCTCAGCGATGCTCTGCGGGGCATCGGCAATGTCCACCTGCGTATGGGGCGTCCCTCAGTGACTGAGACATGATATTGAGGCCGTTAGCCATGGTCGTCACAGACTGAGCCATGCCTTTGGCACCACTACTCAAGACGCTGACCTCGTGCTCCAAGCCGTCCACTGTAGTTGCCACCATAGCAGTTTTGGACTTGGTGCCAGGCGTTTTCGACATCATCTCCTGCACCCATAAACTTTGGAACTCCTCCAATCGGCTATGCACACGCTGGAATGTTGCTGACACGGTAGCACAGTGGTTAGCACTGTTGCTTCACAGCTCCGGGGTCCAAGGTTCGATTCCTGGCTTGGGTCACTGTCTCTGTGGAGTCTGCACGTCCTCCCCATGTCTGCGTGGGTTAAATGGGCAGCTTAGATGAATTGGCCATACCAAATTGTCCCTTAGTGTCCAAAAGGTTAGGTGGGGTTACTGGGTTCCAGGGATAGGATGGAGGCATGGGCTTGAGTAGGGTGCTCTTTCCAAGGGCCGGTGCAGACTCGATGGGCCTAAATGGCCTCCTTCTGCACTGTAAATTCTATGATTCTATGATGCCCTCCTGAATCTCAATGCTGTGTCCTAGCATCTGGATCAGCTCTGGGATAACCTTGGCCAGGGGCTCGGCATCTGCCTGGGACTCAGCAGAGTCCTGGGATCCAGCAGATCTCCGACTGCTGTCTCTCTTGAATGTTCCTGTCTCCACCTGATGTCCATCGGCAACTGTGTGGTGCTCACCAGATTGTGCCCCTGAAGCCTGCCCACCGAGGCGTGTGTCTCTGTGCAGGTGGCAGCTGGGGGTGCCAGCTGTGATGCCTCGATAGTGGTCTCCTCGGAACTCTCCTCTGAGGTGGTCTTTTGGGTGGCAGGAGGGGAAAGACTCTGAATGGCCTGACCCCAGCAGATGGAGATCCTGTGAGACAATGTACATGTGGTCAGTGAGAGGTAAGGACCATTTTGTCTGACATGAACAACTCATTTGAGACAGATTATCTGGGTGAAGGGGCAGTGGATCCTCACCTCTATGGCGCAGGCCAACCCATTCCTCATAGGCGGTGATTCCAATTCTCTGTTACTCTCCCCACATCTTGGCCCTTTCCCGCTTATTATGGGCTGCCTTCTCCTGCGGGGACAGGAGCAAGGTAGCACAAGTGATTAGCACTGTGGCTTCACAGCTCCAGGGTCCCAGGTTTGATTCCCGACTGGGTCACTGTCTGTGTGGAGTCTGCACATTCTCCCCATGTGTGCGTGGGTTTCCTCCGGGTGCTCCAGTTTCTTCCCACAGTCCAAAGATGTGCGGGTTAGGTGGATTGGCCATGCTAAATTGCCCTTAGTGTCCAAATAAGGTCAAGTGGGGGTTGCGGGGATAGGGTAGATACGTGGGTTTGAGTGGTTTGCTCTTTGTAAGGGCTGGTACAGACTCAATGGGCTGAATGGCCTCCTTCTGCACTGTAAATTCTATGAAATTCTATGAGCGGGCTTCGTAAGCCGCACGCTTGTTGGATGAGGGGATGGAAGGCAGGTGACATTGGTGGCTCTGCTGCTGGCCCTGCAACTCCCTCAGGGGAATGGGATGTTCCGTCTCTCACCTACGCTGTCGAGAAGCCAGGTCGGCATCCCCAAGAGTGAGGAGCAGGATTTGCGCTTTGCCATGCTCATGTGTTGACTGGTTGTGAGTTGTCAGGGAGCTCCCCTTCTTAGAGGCGAGACACTGAGGTGTGAATCTGGCGATTCAGGTGGCGAGACAGCCACTTTTGGTCCTGAAAAGTGCTGGGTCCACCTCCCTGGAAGTGGAAGGCATATCAAAAATTTGTTGAATGCACGATGAAAATCTTCAGCAGCATGCCTCTTACACAGCAATAATCAAGTTGTTTACTACCGAACAACTGTTTGAATAATGAAGTCCTGCATCCAATCGTGGCACTTCTGAATCCAGTCCTGGATTTTGAATTTGCAATCTCCTTATCACATAAAACTGAACTTTGTTCCCTCTCATGGCTTAATGTCTGATGGTGAATGAGGTTAATTTGTTCTGATTCATTCTGATAGGAGCAATAATTTACATTTAAACATGTAATTTGACAAGTCAGTGTTGGTTATTTATGACTCGACACCATTCTGGATCGGCAATAATGCAGCTCAGGCATGTGTTTATAATGTTCGTCTTTTGTCAAAGGGTTGCCAGTGACAATGTGCTGATCTGGCCTGCAAAGCTAGTCACTGGATTAATTGAAAACCCGTCATCGAAGAGCTGATCGAGAGGGGCCATGACATTACTGTGGCTGTACATACAGCTGCACTCTACATAAACTATTCTGAACCCTCACCCACAAAATGTGAAGTATTTGAAGTACCTGTCTTGTTCTGCTCTTGGCGTAGCAGAAGCAGCTTCCTTGAAGTGCACTCTGACAAAGGAAGGTTCAGACGTGGAGATAACGTCAACACATTTCTTGAACTATTTACAATCCTGCTACTCGGGTTCGCCACTACTGTTAATCCGACTATAGCTACCCAGACTGACAAACCAGTCTGCTACAATCCACATGGTGGGTGTGATATTGAATCAACCCTGTGTCTGTACTCACTGAGTGTCTCTACTGGAAAGAGCCAGATCATGTGTGCTGTGTCCTTTATATATGGGTTGGTGTAATGCCCCCCTGTGGTAGTGTCACCTCTGTGTGTATCGTGAATGCCCATTGGACGTGTCCTATCTTACTGACCTATTGGTTGAGTGTCTGTGTGTCATGTCTCTGGTGCTCCCTCTAGTGTCTAGCTCGTCTACATGTACTTACATTAACCCCTTGTGTATCTACAGTAATGCATATCACCACATCCCCCCTTTTTTCTTGTTGCATATTTTCTGCACACTTAAAGAAAATTGAACAAAAAAAACAGGTAGATAAACGATGCTCTGTACAAGTTATGGTAACAGTCATTAAACAATAAGTCCAACTCATATGTGTGAGTCCAAAACTCATCAATTATCATGGTCGAATGTCTTTTGAGTTGGTAACTTTTTACGCCATCAGTGTCCCTGTGCATCAGGAACCAAGAAGTGGTCAAATCACTTTGTTGTCTGATTTGGAGTATTTTTTTCTTCAGATGCTTGTGATAGCGATGTTGGATGGCATCTGTCCTGAAAGCCAGGTTGCCTGTTGGTACTGCAGCACAGGGAATTGGGAAGATGCATCGTCCTGCCATGGCATGTCATTGTACTGAGCTGAGCAGTAACAGTGTCCCTCATGGGCAGAGTTGTACCATGTCGTACCAGTTGTAGTTCCATTGATGTAGCCTTTGTCGTGCTTGCTGTCGACGATATGGTTTTCATAGGTTGTGATGTTGTGTTGGTTGGTTTTGTTGCCGTGGTTGCTGCGCTGAAGGACCACATTCTGTGTGTAGAAATTGTCCTTCACACAGTTACTCGTGTTAGCGTGCTTTGTGGCATCTGCTGTCACCTTGAGCGTGCCTTCACTGAGTGCGCGGCGCTCCCCGTCTGGAGTCATGTCCGGCTTACTTGAATCAGCTTTGGCGTTTGGTTGCTCCCCATCTGGAGTCTGGTCTGTTTCACCTGAGTCAGTTTTGGTTTTCGATGCTCCCCATCCGGAGTCATTGCAGGTTCACTGGAGTCAGCTGAGATTTCTTGAGGCTGCACGTCTGGAGTCAAAACGTTCAGGAATGCATTTGCTTGTGGAGAAGTTCGAGCAAATGAGGTTTGAAGTAACGTGGTGTCACCGGAGTCACCAGTGGTCTCACAGTGATCGTCGAGTGCCTCTGTACACAGTAGCTGAGGTTTGTCACATCGCACATAGTGTATCCTGTATGGGAAGTGGGATGCCGTCGTCACTTGTCTCACATACAGTGGGTAGAGCCTCAGTGTCTTCTTGTCGTTCACTTGGGCTGGGTAGACTGTTAGAGTCTTCTGGTGGCTCAAACAATGTGGGTGGACTGTCATAGTCGCTTTGCTGTTCACTGGAGCGTGGTAGACTGTCATAGCCTTTCTGTTGTTCACTTGAGCGTGGCAGACTTGCATCGTCTGCTGTTGGTTGCTCAGAAGAGGCTGCCAGACCCTCATGTTCTTGTTCATGCAAGGACTGCACTTTGGAGTTTTGCGTAGCTTCTATCGTGGAGTTTGTCCACGAATTTGCTGCGGAGGCTTGTGACACTGGAGTCACTTCTTGTGTAGAGACGTGCAGTTGTCTCGCTGTTGAGTCTTTCATCGCTTCCTGTGCAGAGGCCGGGACCCTTTGTGGTGCGTGGACCACTCTCTGTGTGGCAGCAGGCCGCTCTCTGTGGGCTTGCACCACTCTCTGTCTCATGGTGTCAGGCCGCAGCATAATCCGGCACTCACGAGTCGGGATGTCATATGTGCTGGGCTGAAGATCCTCAAATCCGAAGAACTCGTCATCGGGGTCCTGAATGTACAACACGTCTAGTTGTGGTTCAGATTTGGTACTGGGGTAGCCTCCCAAGGTGAAAGCTTCGTCTGAGTCGTAGTCTTCTGGGACCATATCATCACTTTTTGTGTCGGAGCTGGCATTGGGCTTGCGATGTCCAGAGAAGAAATAAAGGTCGGAGTCGTAGTATTCAGGGACTGTATAATCTCTTTGGGAGGTGCTAACTGCTTGTTGCAGGGTTCTGCAGAGGTTACTTTCAGCTTCTGGTTGAATTCAGGCATTGTGTTGTCGCTCCAGGTGAAAGAATCTTGTTTTACGGCTTTCAGAAATTTTTTCCGTGTTTTGGGACATTTCCCCTTTAAGTGGGCGTGGTCCGGGGACCTCTGACGTCACGAAGCGTGTGACGTCGGTCGTAGGAAGCGATTGCGCATATTGCTGTTCCTGTACTGCTTCGCGCACGCACAAACGGACCTTCCAGTTCTGTGCGCTTCTCGCGCAACTGCGCATGTGCAGTACCTTTACAAAGATGGCCGCCGATCAAAATTGTCGTTCCCTGCTCCAGGATCTTGGCCTCGTGGTAAGTACTGGCTCCTCTCTTACTGTTTTCTGTTGGTTTGATTGTGTTTTCCTCGCAGTAGTTACCAAATTTGTCCAGGACTGTCTTGAAGTCGCTCTTGTTTTGCCCTTCGGGGAACCTGAACGTTTTAAAGATTTCTTCTGCTCTGGCACCGGCGATGGTGAGCAGAAGCTCTGTCTTTTCAGCATCGGCCACATCTTGTAGGTCGGCTGCTACCAGGAAGATCTCAAACCTTTGCCGGAATGCCCGCCAGTTTTCGCGGAGATCGCCGTGGCACTTGTGCCGCTGCGGAACCGGGATCTCGATCATCTTGCCTGGGTGTTGTTGCTGGTTGTCACTGTTTGCTGAGTTGTAGCTATATGGATTGAGACAGTTACTCACTGGTACCATGTCTTGTTATGCTCTTGGCGTAGCAGAAGCAGCATCCTTGATGTGCACTCTGACAAAGGAAGGTTCCGACGTGGAGATAACTTCAACACGTTTATTGAACTATTTACAATTCCCCTACTCGGGTTTGCCACTACTGTTAATCCTTCTATAGCTACTCAGACTGACAAACCAGTCTGCTACAATCCACATGGTGGGTGTGATGTTGAATCAACCCTGTGTCTGTACTCACTGAGTGTCTCCACTGGAAAGGGGAAGATCATGTGTGCTGTGTCCTTTATATATGGGTTGGTGTAATGGGTTGGTCACCTCTGTGTGTATCGTGAATGCCCATTGGTCGTGTCCTATCTTACTGACCTATTGGTTGAGTGTCTGTGTGTCATGTCTCTGGTGCTCCCTCTAGTGTCTAGCTAGTCTACATGTACTTACATTAACCCCTTGTGTATCTACAGTGATGCATATCACCAGAGTACCGTTTACCAGTGACACATACAACGATCTTCTGAAGAGCTTTCTGCACTTCTGGCTCTACGACAAACTCATTTATCCTTCTGGGGTGGATGTAGAAGATTCGCAAAAATCGTCGCAGATGCAACAAAACTGAAAAGACAGATATGTGACAGAATCATCAAGAACCACAAACCGCTGCAAAAACTGGAAGAATCAAAGTTTGCAGTTCTGCTGTCTGATCCGATACATCTTTGTGGTGAGCTTCTGGCTGTAAAGCTGGGAATTCCCTTTATTTTCACTCTGAGATTCTCCTACGGGTCTGCATTTGAGCGGCTCTGTGGACAACTGCCTGCTCCCCCTTCCTATGTACCTGTTGCTATGTCAGAACTTTCTGATAAAATGACATTTGTCGAGAGAGTTCAAAACATCCTTTACATGAACATGTACGACCTGATGTACCACTGGTTGTGGCGTGAATGGGACTCGTATTACAGTGAGGTTTTAGGTGAGTTTGAACGGTTTATTATACGAGAACAAAAAGGGGTTGAAATTTTGATTTATTCCGTGAGCTGCGATTGTGAGCTCTGTCAATATTGAAAGATCTCACCAAAGAAGAAAGGATCAGAATAGAGGAGGTACTGGAAAAACAAGACGTGCCCCTTGGTGTGCAAGCACTTTCACATTTTCAGTAAGTTCAAAAAGCGCTTTAGAAACAATTAAATCTCTTTGCTTTGCAGAGAAATGCTGCAGCCAATGGGAATTCAATGCAACATTGCCCTCAAAGCTTAAACCTGCAGTTAGTGTGGGAGAGTGGTGTTTCCTTTCCCATTTCAAAAGGGAATTATGGGTGGAGTTCATTCGTATCTCCAGGGATTTACTCCCCTTAGGACCTCAGTGGCAATCACAGCCAAGCTCCTTTGGGGCATAGTGAAAGCCTACAAAGTTCATTTGATTAACGTATTTCGTCCTGAAGGTCATTGCAGTTACCTTCTCTAATCAGAATTACTCCAATGGAAGCCAGGGTGCTTTGGAAGATATTTTCCTTCAGCCCGTTTGAACTTTGGGAGGTTTCTGCTGTACCTTAGAAGGGTGTAAATAAGATTGGTGACCTGCCCTGGCTATGCAAATGGCTCTTGACCCTGAAAGTTCTTCTCTGTAGCATTTATTGACATCAGGGCAGGGTACCAGATAATTCATGGGCATTATCTTAATTAACAGTCTGTTAATGATCAGTGTAAAACATTGAGAAGCATAAAAGGTGAATTATGGCCAGAGCCTGCAAGTTGATACACAAACTCTGGCACTGAGTTTGTTGAGTTAGTCCGATGGCTTTTGTATTAATTGCTCTCCAACTGAAATAATTTTTTAATATTTCCAGTAATGGGCAATTTAGCGTGGCCAATCCACCTACCCTGCACATTTTTGGGTTGTGGATTGAGACCCATGCAGACATGGGGAGAATGTGCAAACTCCATATAAATAGTGACCTGGGGCCGGGATTGAGCCCGGGTCCTTGGCAATATGAAGCAACAGTGCTAACCACCGTGCCAACGTACCGCCCTCTCCACCTGAATCATAACTTCATTTTAGTTATTTTTGCTCAATTCTTTGAACAAACCTGTTCAGATTTTCTCTCAATATCCCTAGTTTCCTGAAGTCTTTTAGTCGTGTTTAACTCCAACAGAATTGTATAGCATCACTGTAGCACAGTGGTTAACATTGTGGCTTCACAGCACCAGGGTCCCAGGTTCGATTCCCGGTTGGGTCACTGTGCGGAGTCTGCACGTGTCTGCATGAGTTTCCTCCCACTAGTCCTGAAAGACGTGCTATTAGGTAAATTGTACATTCTGAATTCTCCCTCTGTGTACCCAAACATGTGGTGACTGGGGGCTTTTCACAGTAATTTCATTGCAGTGTTAATTTAAGCTTACTTATGACAAGAAAGATTATTATATATGTTGCTTTACCTGTTGATTCACCTATATTTTTAAATCTTCTTTATCCATTCATGTAAAAATATTGCGACTCCACATGTTTCCCATGAGTTACCATGTTTTGAGTGATCAGCATCAATAATGTGCGACTTCTGTATTTTCTTAGGATTTGAATGATGGCAGGCTGCATTTATTGCCCATTCCTAGTTGCCCTTGGGGTAATGGGGATAGGCAACCTACGTAAGGTTTAGATTGTTTAAATCTAGGAGAGTTAAAGACAATAGAACATAGAACATACAATGCAGAAGGAGGCCATTCGGCCCATCGAGTCTGCACCGACCCTCTTAAGCCCTCACTTCCACCCTGTCCCCGTAACCCAATAACCCCATCTAATCATTTTGGACACGAAGGGCAATTTATTATGGCCAATCCACCTAACCTGCACGTCTTTGGACTGTGGGAGGAAACCAGAGCACCCGGAACAAACCCACGCAGACACGGGGAGAACGTGCAGACTCCGCACAGACAGTGACCCAACGGGGAATAGGCTTGCTCTCATACAAACATAGAAAATAGGAATCGGAGGAGGCCATTTTGCCCTTCAGGCCTGTCCCGCCATTCATTATGATCATGGCTGACCATCCAACTCAATAGTATGATCCTGCTTCCCCCCCCATATCCTTTTATCTCCTTCGCCTCAAGAGCTATATGTAATGGGCAGCACGGTAGCATGGTGGTTAGCATAAATGCTTCACAGCTCCAGGGTCCCATGTTCGATTCCCGGCTGGGTCACTGTCTGTGCGGAGTCTGCACGTCCTCCCGTGTGTGCGTGGGTTTCCTCCGGGTGCTCCGGTTTCCTCCCACAGTCCAAAGATGTGTGGGTTAGGTGGATTGGCCATGCTAAATTGCCCTTCGTGTCCAAAATGATTAGATGGGGTTATTGGGTTACGGGGATAGGGTGGAAGTGAGGGCTTAAGTGGGTCGGTGCAGACTCGATGGGCCGAATGGCCTCCTTCTGCATTGTATGTTCTATGTTCTATTGTCTTTAACTCTCCTAGATTTAAACAATCTAAACCTTACGTAGGTTTATTTAAACAATCTAAACCTAAACCGCGTAAACCTTAAGGTTAAGGGGGGGGTTGTTGGGTTACTGGGTATAGGGTGGATACGTGGGTTTGAGTAGGGTGATCATTGCTTGGCACAACATCGAGGGCCAAAGGGCCTGTACTGTTCTATGTTCTAATTGCTTCTTGAAAACATACAATGTTTTGGCCTCAACTGCTTCCTGTGCTAGCGAATTCCACAGGTTTACAACTCTCTCGGTGAAGAATTTTCACCTCATCTCAGTCCTAAAAGGTTTACTCATGTTTTCAGATCTACAGCAAGAACATCCTTACTCATATAAGGGCGGGAATCTCCGACCCCCCGCATGGTTGGAGAATCGCCCGGGGCTGGTGTCAATCCCGCCCCCGCCGTGTCCCGAATTCTCCGCCACCCGAGATTCGGTGGGGGCGGGAATCGCGCCGCTCCGGTCCGCGGGCCGCCCGCGGCAATTCTCCGGCCCGCGATGGGCCGAAGTCCCACCGCTGACAAGCCTCTCCCGCCGGCGGGAATCAAAACACATACCTGACCGGTGGAATTGGCGGCGCGGGCGGGCGCCAGGGTCCTGTGGGGGGGCGCGGGGCGATCTGACCCCGGGGGGTGCCCCCACGGTGGCCTGGCCCGCGATCGGGGCCCACCGATCGGTGGGCGGTCCTGTGCCGTGGGTGCACTCTTTTTCTTCCGCCTTCGCCATGGTCTTCACCATGGCGGAGGCGGAAGTGAACCCTCCCCTGCGCATGCACCGGGATGACGTCAGCAGCCGCTGATGCTCCGGCGCATGCGCGGACTAACGGCGGCCGACGAAGTCCTTTCAGCCCCGGCTGGCGTGGCGCCAAAGGCCGTTCACGCCAGCTGGCGGAGCGGGAACCACTCCTGCACGGGCCTAGCCCCTCAATGTGAGGGCTTGGCCCCTAAAGGTGCAGAGACTTCCGCACCTTTGGGGCGGCCCAACGCCGGAGTGGTTCACGCCACTCCGTCACGCCGGGACCCCCCGCCCCGCCGGGTAGGGGAGAATCCCGGCCAAGGAGACCAAAACTGCACACAATATTCCATGTGTGGCCTCATCAAGGTGCTGTATAATTACAGCAAGACATCCCTGCTCCTGTTCTCTCATCCTCTCTCTATGAAGGCCAAAATACCATTTGCCTTCTTTACTGCCAATATATATTGAACCCGGATCCAATATTTGCTTGATGCCAAACCGGGCTTTTGAATTTGCTGCTGTTTCACCAAGCAATGGTGAACTTTATTCCCTGAAGGGCCAATGTCCTTGAGGTAAATGGAGTTGGTTTGTTCTGACGCATTAAATAGGAGAAGCTTTCTGCTGTGAATGTAAAGGAGTGATTTGAGGACTCAGTGTATATCTACTATACAGAGCCATTCCTGGTGGACATCATGCAGCTCAGGCATCTGTTTGTAGTGTTCCTCTTTCTCCACAGTGTTGCTGGTGACAATGTGCTGATCTGGCCTGCAGAAGGCAGCCACTGGATAAATTTAAAACCTGTCATTGGGGAGCTGATCGAGAGGGGTCATAATGTTACTGTGGCTGTACATACAGCTGCACTTTACATCAACTATTCTGAACCCTCAGCCATCAAGTTTGCCGTATTTGAAGTACCGTTTAAGAGTGAGAAATATGAAGAATTTATAAAGTACAGTCTCCAGTTCTGGATCCACGAGAAACCTAATTTATCCTATTGGGGCAGATACACAGCATTATCTGAGGTAATGAGAAAAGGAACAAAAATGGTCCGACATGTCTGTGATGGAATAATAAAGAACCACAAATTTTTGCAGAAACTACAAGAATCTAACTTTAAAGTCCTGTTGGCTGACCCTGTACAATATTGTGGTGACCTTCTGGCTATAAAGCTGGGAATTCCCTTCATTTTCACTCTGAAATTCTCTCCAGGATTAACAGTGGAAAGACTCAGTGGACAAATCCCTGCTCCTCCTTCCTATGTACCTACAACTTTGTCCGAGTTTACGGATAAGATGACCTTCACTGAGAGATTTCAAAATGTCTTTTACACTCTCATGTACTCTTGGGTGAGCAATCAGTTCTGGCGCGAGTGGGACTCGTATTACAGTGAAGCTTTAGGTGAGTTGAACAGTTTCACTTCCTGATGTCAAATGGTTTGAACTATCATTAGCTGTTTTGGATGTACGTAATCGATCTCTTTGCTAGCTGCCTTAACAATATGGTTAATGTTATTCTGGGCAAAGGCGCAGGAGGGGTGGGGGGAGAGAATGTCCCACCGGGTGGAGGGGGGTCGTGGACCAGAAGTGGCCGATAAATAAGGGAGCACTCGGAGTTAGCTGGAGTTGGGCCCTGCAATAGATTAAAAGATGGCGGAGGGTCAGGGATCGGCTCTGCCAGCTCAATGGTCGACGGAGCAGCTCGTGGGCTTCCTTAACGGTAAGTTCACCCAGCAGAGGAAGGAGAATCTGGAGGACATGGCTAGGGCGGTGGACCCGATAAAGGCGTGGATCGTCCGCATGGAGGTGAGGCTGGAGGCCCAGAGCTTGGTGATCCAGAAGGTGGAGGAGACGGTGAGGGAGCATGAGCAGCAGCTTGCCTCAATGGCAGCGGAGATGGGGATGATGCGGGACTAACAGAAGCGGCTGCAGAAGAAAGTGGTGGACCTGGAGAATCGGTCTCCCAGGCAGAACGTGAGGATCTTGGTACTGGGGACGGCAGCGAGGGAGCGGATGCCGGCGTGTATATTGCTCAAATGTTTGAAAAGCTGCTCGGAGAGGTGGCATTTGAATGAGCCCTGGAAGTGCACCGTGTGTACAGGGGGCTGATGAGAGAGCCGTAGGGTAACAAGCCGCCGAGGGTGATGCTGGTGCACCCGGACAAGGAGCGGATCCTGAGGTGGGCCAGGCAGGCGAGGCGCTGTACTTGGGAGGGGAATGATCTGCGGGTGTACCAGCTGGTGCGAAGCTGGCCAGGAGGAGAGCAGGGTTCAATAAGTTGAAGGCGGCCCTCTTCAAGAAGGGTGCAAAGTTTTGCATTCTGTACCTGGCTCACCTGTGGCTAACCTATAAGGGCCAGGAGCTGTGCCTCGGGATGCCTGAGGAGGCGATGGTTTTGTCCGGGATAATGAACTGGCAGGAGATGGTGGATGATGTGTTGGGTATGCTGGGTCTGCGAGGACTGCGTTTACCACAGCAGAGAGAGAGAGACAGGCTACCAACACTTGTAGAGGTACAACTCTATTTTAATTAACTATGAGCTGTTAAACATACTTTCACTGTGGGTTGACACTATGTTGAGTTGACTGGAGACCTGAGGCTAACCTGACCAGACTATACTGCTAGCACATGGTAGATGTTCATGTTGCTGACCACGGGCTCTGGCTGTCTCAGAGGCTGCATCCCGAGAGAGCGGGAAAACTAGTGCCCTCTGGCTTTATAGTGGCCGCGTCCTGTCTGGTGATTGGCTGCTGTGTTCTGTGTGTTGATTAGTCATTCAGTGTGTCAGTCAGTGTCTGTCTGTGCACCATCATATACTTGTGCGTATATTATGACAGTGGACACTGAACTTTGGAGGAGATGTTCGTTTTCTGTCCCTTTGGGTGTGTTTGGGGTATTTTATTTATATGGGGTGTGGGGCCATTGCTCTGTGTTTGTATTTGATGAGCGAAGGGGCTCTTTTCTTTGTGTTTGGTGGGGCTTGTTATGTTTGCACCGGGACTTTGTTTGAGCGGGGGAGAGGGGAATCAGTGGGGGTAGGGTGCAGGGTGCCACGGGTTGATAATGTAGGGGGATTTCAATATGGTGTTAGATGTAAGGTTAGACCAGTTGAGTTTGAGGTCGAGGAGGGTGTCGGCGGTGGCGCAGGAGATGAGGGGGTTTATGGAGCACTTGGGGGAAGTGAAGGTTCGGGAGGCCGAGAGTGTTATATTACACTTTGATGTAATATGTCGTTATTCTTTGTCTTGAGATCCAGAATGGTGTGATGAGTGATAAAGAAACCAGCAATCATGAGATTGAAGCAAAAGTAATTTATTGAATAACGATTAAATTAAATAGAGTTCGCAGGCGCACACTCTACAGAGCTATAAATATTAATACAGGAATCTATAATCTAATATTAACTAATGATGTACTTGTGCTACTTCTTTATCTAACCTAAATTACTCCTAGAGCTGTGATCAATTCCTCTGCTAACACTAAATTACCCAAGATTCCCTGAGCTCTGATATTTATACTGGGAACTGGTGGTGACCTCTAGTGTTTGAATTACACTGAGATGTAGTAATTAACCCTTCACTGGTATACCGATATACATACCATTGCAGAGAGCGAAGGAATTTTCATTTTTTCCCGCATATGCACAGGGTGTTCTCTCGAATTGACTTTTTCGTCTTGGATAGATTGCTGCTGGTAGGGGGTGGGCGATGTGGAGTACTTGGCATAAGTGGTGTCAGACCATGCTCCGCACTGGGTGGACCTGTGGGTGAATAAGGGTGGGGGCCAGCGCACACAATGGAGGCTGGATATGGAGCTTTTGTCGGACGAGGAGGTGTGTGAGCGGGTGAGGGAAGCCATCCGGTGGTATGTGGAGCGAGACGACACTGGGGAGGTTTCGCCGGCCGCATTGTGGGAAGCACTCAAAGCAGTGGTGAGTGGTGATACGGGCACACAGGGAGACAGCGGAGGGGTTGGAGATGGAGAGGTTGGTGGAGGAGATCCTGCAGGTGGACAGGAGGTACTCGGAAGCCCCGGAGGCAGGGCTGTTGAAGGAGCGGCAGAAGCTGCAGATGGATTTGGGTTGGTGTTCACGGGAAAGGCGGTGGGGCAGCTCAGGAAGGCAAGAGGGATGGTCTATGAATATGGGGAGAAGGCGAGCAGGATGCTGGCGCACCAGTTGAGGAAACAGGGAACAGCAAAGGAGATTGGGAAAGTAAAGGAGGGGGAACGCGGTTTTGGACCCGGTGGGGGTGAATGGAGTGTCTAGGGATTTCTACAGCAAGTTGTATGAGTCGGAGCCCCTGGCCGGGGTGGAGGGGTTGAGACACATTTTTTGAAGGGTTAGAGTTCCCGGGGGTGGAGGAGGACCTGGTTGAGGGATTGGGTGCCCCATTGGGCTGGTAGAGGTGGTGAATGCGCTGGAGGCAAAGCAGTCGAGCAAGGCCCCGGCTCCGGATGGGTACCCAGTGGAGTTTTATAAAAGGTTCTCGGGAGTGCTGGGGCCCTTGCTGGTGAGGGCTTTCAATGAGGTAAGGGAGTGGGGGTGCTCCCCCGATGTTGTCGCAAGCCTCAATATCCCTGATTGTGAAGCTGGATGAGGACCCAGAGCAGTGTGTCATTGTGGTGAATGTGATTCACACCGGATTATAATCTGTATATACATGTGTCTATATTGTAAGTGCAGTTGCACTACCGGTCCTCCAGGGGGAGTAGCTCTGGGAATGCTCGAGTTGTACGTGTGCTTCTCCCTTGGCTCTGCCCAGGAGTCCTCCCCCAGAAGCTGCTGTATAAAGATCAGTGCCGCATGGTCAGCCGGCCAGTTCACCGAAAGTTCAATGGCTAATAGGCTGGCTCTGTTGTGAGTATATTAAAACCACTATTCTAATCCTACAAGCACGTGTCCATAGAATTGTTGGTTCCAACAGTCATATAGGCCGATCTCTCTATTAAATATAGATGTTATTGGCCAAGATCTTTGCCTCAAGAATTGAGGACTGTGTGCCAGGGGTGATAGGGAAGGACCAGACGGGGTTCATGAAAGGGAAGCATCTGGTGACTAATATTAGGAGGTTGCTAAATGTGATCATAATGCCTGCTGACGAGAGGTAGAGGTGCTGATCACCATGGACGCGGAGAAGGCCTTCGAGCGGGTGGAGTGGGTTTATTTGTGGGAGGTCCTTGAGCGGTTTGCGTTTGGTCAGGGCTTTGTGTATTTGGTCTGGTTGCTGTATCAGGCATGTTTGTGGACGAACCGGGTGAGTTTAGGCTATTTTAGGCTACACTGGGGGATGAGGCAGGGATGTCCACTCTCCCCACTGCTGTTTGCCTTGGCTATAAAGTTGATGATGGTGCTGAGAGCGTTGAGGGATTGGTAGGGGATAGTGCAAGAGGGGGTGGAGCATAGGATCTCGCTTTACGCGGACGATGTGCTACTGTATATTTCGGACCCGTTGGGGGGGTATTAGAGGGATCATGGGGATTTTAGAGGGATTTGGCCAGTTTTTGGGGTACAAATTAAACATGGGTAAAAGCGAATCCTTTCCGATCCAGGTGAGGGGACAGGAGAAGAGGTTGGGGAGATGCCGTTCAAGGTGGTGGGGTGGGGGGTAGCTTTCGGTACTTTGGTATACAGGTAGCGTGAGGGGTGGGAGCAGCTACATAAGCTGAATTTGGCGTGTTTGGTGGAGCAGGTGAGGGGTGCCTTTCTCAGGTGGGATGCACTCCCGCTGTCATTGACAGTATAGGGTTCAGAAGGTGAAGATGACGGTCCTTCCGATGTTCCTGTTTGTCTTTCAGAGTCTCCCAATCTTCAACCCCAAGGCGTTTTTTTAGGAAAGTGAATGCGGTGGTCTCTGGGTTTGTGTGGGTCGGGAAAACCTTGCGGACGGTGCTGCTGGAGCGGGGTCGAGGGATGGGTGGCTGGTTCTCCCGAACTTTATGAATTACTACCGGGCGGCGAATATTGTGATACCATCACAATATTGGAAATGGTTGGTGCGGGAGGGGTCGGTGTGGGAGTGGGTGGAAGCAGCCTCATGTAAGGGTACAGGTTTAGGGGCACTGCTAGCGGTGCCTTTGCCGTTCTCGTAGGCCAGGTACTCCACAAGCCCAGTCGTGGTGGCGGCCTTGAGGGTGTGAGGACAGTGGCGGCAGCGTATGGGGCTGGAGAGGGTGTTGGTTCGGGCACCGATATGTGGCAACCACCGGTTTGTTCCGGGGGGGCTGGATAGGTGGTTTCAGGGGTGGCAGCAGATGGGGATCAAGCGGTTCAGGGATCTGTTCATAGACGGGAGCTTTCCGATCTTGGAAGAGTTGGAGGAGGAATTTGAGCTGCCCGCTGGGAATGGGTTCCATTACTTGCACGTGAGCGACTTTGTGCTGAGGCAGGTATCGACTTTCCCGTAACTGCTGCCCGAGGGGATACAGGGCCTCCTGGTGTTGGCGCCCTCAGCGACGCTCTGCAGGGCCTTGGCAATGTCCACCTGCGTACGGGGCGCCCTTCAGTGACTGAGACGTGGTGTCGAGGCTCTCAGCCATGGTCGTCTCAGACTGAGCCATGCCTTGGGCACCACCACACAAGATGCTGACCTCGTGCTCCAAGCCGTCCACTGTAGTTTCTACCATTGCAGTGTTGGACTCGGTGCCAGGCATTTTCGGCGTCATCTCCTGCACCCATAACCTTTGGGATTCTTCCAATCAGCTATGCACTTGCTGGTATGTTGCTGACATGGTATCAGAGTGGTTAGCACAGTTGCTTCACAGCTTCAGGATCCCAGGTTCGATTCCTGGCTTGGGTCACTGTCTGTGTGGAGTCTGCATGTTTTACCTATGGCTGCGTGGGTTTGCTCCGGTTTCCTCCCACATGTCCCGAAAGATGTGCACGGTTGGTGGATTAGCCATGTTAAATTGCCCCTTAGTGTCCAAAAGATTAGGTGGGGTTACTGGGTTACGGAGATAGGGTGGAGGGGTGGGTCTGAGTAGGGTGCTCTTTCCAAGGGTGCAGACTCGATGGACTGAATGGCCTCCTTCTGCAGTGTAAATTCTATGATTCTATGATTCCCTTGTGAATCTCATGGCCGTGTCCTGGCATCTGGATCAGCTCTGAAATAACCTTGTCCAGAGGCATTGGACTGGGACTCAGCAGAGTCCTGGGATCCAGCAGATCTCCGACTGCTGTCTCGCTTGGATGTTCCTGCCTCCACCTGATGTCCATCGGCAACTGTGTGGTGCTCACCAGATTGTGCCCCTGAAGCCTGCCCACTGAGGTGTGTGTCTCTGCGCAGGTGGCAGCTGGGGGTGCCAGCTGTGATGCCTCGATAGTGGTCTCCTCGGAACTCTCTTCTGAGGTGGTCTTTTGGGTGGCAGGAGGGGAAAGACTCTGAATGGCCTGACCCCATCAGATGGAGATCATGTGAGACAATGGACATGTGGTCAGTGAGAGGGAAGGACCATTTTGTCTAACGTGAACAACTCATTTGAGACAGGTTATCTGGGTGAAGGGGCAGTGGATCCTCACCTCTATGGCGCAGGCCAACCCATTCCTCATAGGCGGTGAGACTCCAATTCTCTGTTACTCTCCTCCTGTCTTGGCCCTTTCCCGCTTATTATGGGCTGCCTTCTCCTGCGGGGACAAACAGAGGGCTTTGTGAGCCGCGCACTTGTTGGATGAGGGGATGGAAAGCAGGTGATATGTGTGGGCAGCACAGCTGGACGTGATGGGGTTGTGCTGGTGGGTGCCAGGAGGTGCTGAGGAGTAAGCACAAAGATCGGTTGTGGGGAGGATGCGAGGTGTCAGCCAGAGATTTGATGGGGGATGGGGGCGGGGACCACTGCCTCCCAAGCTGTATTGGTGACCCTGCTGCTGGCCCTCCAACACCTTCAGGGGAACAGGATGTCCTGTCTCTCACCTACGGTTTCGAGGAGCCTGGCCAGATCGGGATCCCCAAAATGAGGAGCAGGATTTGCGGCTTGTGTGTTCATAGAATTTACAGTTCAGAAGGAGGCCATTCAGTCCATCGAGTCTGCACCGACCCACTTAAACCCACACCTTCACCCTATCCCCGTAACCCAGTAACCCCACCTAAACTTTTTGGACACTAAAGGCAATTGTTATCATGGCCAATCCGCCTAACGTGCACATCTTTGGACTGTGGGAGGAAACCGGAGCACCCGGAAGTGCACCCGGAGGAAACCCACGCAGACACGGGGAGAACGTGCAGACTCCGCACAGACAGTGACCCAAGCCGGGAATTGAACAGCGGACCCTGGAGCTGTGAAGCAACTGTGCTAACCACTGTGCTTCCATGTTGACTGGGTGTGAGTGGTGAGGGAACATTTAAAAACAGCTCCCCTTATTAGCAGCAAGACAGTGAGGCTTGAATCTGGCGATTCAGGTGGCGAGACAGCATTAATGGCGAGAAGCTCGTAAGGGCTCATTTCTGCCACTAAGTGGCGTTGAATACGGGCCACGATCTCGCCAACGTGACCGTCGAGAAACACCCTGTCAATCGTGCCCAAAATGAAATCGCATTAAATCGAAATTTCCAGTAAATCGCACCGCAAACATCTGTCCAATTCAGCCTTGAATATATTCAATGACCCAGTTCCACTGCTATCTGGGGAAGATAATTCCAAAGACTATAAGAAATTCCTCATTATCACCAGCTTACATAGAAGGCCCCTTATTTTTAAGCAGTGATCTGTTCCAGATAACCCTTGCCTTGCAGGATAGCTTTGATACATTTATTTCAGCGCCAAGCTTTCAAAGTGAGCAAATAAATGGCTCAACATGTATCACAAGTGCTCACGAATGGGGTCAAGGCGGTCACTTTTGGTCCTGAAAAGTGCTGGGTCCACCTCCCTGGAAGTGGAAGGCATATCAAAAATTTGTTGAATGCACGATGAAAATCTTCAGCAGCATGCCTCTTTACACAGCAATAATCAAGTTGTTTACTACCGAACAACTGTACGAATAATGAAGTCCTGCATCCAATCGTGGCATTTCTAAATCCAGTCCTGGATTTTGAATTTGCAATCTCCTTATCACGTAAAACTGAACTTTATTCCCCCTCATGGCTTAATGTCTGATGGGCGAATGGGCTTGATTTGTTCTGATTCATTCTGATAGGAGCAATAATTTACATTTAAACATGTAATTTGACAAGTCAGTGTTGGTTATTTATGACTCTACACCATTCTGGATCGGCAATAATGCAGCTCAGGCGTGTGTTTATAATGTTCCTCTTTTGTCAAAGGGTTGCCAGTGACAATGTGCTGATCTGGCCTGCAGAAGCTAGTCACTGGATTAATTTAAAACCCGTCATTGAAGAGCTGATCGAGAGGGGCCATGACATTACTGTGGCTGTACATACAGCTGCACTCTACATAAACTATTCTGAACCCTCACCCATGAAATTTGAAGTATTTGATGTACCGTTTACCAGCGACACATACAACGATCTTCTGAAGAGCTTTCTGCACTTCTGGCTCTACGAGAAACATCATTTATCCTTCTGGGGTGGATGTAGAAGATTCGCAAAAATCATCGCAGATGCAACAAAACTGAACAGACAGATATGTGACGGAATCATCAAGAACCATAAACTGCTGCAAAAACTGGAAGAATCAAAGTTTGCAGTTCTGCTGTCTGATCCGATACATCCTTGTGGTGAGCTTCTGGCTGTAAAGCTGGGAATTCCCTTTATTTTCACTCTGAGATTCTCCTTCGGGTCTGCATTTGAGCGGCTCTGTGGACAACTGCCTGCTCCCTCTTCCTATGTACCTGTTGCTATGTCAGAACTTTCTGATAAAATGACATTTGTTGAGAGAGTTCAAAACATCCTTTACATGAACATGTACGACCTGATGTACCACTGGTTCTGGCGTGAATGGGACTCGTATTACAGTGAGGTTTTAGGTGAGTTTGAACAGTTTATTGTACTACAGCAAAAAGGGGTTGAAATTCTGATTTGTTCCGTGAGGTGCGATTGTGAGCTCTGTCATTACTGAAAGATCTCACTGTGGTGAATCACAGCAGCGTAATTCACACTGTATTACACATGTTGTACCATGTCTCGGTAAGCTCGACACACAAGCAGTTGCTCTGCTCTGCCACTAGAGGGAGATGCACTGGGAGTGTACGGGAGTTTATACTGGGCTCCACCCTTGGTTCCTCCCCCTAACCGGAAGTATAAAGGTTGATGCTGAGAGCCTGCCTGCCAGTTCATCTGGAGTTCATCTTGTCACAGGCAGGCTCTGTTGTAAGACGATTAAAACCACTGTTCGCTTCTAACCACGTGTCGCGTGAATTGATGGTCTCATCACTCGCCAAAGAAGAAAGGATCAGAATAGAGGAGGCACTGGAAAAACATACATGCCCCTTCGTGTTGCAAGCACTTCAATATTTTCAGTAAGTTCAAGAAGAGCTTTAGAAACAATTTAATCTCTGCTTTGCACAGAAATGTTGCAGCCAATGGGAATTCAATGCAATATTTCCATCAAAGCTTAAACCTGCAGTTAGTGTGGGAGAGTGGCATTTCCTTTCCCATTTCAAGAGGGAATTATGGGTGAAGTTCATTAGTATCTCCAGGGATTTACTCCCTTTAGGACCCAGTGCAGATCCTTTGGGGCATAGTGAAAATGTAGTCTCCTGTGGCACACGCTGTACATCATCTGTTCGAAAGACCAACGACACCAGTATAGCTTGGGCTGTCGCCAGCCTTCCCTTCCTGGTCTCATGGGCAGCTGGGTCCTCAGGGTGTGGGGCGGGACCCAGAACATGGACCGCCATCTTGAGTCTCTGTCAACACTGCTGCCACCATCTTCTCTGGAGTCTGGCTGCCTGGCCTGCCAGCAGCACCACGGGAGTAGCTTCCGCTGGGTCCAGGATATCATTAATTCAGGGTAACATCTGTAAGGAATTGGGAGAGGGTGTGAGACTGACAGTCAGCAGTGCCTTCCTCCCTGGGACCCTCCATGTCCCCCATCGCAATCCCCCACCCTCCACTCCCAACCCCCTACCATCCGACAACTCCTGCCTCTGCACGGAAGGCTGCAGCATGGGCCCCTGTTCACCAGACACCACATCCATTACCCCTGTCACCTGCATGTAACGTTACCTGGACTGCGCACTGGTCCTCTCCCCGGTGCAAACACCCACCCTCAGGTCGCCGATATGACACCAGTGCTGGGCCCAGCACTGGGTGTTCGGATGTCGGCTGCTGCGTCTGTGGTATTGCCTCCAGCAGTGTTCAGGCACAGTATCCAGGCATCACAATCTGGTTGGGATACAAGGCAATGACCCCCACATGCTACATGGCCTGCCCAGCCATGTGGGTCCACTTGGAAGGTGTGAAGTGATCTCTTAACTGCGATTGTCAATTCCCTATTAGCAATAGCCTTCAGCCGGGCGGCCAGAGGTCACCACGGTCAGTGGACATTGGATGGTCAGTGGGGCTAGAGCTGAGGTTGCCCTGGAATGGAAACACACGGTCCAGAGGTCCCAGAGATTGACATGGCGCACACGTGGGTGCTGAGATGCCCCTTCCGATGGCAGGCCACCTCAACAGGGATAGACCCCACGGGGGCTCCACCTCCGAGCACTAGGGCAGCAACCCAAGTGCCCCCGGCCTCTTTGCCTGGGAGCAAAGATGGCTACTCACCTCCTCGGGTCCTCGCAGCAGACCTTCTGCCAGTTTCACGGTTTTAAAAGGTGCCCGCGTGACCACTTGCTGGGGAGTTGGTTAGATCACTGGAAACAATTAGATAGGGGGTCGCCCCTGTTCATTGTATGGAGATTGGGCTTAAGTGGTGGTTATTGGTTTCTCACCGCGCTATGGTGGGATCCGTATTTTGCTAATGGGGGTGAGCCTGTGAAACCACAAACAGATCGGTGCCCGGAGCGGTTCTCAATTTTGGCCCCTCTCATGATTTAGCGGCCTCGTCACGCTCACGTTTAAGCGCAACGTGGCCATTAAATTGTGCCTTGAATGGAGAACATGTGATTAAGAGGTTTGCAGATGACACAGAAATTGGCAATGTAGTTGATAGCAGGCAAGAAAGCTGTAAACTGCGGAAGACATCAATGGATTGGCCAAGTGGGGCTAAAAATGGGAAGTGGGATGCTATCAGGAGAAATCTTTTTTTAAATAAAATTAGCGTATCCAATTCATTTTTTCCCAATTAAGGAGCAATTTAGCATGGCCAATCTACCTAGCCTGCACACTGTTGGATTGTGGGGGCAAAACCCATGCAAACACGGGAAGAATGTGCAGGCTCCACACAGACTGTGGCCCAGAGTTATCAGGAGAAATCTTAAGTAATGTACTTGCGGAAGACAAACAAAGTAAGGGAATACCTTATATATGATAGGAAGTAGAGAAGAGGAAATTGTGCATGACCACAGCTCACTGAAGGTTACACGACTGGCCATCATCTCTTGTTCAGAAGCCTCCACACCTATTATGAGTGACTCTATGGTTCCCAGGTGTATCTGCTGATACTGCTGACAGCAATAGTTTAAAAGGTAAAGTCGCCATAGTCCCAGATGACCATAGGGTGACTGGTGGTGATTAAACCTGAGGATCACCACACCGTAGGCAAGTGACAGGGTTGAGAGGGCGGGGCCTTCATGAATAACCTCAACTGGTACCGGAATTGAACCCGTGCTGCTGGCCTTGCAACACGAACCAGCCGTCTAGCCAATTGAGCTAAACTAATCCCCAACAGTAATAGCAGCACCTTCTTATAGTTCAATGTCCTTCAGTCAGGCCACATCTGGGTCTGTATTTGTGCCCCTTTTGATGTAGATCTCTTTGGATTGTCACAGTCCGTGTCAAATGTACAGTGTCACAAGCGGTTTGCGGTTGTTGCAGTGCAGTCGGTGTTTAAAGGGAACCATAATAGAGCGTTTGAGCAGCAAGTCAGCCATATTACTTGCCCCAACTGATTAGCTATCAATTAGACCCACTCCTCTGTACATTAGAACATAGAACATAGAACAGTACAGCACAGAACAGGCCCTTCGGCCCTCAATGTTGTGCCGAGCCATGATCACCCTACTCAAACCAACGTATCCACCCTATACCCGTAACCCAACAACCCCCCCCCCCCCCCCTTAACCTTACTTTTATTAGGACGCTACGGACAATTTAGCATGGCCAATCCACCTAACCCGCACATCTTTGGACTGTGGGAGGAAACCGGAGCATCCGGAGGAAACCCACGCACACAGGGGGAGGACGTGCAGACTCCACACAGACAGTGACCCAGCCGGGAATCGAACCTGGGACCCTGGAGCATTAACCTGCCAATGTTTCCTTGTCAGGTTCACTTTTGAAAGTTAACGATTGAAACCAGTCCCAATCCGAATAATTCATAATCCAGTCCAGGAATAACCATTTGCCTCAACCATAAAATGCAGAAGTGTGCCTTATCCTCCAAATGGTTTGGATTTGTTCTGACTTATAATGCTGGGAGCAGCTTCCTGTTGTGTTCGTAAAGGTGGTTTTGAAGGGTGTCAGAGCCATTTCTGGTGGACATTATGCAGCTCAGACATTTGGTTGCGGTGTTCCTCTTTCTCCGGAGCGTGACCAGTGACAATGTGCTTATCTGGCCTGCAGAAGGCAGTCACTGGATTAATTTAAAAACAGTCATTGAGGAGCTGATCGAGAGGGGCCATAAAGTTACTGTGGCTGCATATTCTGCTGCACTTTACATTGATTATTCTGAGCCCTCAGCCGTGAAGTTTGAAGTATTTGAAGTCCCATTTGGCCCTGCATTATATGAAGATTTTTTGAAGGAATCGATGGCATTCTTCATGTACGAGAAACCTTATTTATCTTACTGGGCCGGGTACAGAAGATTCTCAGCGATCATGGCAAAAGGAATAAAACTGAACAGACAAATCTGCGAGGGAATATTACAAAATCACAAACTGTTGCAAAACTTACACGATTCAAAGTTTAAAGTTCTGCTGGCTGACCCTCTCCATTACTGCGGTGACCTTTTGGCTATGAAGCTGGGAATTCCCTTTATTTTCACTCTGAGATTCTCTCCAGGATTTGCCATGGAGAGACTCTGTGGACAAATCCCAGCTCCTCCTTCCTATGTACCTGCAACTTTGTCCGAGTTTACTGATAAAATGACCTTTACTGAGAGATTTCAAAATGTTCTGTACTCTCTCATGTACACTTTGATGTGCAATCAATTGTGGCGCGAGTGGGACTCGTATTACAGTGACGTTTTAGGTGAGTTGGAAAGTGCATTTCCCTTTATGAATGTGATGGTGAAATTATACTTGTAGCTTTTAGAATCACAACCATGTCTGCGAGCCAGTCCCATAAATTCACCAGTTTTAAAGGCTTGTGATTATTGTTGTTTATGTTAGCAGAGAGGGGGCAGTAACCTGGTAACTTTAAAATCGATTTAAGAACGTTATCAATTAAGCATATGCATGATTTCAATATGCAAATAATTAACTACATTTATATAGCACCTTTTGACATCTTCAGCCCATCGCGAAGCATTTTACAGCCAATTTAGTACTTCTGAAGTGAAGTCACTGTTCTAATGCAGGATAGATTGCAGTAGGTTTGAGTGTGATGCCAGAACTTCAAAATAACTGGGGAGATTAAACACAGGCTGGGTGACTGCTTCGCTTAGTCTGCAAGCATGAACCTGACATTCCTGTCGCTTGCCCTTTCAACTCTAGCTCTCTGTGGTGAATGTAATATAGATGTATATATGTTAATTCACACTGTCTTTGTTAGCGCATTAGCGCTATCCTAACACTAGGGGGAGTAGTGCTGGGAGCACTCAGAAACTTGTACTGGGCTCCACCCTTGGCTCCGCCCATGACTCCTCCCCCTAGTGCAGCTGTATAAATACCCGTGTCCAGAGTCAGCCTGAGTTCACTACGAGTTCATCGACAGCTAACAGGCTGGCTCTGAAGTAAGTCGATTAAAGCCTAGATTCACATCGGAAACACGTGTCTGGTGAATTGATGGTTCCATCACTCTCATACCCACATATCTGTCCTTGACCAGTTATAGCGAAGCCTAACAACCCCTCAGGGACAGCACCTCAGCTTCTGATTAGGCACGGTACAGCCTCTGAACTCAACAATACTTCCAGCAGCTTCAGACCATGAACTCTCTCCACTATTTTTTTGATCTGACTTTTTTTTCCACAGAGCCCTTAACTATACAGCCGTGGAAACCATCCATGCCAGCCTGAGGACACCCAGGTTGCCTTTCTAATCACACCTTCCTGCCCCCGGTCCATAGTCCTGTAGTTTACAGCACCGAAGGTGCACACCCAGGTACTATTTATAAGGGTTTAGGGTCTCTGCTTTCACCACCAACTAGGGCAGCAAATTCCAGACATCTACTATCGGCATAAAAACGTTCTTCCTCATGTCCCCTGCACACCTTCTCCCACTTATCTTGAATCTGTGCCCCCTGGTTCTAGAATTCTCCGCCAGGGGACACAATTTTATCCTGCCCATTCTAACTCTTTCCCTCATAATTTTGTACACCTCAATTAAGTCACCCCTCAGTTTACTGGTTTTCCACTGATTTATCCTCTAGCAGTGCTGGCCAGTCTACCTCAACCAAGTCCCTTCTCATTCCTGCAAAATTTGCCTTCCCCACTCTGTTCAAAACTTTTTTACTTTTGAGAGCAGAGCTGGGCTGAAAAATGGCAGATGGAGTTTAACCCTGATAAGCGCGAGGTGATTCATTTTGGTAGGAAACATTTGAATGCGGATTACAGGGTCAACGGCACAGTTCTGAGGAATGTGGAGGAACAGAGAGATCTTGGGGTTCATGTCCACAGATCTCTGAAGGTTGCCACTCAAATGGATAGAGCTGTGAAGAAGGCCTATAGTGTGTCAGCGTTTATTTTTATTTTTTTAAAAATAAATTTAGCGTATCCAATTATTTTTTTCCAATTAAGGGGCAATTCAGCGTGGCCAATCCACCTACCCTGCACATCTTTGGGTTGTGGGGGTGAAACCCACGCAGGCACGGGGAGAACGTGCAAACTCCACATGGACAGTGACCCAGGGCCGGGATTCGAACCCGGGTCCTCAGCGCCGTAGGCAGCAATGCTAACCACTGTGCCACCGTGCTGCCCGTGTCAGCGTTTATTAACAGGGGGCTTGAGTTTAAGAGCCGTGGGGTTATGCTGCAACTGTACATGACCCTGATGAGACCACATTTGGAATATTGTGTGCAGTTCTGGCCACCTCACTATAGGAAGGATGTGGACCATTGGAAAGGGTGCAAAGGAGATTTACCAGGATGCTGCCTTCACCCACTTACTCTTCTTCGTTCCCAAGACTAAGTCTCGAAATGAATCTCCTCTCATTGGGTTTGTCACTAATTGGTTGAAAATTATTTCCTGGACACACTGCATGAATTTTTCTCCCTCAGTGCCCCTTATAATGTCTGAATCCCAGTTGATATTGGGATAGTTAAAGACTCCCACTATTTTTGCCCTCTTGTTCATACAGGCAGAAAATTGCCCACATATTTGATCTTCTATCTCCCATTCACTATTTGGGTGTCTGTAGTACACTCCCAGTAGTGTCACTGCCCCTTTTTTTATTTGTAAGCTCATCACAGAAATCCTCATTTGTTCACCCGTTTAGTATATCATCCCTTTTCACAACTGGAATTAATTCTTTAACCATTAGTGCTACTCCCTACACCGAGTATTTTTAAATCTCCCATTCTATCCTACCTGTAAACTCTGTATTCAGGGATATTGAGTTGCCAATTTTGTCCCTCCTTTAACTAGGTTTCCGTTATAGCAACGACATCCGGCTGCCATGTGTCTACCTGTGCCTTTGACTTATCTACCTTGTTTGTAATACTCCTTTCATCTGATTTGATTTATTTGTTGTCTCCCACCATGTACCAAGGTGCAGTGAAAAGTATTGATCGCTCCATACATTAATACATAAAGCAAACCATAAATACACAATGTAAATGCACAAACGTAAGACAATGGGTGAAGCAGACGGAATATATTGCTACAACTGTAGAGAAGATGCGTAGAAAGATCAGTTCAGTCCTAAAGCGGTCCATTTAGGGCAGCACGGTAGCATGGTGGTTAGCATAAATGCTTCACAGCTCCAGGGTCCCAGGTTCGATTCCCGGCTGGGTCACTGTCTGTGTGGAGTCTGCATGTCCTCCCCGTGTGTGCGTGGGTTTCCTCCGGGTGCTCCGGTTTCCTCCCACAGTCCAAAGATGTGCGGGTTAGGTGGATTGGCCATGCTAAATTGCCCGTAGTGTCCTGAAAAGTAAGGTTAGGGGGGGGGGTTGTATGGTATAGGGTGGATACGTGGGTTTGAGTAGGGTGATCATTGCTCGGCACAACATCGAGGGCCGAAGGGCCTGTTCTGTGCTGTACTGTTCTATGTTCTATTTAGGGGTCTGGTAACAGCAAGGAAGAAGCTGTTTTTGAATCTATTGGTGCTTGTTCTCAAACTTTTGTATCATCTGCCTGATGGAAGAGGTTGGAAGAGAGAATAGCCTGGGTGGGAGGGGTCTTTGATTATGCTGCCCACTTTCCCAAGGCAGTGGGAGGTTTAGACAGAGTCAATGGATGGGAGGGGGGCTTGCATGATAGACTGGGCTGTGTTCACGACTCTGTAGTTTCTTGTGGTCTTTGGCTGAGCAGTTGCCATACCAGGCTGTGATGCAGCCAGATAGGATGCTTTCTATGGTGCATCTATAAAAATTGGTAAGAGTCAATGTGGACATGCTGAATTTCCTTAATTTCCTGAGGAAGTACAGGCGCTGTTGTGTTTTCTTGGTTCTAGCGTTGATGTGGGTGGACCAGGACAGATGGTTGGTGATGAAAGGATGGTGAAAAGAAGTATTTAGATGTCCAGTTTGTACCAGCTTCCCCAGAACCGGACCCAGTGCCTCAAGAATCTAAATCCCTCTCAGCTACACCATCTCTCCAGCCAGGCAATGCCAAGGCTATGGGCTAAGTGCTGGAAAATGGGATTAGAATAGTTAAGTGGTTGTTTTTGACTGGTCTAGATGTGATGGGCCGAAGGCCTTTTTCTGTGCTGTAGACCTCCATGACTATAATGGTTCCAGGGATGAGGAACTTCAGTCATATGGATTAATTGGAGAAGCAACGATTGTTCCTCTAGGGGGAAAAGGATGGCTGAGAGATTTGAGAAGAGTTATACAAAGTCATGAGAGGTCTAGACAGAGTAGAAGAGGAGAATCTGTTCCCATTGGCAGAAAGGTTGAGAATCAGAAAACACCAATTCAAGGTATAATGAAATGACCATTAAAAGGGTTTTTTTTGCCTCTGCTTTTCTACTTTCGCATCAGGTAATGGCCTTTGGTTGATTGGAGATTGTAACTTTTAGGTGACAGAAGTTGTATTTGTTCTTGCCTGGCAACAAAGGCAGCACCGTGTTGGCAGGTGTCACTGGTCAGTTCAAGGGTCAGTGAACAGTGAGGTGGGAGCAGATGGACAGGAGACTTGTCTCCATAGAGCTGTCATTAGCTCTCTGCTGCTGAGGGGGCTAGGGCTCAGAGGAATCCCAGGAGCAGTATTTGCAGGGTAAAAGTTGGATAGTTGTGGGTCAGCGAAGCCCAGGAGCAAGACTGAGAAGCTGGGACTGTGCCTGCGTTTAGACGCTAGAACGTGTAGCCTGGCCAACACAAGGGTGTAGTCTAGGTGCAGGGTCAGGTCAACTGGAAAAGAAGAAATAGAAGGCTGGACCTAGAAGCAGATGCAAGAGAGATGTGGAAATATGTGCCTCCTGGGTTCTGGTTGTACCCTGTGGAACTCGGGTGGAGTAGAGCTGCTGTCAGCTGTGGATCAGGCTCGCTCTTGGAAGAAGAGGGGCGGAAGACCCATCCCCAGCAAATGAACGCTTGTTGGAGCTTTAAATGGTTGTGGGGCAGGCAGTATGAGCAGGAAGGTGTTCTGCTGACTCCTAGGATGGTGGGAAAAGAAACCCTCTGTCCTAAAAATCCTGGCCCAAGAGTTCAATGCGTTTGCAAAAGAAAAAGTAATTGACTTGTTGGTTGCCTTTGTTGCGCTGGTTCTGGGTTTTTTTAAGCGAAATAAATAAATTTGGAGTACCCAATTCATTTATTCCAATTAAGGGGCAATTTAGCATGGTCAATCCACCTACCCTGCACATCTTTTGGGTTGTGGGGACGAAACCCACGCAAACACGGGGAGAATGTGCAAACTCCACACAGTCAGTGACCCAGAGCTGGGATCAAATCTGGGACCTTGGTGCTGTGAGGCAGCAGTGCTAACTACTGCACCACTGTACTGCCCATATTTTGTTCTGTTCTGATTGATTTCTTGATAGGCATAGTTCTTTTTCCAATTAAGGGGCAATTTAGCGTGGCCAATCCACCTACCCTGCACATCTTTGGTTTGTGGGGGTGAAACCCACGCAAACACGGGGAGAATGTGCAAACTCCACACGGACAGTGACCCAGAGCCGGGATCAAACCCGGGACCTCAGCGCCGTGAGGCAGCAGTACTAACCACTGCGCCACCCTGCTGCTCCCACTTGACAGGTATAGTTAAGTATAACTAGTATGAGTAGTGAATAGAGTCTTACAGTTAAGTGTCAGCCCTGGCTCAGTAGTCACATATCTCTGGGCCTGATGGGTATGAGATCTAGTCCCACTCCAGAAAGTTGAGCATGAAACCTAGGCTGGCACGAGTGGAATACTGAGGGAGTGCTGCACTGTTGGAGGTTGTGGGCCCGAATGTACGGGACTCGGTGACACGACAAAGCCAGTAAATCTGCCGAGAGGCCCGCCGTGAGATTTACCATGCCGGGGACAATCTAACGATATCTCGCAAGACTTTGCGATTTGGATCTCGCCCTCACTGGGCGGGATCCAGATTTACAGATTTAAGTGAGCAGTTATCTTCCCTTAAATATGTTTACTCCGGAGTCTCCCAAGGCCTAGGATTGAACGCCCGTGCCTGGGAGACCTCGCCATGCCACTATTTAGCACCGGTTTACACAAATGTGGACTAGGCATAACAGCACTTGGAGAGGGGGGTGGTGATCTCCCAGGTGACCAGAGGCTCCTGGATGGTCAGACTCTGGGCAGGTGATACCCTGACATCCCCGATGCCAGTCTGGCACATTGGCACTCTCATTTGACACCCTGGCACCATGGCACTGCCAGGCTGGAAGGGGCATTGCTGGGGCACCAGGATGGCAGTGCCAAGATATCTGGGTGCCAGGTTGCCCATACCGGGGATCGGGCCTGGGGGTGCTTAGGAGGTGGTGTGAGGGGGGGACTCGAGGTCCCCCTAATCGGTAGGTTGGGGCATTAGGTTGGGGTCAGGTGCTGCGATGGAGGTCAAGAGTTCAGGGCAGCATTTACAAATGGTGCCCCAATCTCATTTTGTGTGCAAGAAATAAATTTAAGCGCAGCCTCCTCGGGGCTTTCCTCACCGAGGCCCCCAAAAACCCCCAGAATCCTGTTTAATAGCGGGGTGGTTCTTGGCACTGCATACATCGAAAAACACCCCGCTAAACACACCCAAATTGGGACTCTTTTTTCCCCGTTAAATTGCGTCTCTGTCTTTTGGGTGAGACTATAAATAGAGACCTTGGGTACGAATCTCCCAAAAAATTATGAAGTGTAATTTTGGGCAGAATTTGCGGGGGATTGCCGCTGGATGTTTGGGCACGATCATAATCACAGTTCACTCAGAGTTGTTTTTTAAAATAAATTTAGAGTACCCGACTATTTTTTTTTTCCAATTAAGGGGCAATTTAGCGTGGCCAATCCACCTAACCTGCCCATTCTTGGGTTGTGGGGTGAAACCCACGCAGACACAGGGAGAATGTGGACAGTGATCCAACACCGAGATTCGAACCCGGGTCCTCAGATCCGTAGACAGCAATGCTAACCATTGTGCTATGTGCCTCCCATTCAATTCATCCAGAGTTAGTTATTTTTTGGAGTATGGGCAGATTCTCTCTGAATTATCCAACGCCGAAATCAGGAAACGTGATTGAGCGGAGAATCGGTTCCACTGGGGCGAATTCCCGAAGGCGAGGTTCACTTGTGCTTTTAAAAATTGAGAAACAGATGCTGTGGCTGAGGAGGGAAAGAGTGTTGGTAAGAGTTGCGACCGTGGGCTGCCATTCCTGGTTGGGCTGCCTGTGGGTGGGGGCTATGCCAGGGCCAGGAAGGGGAGATGCGCTGGACATAGAGCATACTCTAGCATTGGCATGCCAGCTGATGGTACCCCTGCAACGGGGACTGGAGCCAGGGCCCCCATGGTACCAGGCACCGATGGTTCTTAGAGACCGACTTCTTAGAGATCGGTGCGCCCTTTATTAACGATGCTCAGATGTCAAAAATAAATCGATGAACCCCACACTCCCCACCCACGGACATCACAGCCCCCAGCAGATGAGCAACACCCTCAACCCCGGAGGGGCAACCTCTCCCCCACCACTAAATGTCCGCGACAAAACGCAGGAATGAGGGAAACCTGGTTCCACCCCCATTCAACCTCGCATCGGGGCATCATCCCTCTCCCTCTGAAGTGAGCATACCCTATGGGGGGTTTGGGGTCATTGACGGACCCCCCCCCCCCAATACCTTTAAGGTCAACCCCACTTTTCCGACCTCCCCCATTCAGCACCCCCCCCCCCCCCTGCTCCGCACAACTTTCTTTCTTTATGTATTCCCAAGCATCAGTTCTTTCCACAGTGTCCAAATTCACATCAGACAGCAGGGTTTTAATGTTGTAGATTTAACTTGATGTCAAGTCGTGAATAACAAAACTTGGATTCAATCACAGCATTTACTGAATCCAGTCCGGGATTTCGAATTTGCTGTGATCCAGTCCGGGATTTCGAATTTGCTGTTACTTTATTACGCAGAGCTGAACTTTATTCCACAAAAGCTCGATAGCCTCTTGGCGGACTGATTTTACTTGTTCTGACTCGTATGGATAGGAGCAGTGGTGTGATGTGAATATAAAGTTTATGATTTGAGCTGTGGGTTTCCGACTCTGCACCTTTTTGCATGGGCATTATGCAGCTCAGGGTGGTGTTTACGGCGTTCCTCTTTCTCCGGAGCGTGTCCAGTGACAATGTCCTGATCTGGCCGGCAGAAGCTAGTCACTGGATTAATTTAAAACCCATCATTGAGGAGCTGATCGAGAGGGGCCATAAAGTTACCGTGGCTGTACATACTGCTGCGCTCGCCATAAACTATTCTGAAGCCACAGCATTCACATTTGAAGTGTTTGATGTACCGTTTACCAGGGACACATACAAAGATTTTATGAAGGACCTTCTGCACTTCTGGCTTTATGAGGAACGTACTTTATCCTACTGGGATAGATACAAAAAATTCGGCGCCATCGTGGCAACAGGAACAAAACTGAACAGACAGATCTGTGATGGAATAATGACGAACCACAAACTGCTGCAAAAACTGGAAGAATCAAAGTTTGCAGTTCTGCTGTCTGATCCTGTACATCTTTGTGGTGAGCTTCTGGCTGTAAAGCTGGGAATTCCCTTTATTTTCACTCTGAGATTCTCCTACGGGTCTGCATTTGAGCGGCTCTGTGGACAACTGCCTGCTCCCTCTTCCTATGTACCTGTTGCTATGTCAGAACTTTCTGATAAAATGACATTTGCCGAGAGAGTTCAAAACATCCTTTACATGAACATGTACGACCTGATGTACCACTGGTTCTGGCGTGAGTGGGACTCGTATTACAGTGAGGTTTTAGGTGAGTTTGAACGGTTTATTATACGAGAACAAAAAGGGGTTGAAATTTTGATTTATTCCGTGAGGTGTGTGTTCACTCTGTGAGATCTCACCAAAGAAGAGTATTTAGAATGGATCAGAACAAGAGGACGCATTGGAAAAACATACATGTCTATTGGCATGCGCACACTTTCATCTTCACAAAGTTCCAAAGTCCTTTAGAACCAATGAAATCACTGTTGCTTTAAGGGCAACTGCTGCAACCAATAGGAATTCAACCTATATTCCAGCCAATGCTCTAAATCCCAGACATTGGCAACGTGTCAAGATAGTATTATGGATAATTTCAATGGGCATTTCTGGGACTTCACCCCCTTTAGGACCTCAGTGCAGCCGTGACCCTGGCTTTGAGAGATAACTTTCCCCTCTGCTGCACTCTATGACAATAAGGCAGGATGCTACGTAGTTCATGGGCATTATCTTAATTAATCAAAGTGAACATCAGTCTTAATAATAATCTTTATTGTCACAACTTCATTATATTAACACTGCAATGAAGTTACTATGAAAATCCTATAGTCATCACACTTTGGTGCCTGTTCGGGTACACAGAGGGAGAATTCAGAATGTCCAATTCACCTAACAGTCTTTCGGGACTTGTGGGAGGGAACTGGAGCACCCGGAGGAAACCCACGCAGACACAGGGAGAACATGCAGACTCCGCACAGACAGTGACCCAAGCCAGGAATCACACCTGGGACCCTGGAGCTGTGAAGCAACAGTGCTACCCATTGTGCAACCATGCTGCCCTGTTATGATCAATAAAAACTTTGAGAAATAAACGGGAAAGTGAACTATACCCAATGTTTGGTAGATCACCCCCGAATTCTGGCAGTGAGACTGGAGTTAGTCCGATGGCTTATGTAATAATTGCTTCCCCCCTGAAATACATTTTTGCGTCACTTTCTTTTAACTCTTCTTTGAACAAACCTTTTAAAAACAATTTAGAGTATCCGATTTTTGTTTTCCGATTTAAGGGGCAATTTAGTGTGGTCAATCTACCTAGCCTGCACTTCTTTTGGGTTGTGGGGGTGAGACCCATGCAAACACGGGGAGAATGTGCAAACTCCACACAGACAGTGAGCCGGGGCCGGGATCGAACTTGGGACCTCAGCGCCATGAGGCAGCAATGCTAAGCACTGCACCACCATGCGCCCCTCTTTCTTTGAACAAACTCGTTTAGATTTCCTGACAGCTTCTGAGAGTGTTCAACTCCAGCAGCCATTTATGTAACCTTACCTGTGATTCACATTCATTTTAAAATCATAGAATTTGCAGCGCAGAAGGAGGCCACTCGGCCCATCGAGTCTGCACCGGCTCTTGGAAAGAGCACCCTACCCGAGGTCAACACCTCCACCCTATCCCCATAACCCAGTAACCCCACCCAACACTAAGGGCAATTTTGGACACTAAGGGCAATTTATCATGGCCAATCCACCTAACTTGCACATCTTTGGACTGTGGGAGGAAACCGGAGCACCCGGAGGAAATCCACGCACACATGGGGAGGATGTGCAGACTCCTCACAGACAGTGACCCAAGCCGGAATCGAACCTGGGACCCTGGAGCTGTGAAGCAGTTGTGCTATCCACAATGCTACCGTGCTGCCGTTCTGGTTCATCTTTTATCCATTAATGTTTTAAAATATTTTAACCTCCTATATGTTTACATGGGTTTTTCGGTTTTATATGATCAGCATCAAAATAGTCAAATTTCTGTATTTACTTAGGATCTGAATGATGTTGGCAAGGCTGCATCTATTGCCCATCCTTAGTTGCCCATTGGGGTAAAGGGGATGATCCATCTTTTGACAACAAAGTGGTGCTTAGTTCACCCTTTTGTCTAAGTCTAGGAGGAATAATGAAATGGGCCTTCTATTGTCCAACATCCCTATTGGTCAGGCTTATTATGTTTTGATGCAATTTTTGAATAATTCAGTTGTTTGCAATTAGAATGTTGGTATCTGATTCATTTATCTGGCAGTTGAGTGCAATACTTCATTGGCATTAACACCATTGCATAAATTGACTTTAAATCCTTCCTGGAGCCAAAAAATTAGCATCTTAAAACATATCAATAAATCTGTAAATATATTCACCTCAAACAAAATCCCCCTTCTCTGGAATAAAGTGGCTGCAATGAGCATTAAGGAAAATAAACCTTGATATGGAACTTGCGTGAATGTTGTTCTGAAAGGTTTCCTTGAGGGAAATTAAAGGATTGTTAAAAATTGCATTTTGAAGCGACCTGAGGCCGCACTGCTCAGCACCAACTCAGCTTAAAAAAAACCTTGCCATCTCAACTTTGTACATGAACAAGAGTGTGTGGTAGAGGAGGATTGGCGGCAAAGGAGCGGGTGAAGAGGATATTGCTTCTCAATTGTGTCTTCAACATTAAAAACCTCCAGTTGCACATTTAACTGATTTCAATTGACACATTCCACTCTTAATGGGGCAATAAGCTGACTTTTCTTGCACAACACTGATGAACAGATTGATATGTGTTGAATCTGCTTCAGTATGTGTGGAGTAAGGACAGCACGAATCGCTCAGAATGGTTATGTAGTGACATTGTGTAGGATGGAATCGAACATGCCAGTTGATCACCTTGGGGAGGCGATGGCGTAGTGGTATTGTCACTGGACTAGTAAACCAGAGACCCAGAGTAATGCTCTGGGGACCCAGGTTCAAATATCACCACTGCAGATGGTGAAATTTGAATTCAATAAAAATCTGGAATTAAGGGCAGCACGGTGGCGCAGTGGTTAGCACTGCAGCCTCACGGCACCGAGGTCCCAGGTTCGATCCCAGCTATGGGTTACCGTCCGTGTGGAGTTTGCACATTTTCCCAGTGTTTGCGTGGGTTTCACCCCCACAATCCAAAGATGTGCAGGGTAGGTGGATTGGCCATGCTAAATTGCCCCTTAATTGGAATAAAAAGTGAATTGGGTACTCTAAATGTAAAAAAAAGAAAATCTAGAATTAAAAGTCTAATGTTGGCCATTGGTGATTGTCATAAAAAGCCATCTGGTTCACTAATGTCCTTTTGGGAAGGAAATCTATTGTCATTACCTGGTCTGGCCTTCTCGTGACTCCAGACCCACAGCAATGTGGTTGACTCTTAACTGCCCCCTCAAGGTCAATAAATGCTGCTATGCCAACGTCCCATGAACGAATAAAAAAAAAACATATCAGCATTCTGTAGAACGTCTACATTTCAGATTCAAACTCTTGTGATTTCACAGAGGTCATTCATATCGGTATGCCACATCATATGATTATCGCCTTGACAAAACAGGTTGAAGTCAAGGTGAAAGTTTAGCTTTCTCTGGACTTTGCTTAATCTTCAGCGTAGCTTAGTGGTGTATAATTGCTACGGTACTGGTAGGATTCATCATTACACGGTGATAAAGTTGAATAAGTGAATTTGAATAAGGGAAATTCCAGCACAGATTGAAGCCGTTCAGCCTCTCCAAATTAGTTTCATCTCCCGTTTTTTCCTCTTAGCCCAACAAATTTCAGTTTCAAATATACATGTCCAGCTCTCTTTTAAATGTTACTAATTGACCTACTTCCATCACTCTTTCAGACAGTACAGACCAGATCATATTAGCTCACTGTGTATAAGATACTCCTGGTCTTGCCCTGCTTCTTTACATCTGTATGCATCACCCAATGCCTGTGTCTATGTATTTACATTGTGTATTTATGTATGTCCTCTTTTTTTTTCATGTATGGAATGATCTGTCTGGACTATACGTAGAACAATACTTTTCACCGTACCTCGGTACACGTGACAATAAACAAACACAAACCAATTATTTTCATTCTATGACCTCAGACGAGCATGCCTCCTGTTAGTGGAAACTGCTTCTCCTTGTTTTATTCTGTGAGAATCCTTCATAATTTTGAACACCTCCATTAAGCTTCCCATTAATCTTCACTGCTCGAAGGAGAACAATCTTGGTTTCTAGTTTAATGTGCGTCTGGCCCCAAGACTGCAGTCATTCTTGTGTTTCTCATTTTCTTTGGTTACTAGGGGATTGAGATAGACTTGTCCGTGAGTTTGTATTTTTTATTGTTTGTCTGTTTCTTGTTTTACCTTTGAATCCATTTGCTGAGTAATTAAATCCTGGATGTTCTATATTGCTGTGGAATCTGGGTGAATAATACCTAAAACCTGTTACTGATACATATAATCGTAATTTCTTTGTTTCCTGTTTTACCAAAGCCATAAATCGGACAAGAAAATGTCACCCAAATCCATTAAATGATTCACTAAAAAGGGCATGATGGATCATATAATTCTTTTAATGTCAATGCTTTACATAACACAAGAGGCGATTTTTCTACATTATGGTAGGAATTGTCCAATATCGCATAGCATAAGTTCAGGCAGGTGAATTCTAGAACATTCCTTGCCAACAAATAATGTTGTTGATTTGTTGTTCATTCCTAAATGGGGGTACTTGTGTTCAAGTGGTGCTGATGGCTCCTACTCAAGGGCACAAGCCAATGGACAAACTAAGCTATTTTCTCCTTTATACACTGACTATGACCAGTGTTGTTAAGATCGGCCAAACCCTAATACATTTCAGGGACCTGTGCATCAGCTTCTGTGCAGTGGGTTTCAGAGCACTATTTGTATGCACACCAGTAGAAACCAGAGTTGGCGGAGTATGCCAATATTTTATTGCTTAAAATCCATCACTGAATTATGTGGAAAGCAGAGAAACTGGAGGAGTCTTGACAAAGTATGTTCAATAACAATTGTTAAGCACCAATGGTTAGTTGGTAAGAAGGATAAACACCAAGGGCAAAAATTTCCATGGCAGGATCTTCTGGTCTGCTGAAGGCGGGCCTGGCAAACAATGCACATTGCCATTGACTTTGGCGTGACTGGGAGACCCCGCTGGCAGCCAAAGCTCATTGCTTCTACCGTGGGGAAACCCACCACAGGAGGAATGGAAAATTCCAGCCCAAGCATTGACTTCTTCCAAACAGAGCTTTGTTCTGACTCCAATAAAACTCCCCCCACCTGTTTCACCTCGATATGCATCCAGTGGCGTGCTTAAACAATTAACCTAGAATTGATGTCTTAATCACTTGTTAATTGTTTCCTATCCGATCCACAATCCAAGCCCCATATTACGTAATACATTGTTATTTGTTGATGTTTCTAAGGTGTCTCACCAGGGGGCTATTAGGCAAATAAAGCAGTTTGGATCGAAAGCTGGTTGACGAACAGGAAGCAAAGTTACAGTAAATGGTTGCTGCTTAGGCTGGTGAAGTGGCTGAAATGGATTGCTGCTGTGGCCACTTTTGTTCTCAGAGTATATATTTGATTTGGAATTGGGTTTAGGCAACACAAAATCTGCTGGGGACATATTGAAGAGAGGTTAACAATTAATATGCAGGATGTTAAAAGACTTCAGGAAGACAGGGATGGGTTAAGAGATTTGGGCAGACAGGCAGCAGAAATTATTTAATATATAGGGCAGCACGGTAGCACGGTGGTTAGCATAAATGCTTCACAGCTCCAGGGTCCCAGGTTCGATTCCCGGCTGGGTCATTGTCTGTGCGGAGTCTGCACGTCCTCCCCGTGTGCGTGGGTTTCCTCCGGGTGCTCCGGTTTCCTCCCACAGTCCAAAGATGTGCGGGTTAGGTGGATTGGCCATGCTAAATTGCCCGTTGTGTCCTAAAAAGTAAGGTTAAGGGGGTGGTTGTTGGGTTACGGGTATAGGGTGGATACGTGGGTTTGAGTAGGGTGATCATGGCTCGGCACAACATCGAGGGCCGAAGGGCCTGTTCTGTGCTGTTCTGTTTTATGTTCTATAGATCAATGTGTGGCACATATTAGGTAGATGAAAAGGAAACAATGGAATATCATGAAAAGGTTATGGATGAACAGAGGAAACTAGGATTGCTGACATAATTCCAATAATGGTGGCATAGCTAGATTAAGTCATAAAAGAGCCGATAGCATTTTTGATTTTATCACAGTGTTAGGGAATACAAAAGTAAAAAAGTAATGATAGATTCCGAGAAAATATTGGTTGAGTCACAGTTAGAACATTGTTGCAGCTTTTGTGATGATATGTGAACTATCATCTGTGTATATAGTATAGTCAAACTGTGTATAAACATTAGTACCTGTATGTACAGATTACAATTCTAGCATCCGACCACAGGTGGCGTGGCGACAGGAGAATGTTACTGGAACACAGACACATGTGCCTGCATGTATAGATTACAATTCCTTTTTTAAAAATTTAGAGTACCCAATTCATTTTTTCCAATTAAGGGGAAATTTAGCGTGGTCAATCCACCTACCTTGCACATCTTTAGGTTGTGGGGGTGAAACCCACGCAGACACGGGGAGAATGTACAAACTCCACATGGACAGTGACCCAGAGCCGGGATCGTACCTGGGACCGCGTCGCTGTGAGGCAACAGGGCTAACTCACTGCGCCACCATGCTGCCCTAGATTACAATTCTAGCAGCCGACCACAGGTGGCGTGGCGACAGGAGAACGTTACTGGAACACAGACACATGTGAGGCAGAATGTGGATTGCAGGCGTAGAGTCCAGTCGCATATCAAGTAGCTCCTTAGTCAAGAGTAATTAATACTAGTTGATGGTTATTTGTATTGAGTTATAGTATCCAACTGTAATTATAGAAGACATCATAGAAATCCTTCAGTGTTTTAGTTAGTTAATAAACAGTTTTGTTCATTTAAAAGCCATATGTTCTCAGAACACTTCAACTAAAAAAGACATTGCTGTCCAGGCATACAGAGAATATTACAGTTTTGGGAGTTCCATTATAGAAAATACATGAAAGCAGTAGTGAACATAAAGTCATCAGCATTAAGTCAGAGACGATAAGATATATTTATTAGGATGTATTTGAAATCTAGGACTTGGTTCTCCACTCTGCAACTGGATCCTGATTTTCTGACCAACAGACCACAATCAGTAAGAATGAACACCAACACCTCCTCCATGATAGTCCTCAATACCGGTGCCCCGCAAGGCTGCGTACTTAGCCCCCTACTCTACTCCCTGTACACACACGACTGCGTGGCAAAACTTAGTTCCAACTCCATCTACAAGTTTGCTGACATACGACCATAGTGGGCCGGATCTCGAATAACGACGAGTCAGAATACAGGAGGGAGATAGAGAACCTAGTGGAGTGGTGTAACGACAACAATCTCTCCCTCAATGCCAGCAAAACTAAAGAGCTGGTCATCGACTTCAGGAAGCAAAGTACTGTACACACCCCTGTCAGCATCAACGGGGCCAAAGTGGAGATGGTTAGCAGTTTCAAATTCCTAGGGGTGCACATCACCAAATATCTGTCCTGGTCCACTCACGTCGACGCTATCACCAAGAAAGCACAACAGCGCCTATACTTCCTCAGGAAACTAAGGAAATTCAGCATGTCCACATTAACCCGTACCAACTTTTACAGATGCACTATAGAAAGCATCCTATCAGGCTGCATCACAGCCATGGTAACTGCTCGGCCCAGGACCGCAAGGAACTTCAAAGAGTTGTGAATACCGCCCAGTCCATCACACGAACCTGCCTTCCATCCATGGACTCCATCTACACCTCCCGCTGCCGGGGGAAAGCGGGCAGAATAATCAAGGATCCCTCCCACCCGGCTTACTCACTTTTCCAACTTCTTCCATCGGGCAGGAGATACAGAAGTCTGAGAACACGCACGAACAGACTCAAAAACAGCTTCTTCTCCACTGTCACCAGACTCCTAAATGACCCTCTTATTGACTGACCTCATTAACACTACACCCTGTATGCTTCATCCGATGCCAATGCTTATGTAGTTACATTATATATCTTGTGTTGCCCTATTATGTATTTTCTTGAATTTTGTTTAATTCCCTTTTCTTCCATGTAGTGAATGATCTGTTGAGCTGCTCGCAGAAAAATACTTTTCACTGTACCTCGGTACACGTGACAATAAACAAATCCAAACCAATCAAAATATTGGGACTCTTTTCCTTGGAGAAAGCAGGCGAACAGGAGAAAAGAGGATTTTTAAATTATGCAGAGTTTCGAAAGAGTAAAAATAAAAAGGCTAATAAGTCAAGGCTAGGGTGAAAGAGAACGTCAGTATGGTTCATTTTTGAACTGCTTGTATAAAGAACTTGCACAGACACAAGAGTCAAATGGCTTCTGTTGTTGGGCCTACAATGTGCAGTAAGCCCAAGTACATTGAGATATGAATAGATTAGCTTCAATGATTTAATCTTATTGGAGATAACATTACTAATAACGGGTGTCTGAAAAATAATTCATATAATACACACGCTCATTGTTCTAATCTCCTGTTTGTTCTGCTGCTATTTATAAAGGTAAACCAACCACATTCTGTGAAACAATGGGAAAGGCTGAAATTTGGCTGATTCGGACATATTGGGATTTTGAATTTCCCCGACCACTTCTACCCAATTTTATATTCGTAGGAGGGCTTCACTGTCGACCAGCAAAACCCCTGTCTCAGGTAAGACTGAAGAAACAATGGAATCTACAATTTTCCACCATATCAAATGACAGAACCATAAGAAGGAATGTAGTCCCTTTGTGGGATGATTTCATCAGATCAATTGGACATCCATCACCCAGGATTCTGAGAGGAATGTGTAATTTCATCCCATCAGAGTTCAAACAGAGTACAATATTCACACTACTCAATGTGCCATCATCTATAAAAAGGCACCACCTTCATTGAGGGCTTCCATGTCTGTTTTAACAGTATCCTTGAGTTGGATGGAAATTTGGGTGCCCTGCTGGTCTCTTTGCCCATGCAACATAATCTTCAGGATGCAGCCATCTTCCATTTTTCACACATGCCCCATCCAGCGAAGCCTTTTTTGTTTGATTAACATTGGCATGTCTGATCAGTGGTAAAGTCCAGTGCTGGGCATGCCCAGAACATATGGGCATGAGTCGCCGGACTCCCCGAACACCTGGTGCACCTGTCCTCACCCCCAAAGAACCTATTCATCCTAGTCCTGGACATGTGGGCCCGGTGCAACACCTTGAATTGGATGAGACTAAGCCTCGTACATGAAGAGGAAGAGTTGACTCTCTCCAAGGCATCCGCCCAAGTCCCGTTCTCTATCTGCTCCCCAAGTTCCCCCTCTCATTTAGCCTTCAGCTCCTCCACTGACGACTCCTCCACCTCTTGTATTACCTTATAAATGTCAGACACCTTCCCCTCTCCGACCCACACCCCCGAAAGCACTCTGTCCATCGCCCCCCGCGAGGGCAGCAAAGGGAACTCCTCTACCTGTCGCCTAGCAAACGCCTTTACCTGCAAGTATCTGAACATGTTCCCTTGGGGGAGCCCAAATTTATCTTCCAGTTCCCCCAGGCCCGCAAACCTCCCGCCAATAAACAGGTCCCTCAGTTTACTGATGCCCACCCTATGCCACCCCCTAAATCCCCCATCAGTGTTCCCGGGATGAACCGATGATTTCCACCTAATGGAGCCTCCATCGAGCCCCCTGTTTCCCCCCTATGCTGTCTCCACTGTACCCAGATTATTAGGGTTGCCGCCACCACCGGGCTCGTGGTATACCTCTTAGGAGAAAGCGGCAACGGCGCCGTTACCAAGGCACCCAGGCTCGTACCTCTGCAAGTCGCCATCTCCATTCTTTCCGCCCCCCCATCACCCATTTACGCACCATTGAGATATTGGCTGCCCAATAGTACCCCAAAAGGTTGGGCAGCGCCAGCCCGCCTCCATCCCTCCCTCGCTCCAGGAAAATCCTCTTCACTCTCAGAGTCCCACGTGCCCACACAAAGCTCAAAATACTGCTAGTCACCCTCCTGAAGAAGGCCCTGGGGATGAAGATGGGCAGGCACTGAAAGACGAACAAGAACCTCGGAAGCACCGTCATTTTGACGGACTGCACCCTCCCCGCCAACGACAATGGCAGCATGTCCCACCTCTTCAACTCCTCCTCCATCTGATCCACAAGCCTGGTGAAATTATTCTTGTGAAGAGTCCCCCAGTTCCTGGCCACCTGCATCCCCAGGTACCTAAAACTCTCCCCTGCCCTCCTAAGCGGGAGCCTACCAATTCCTTCCTCCTGGTCCCCAGAGTGCACCACAAACACCTCACTCTTGCCTAGATTTAGTTTATAGCCTGAAAAGGTCCCAAACTCAGCTAGCAGCTCCATCACCCCCGGCATCCCTCCCACCGGGTCCGCCACATACAGTAACAGGTCATCGGCATACAACAACGCCCTATGTTCCTCCCCACCCCACACCAAACCCCTCCACCTCCCTGAATCCCTCAATGCCATTGCCAACGGCTCGATTGCCAATGCAAACAACAAGGGGGACAGGGGGCAACCCTGCCTGGTCCCTCGGTAAAGCCGGAAGTACTCCGACCTCCTCCCATTCGTGGCCAAACACGCCATTGGGGCCTCATATAGTAGCCTCACCCATCTAATAAACCCTTCACCAAATCCAAACCACCCCAACACCTCCCATAAGTACACCCACTCCACTCTATCGAAGGCCTTCTCCACATCCAGCGCCACCACTATCTCAACCTCCCCCTCAATCGCCGGCATCATGATGACATTCAACAACCTCCGCACATTCGTGTTCAGCTGCCTTCCCTTAACAAAACCTGTCTGGTCCTGGTGTACAACCCCTGGCACACAGTCCTCTATCCTGGTGGCCAGGATTTTTGCCAGCACCTTGGCATCACATTAAGGAGAGATATGGGCCTGTATGAACCACACTGCTGGGGGTCCTTGTCCCTCTTTAAAATTAAAGAAATCAGCGCCCGCGACATCGTCGGGGGCAAAGTCCCCCCTTCCCACCTCATTAAGTGTCCGCATCAGCAAGGGGCCCAGTAGGTCCACAAACTTTTTCTAAAATTCCACCGGGAACTCATCCGGCCCTGGCGCCTTCCCTGACTGCATCTTCCCGATCCCCTGAACCAGCTCCTCCAGCTCAATCGGCGCCCCCAACCCCTCCACCTGCTCCTCCTGCACCTTCGGGAAAGATAGCCCGTCGAGAAACCTCTCCATTCCCCTCCTCTCCACCGTTGGCTCCGACCGGTACAGTTCCCCGTAAAAATCCTTGAAGACCTCATTCACCTCTACCCCTTTCCGCACCACATTCCCACTCTTGTCTCTCACTCCAGCAATTTCCCTAGCCGCATCCCGCTTGCGGAGCTGATGAGCCAGCATCCTACTCGCCTTTTCACCATGTTCATCATATACTGCCCCTTGTGCCTTCCTCCACTGTGCCTCCGCCTTTCTAGTGGTCAGCAAATCAAATTTAGCCTATAGGCTGCGCCTCTCCCCCAACAGTCCCTCCTCTGGTGCCTCCGCGTACCTCCTGTCCACCTCCAGCATCTTTCCCACCAGTCTATCACTCTCACTCCTCTTGCTCCTCTCCCTGTGTGCCCGGATGGATATCAGCTCCCCACGAATCACTGCCTTCAGGCTTCCCAGTGTTGGCCCTAGGGTTGCTGGCGCCCCGGGCAAGCTGAACTTCGGCGCCCTTACAAGTATAATTTTGAAATATTTTCACAAGGAGAAAAACTGAAAATGTAGAATAAAGAGTTTATTACAATATTACAAAATCGAGGCATTCAAATCTGTACAGAATCTGAACAAACTGAGAAGCATACTATATTCCGTAAGTTCACGATGATAAAGACTGTAGCTGTAACGAATTTTCTCCTAATAAAAAGTATGAACAAATGAACAGCATTATTTGTGTTGCAGTTAGGCATGTCACGTTTATGTTCTTTTAATCTAATAACTAAATATTCCCAGTTTCGTCTATATTACACGGTTTACACCAGCATTTGGTTTTTCTGAAATATTATTTCCTACTAACATCGACTTAATGGTAGAAGTGTACCTAATAGCTATATTCACATCGAGATCACATCTGTTTGTAAAATCATCTGTGGTATTTTTACGTGGGTCCCGCACTTGACTTGACCGGAATTCAAGTAAAAATAGCCAACAGAAAATGATTTACGGTCACGTAAAAATAGACACTGCGTTGTAAAATAAATTAAAAACAGTCAGATAAATACTTCATAAAAATTATGAAATAATTTACTTACATTTCACTATGCCCATATCCTCAGCTGCCCGCGACCCACCTTAGGTGACGTGTACAAGCTGACGGTTGTGGAAATTTCCTTGTCTTTGTCACGCACTCCTTCATGGCGCCCCGGGCGACTGCCCGAGTTGCCGGTACCTTGAGCCGGCCCTGCCCAGACCATCCCCACCTGGACCTCCCCCGTATCATTCACCTCGAGGTACCCCTCAATACTTGCCCGGACCCTCCTACACACCTCCTCCTCCGCCAACAACCCCACATCAACTGCCACAACGGGCGCTGGTCTCGCACCTCCCCCATCTGCTGGTCCCGCACCTCCCCCATCTCCAACTCCATCCAATGCGGAGCGTGGTCGGAGATTGCAATGGCCGAATATTCGGCCTCCTCCACTCTCGGAATCAGTCCCCTACTCACCACGAAGAAGTCTATCCGAGAATACACCCTATGTACGTGGGAGAAGAAAGAGTACTCCCGTGCCCTCGGCCTCACAAACCTCCATGGGTCCGCCCCTCCCATCTGGTCCATAAACCCACTCAGTACCTTGGCCGCCGCCGGCCTCCTATCCGTCCTTGAACAGGACCGATCCAGTGAAGGATCCAACACCGTATTGAAGTCCCCCCCATAATCAGACCTCCCGCCTCTAGATCCGGGACCCGTCCCAGCATACGCCTCATAAAGCCCGCATCGTCCCAATTTGGGGCATACACACAAGCAAGTACCACCTTCTCTCCCTGTAGCCTGCCCCTAACCATAACATACCTACCCCCCTTATCCGCCACCACCTCAGATGCCTCAAACGACACATTTTTCCCCACCAGAATCGCCACTCCCCGGTTCTTCACATCCAACCCAGAGTGGAAAACCTGCCCCACCCACCCCTTCCTCAGACGGACCTGGTCCGCCACCTTCAGGTGGGTCTCCTGAAGCATTGCCACATCTGCTTTTTGCCCCCTCAGATGAGCAAGTACCCTCGACTGCTTCACCGGCCCATTCAATCCTCTCGCATTCCAGGTGACCAACCGGATCAGAGGGCGTCCCACCCCCCTGCCCCGTCGACTAGCCATAGCCCGTCGACTGCCCGCCCCAGGCCAGCACCCTCCGCCTGACCCAGTCCCCACAGCGACAACACCTCACCTCTGTCCACCCGGCCCACACCAGCTCCTTCCTGACCCTGCCAGCAGCAACCCGGTATTCCCCCCCAAGGCTAGGAACCCTCCTAGCCTCAAACCATCCTCCGATGTACTTCCGTGGGTCAGCTAACTTCTGCTGACCCTGGAAACTCCCGCCAAAAACCCGACCCCTCCCAAAGTGGGATCATTCCCCCATCCTGTCCCTCCTCCAGGCACCGCTCCAGCGTGGGGGAGAACCAGTTAAGGCCCCCCCCCGTCGTCATCTCCAGCCCCCAGCCCCGCAACGCGGGAAACCAGAGGAAAGCCCGCGCTTTCGCACTGCCCCACCACACCCTTCTGACGCAGCTCCCAAATACCAGCCCCACTCCATACCCCCAACCCGACATAGAATACAACAAACCCCCCCAACCTCCCCGCAAGATACAAAACTCAAACAATGCCCCCCAACAAAAAACAGAACAACACCCCAATAAATAACAATATCAAAATTACAAAGTACAGAAAAAGAGAACACCGCAACAGCAGAAACCAGCAATAAAGCATTGCAACCAACCCCACAACCCCTAGGTCGAGTCCAGTTTCTCCGTCCCCACGAAGGCCCACGCCTCCTCCGGGGAATCAAAATAATAATGCCGGTCCAAATAAGTTACCCACAGGCGCGCAGGCTGCAACATTCCAAAGTTGATCTTCTTCTTATAGAGCACCCCCTTCGTCCGATTAAACCCGGACCGCCGCTTAGCCACCTCCGCACTCCAATCCTGGTAGATCCGTACTACCCCATTCTCCCAATTGCTGCTCTTCACCTTCTAGGCCCAGCGCAGCACACACTCCCGATCACTGAACCGGTGGAACCTCACCAGCACCGCACGCGGGGGTTCGTTCTCCTTGGGCCTCCTGGCCAGTACTCTGTGGGCTCCCTCCAGCTCCAGGGGCAGATGGAAAGATTCTGCCCCCACTAGCGAGTTCAGCATCGTAGCCACGTAGGTTGTCAGATCCGACCCCTCCAGCTCCTCCGCAAGTCCCAAGATCCTCAGATTCTTCCGCCTCATGCGGTGATCAAGCTCCTCGAAGCGGTCTTGCCACTTCTTGTGGAGTGCCTCGTGCCCCTCCACCTTACTCACGAGGACCACGGCCTCCTCCTCTCGTTCAGCGGCCTGCGCCTGCAACGCCTGGATGGCAGCACCCTGGGTCGTCTGAATCTCCGAGAGCTTTTTATTCATTTCCTGCAGAGAGCTCAGCACCTCAGCCTTAAAATCTGCAAAACAGCGCAGGAGAGCAGCTTGCTACTCCTGGGCCCACAGCTTCCACTCCTCTGGTGCTCCGCCGGCCGCCATCTTGGAATCCTTCCCCCGGTTTTTCTGGGGAGCTGCTGCCGTTTTTCCCCCCTTTCCACTCCGAGTTCGAGTCATGAAATGCGGAGAAAGTCGATCACACCTTCTCCCACCGGGAGACGTTGAAAAAATTCCGTTTTGGGCTCTAAAAAGAGCCGAAAAGTCCGTTGGAATCGGGAGCTCCCAAATGTGCGGCTTCCTACGTCATCGCCGCCACCGGAAGTCTCAGTGGTAAACTCTTACTTGATTGACCCAAATGGTGACACCAGCTGCATTAAATCAGATGCAAGTGGTCTCGGGTGGATTTTGGTAAGAATTTTGCAATTGTGTTGTGATGTAAGGAAAGTGCAAAAGGCTTATGAAGCATTTTCTCTCCTCGAAAAGTAATGGTATCCATTTAAGCCATTTATATGTGCTCTCTTTCTGAATTCTCTGAACTCATTCCAAGCTCAATCAGCTAATTGTAGTGAATGTTGGAGGAAAAGGAAGACACTTGAATGAGAGGAAGCCACTCTCTACTGAGCCATTAATACGATGAGGGGTTCTGCCACCTTTTTTAAAAGTGTTTTAATTTAAATTTTAACATTTTTACATTTAAAGTACATAGCATTACAAAACAAAATAAACCCAACACCAATCCCTCAACCCGTCCCTCCCCACCCCAACCAAACCCCCCACTCGCAAAATCCTTGGTCTGCTAACAATGCCATATCCAACCTCCATGGCGAGTGCTAAGATGGACCAAGTCAACAAAGTGTGGAGCATGGCCAAAATCGCAATCACCGAATAGCCCGCCCTCATCACCCAAGGAAGAAGAGATCTACCCACCAGAAAAAAGTCAACCCCTGAGTAAACCTGATGGACACGGGGGGGGGGGGGGGAGAGAAAGAAAAATCCTCATCCCTCAAGTACAAGAAACACCACGGATCTCCCCCTGCCCCCATCTGCTTGATAAAAGCCAACAACGCCTTTGCCACGCCTGATGGAGCCAGCGACTTGGGCTTAGATCGATCCAACTTTGAATCTAGAACACAATTTAAGTCCCCGCCCCTCTCCAGGATTAGTTGATGCGAGTCGCAGTCAGGAATGGAAGCCAGCAACCTCTTAACAAACCCCATATCATCCCAATTTGGTGCACAGACATTGACCTGGACCACCAAAGTGCCCGCCAAAGACTAACTTACAATCACATATTTACCATTAGAATTCACCACAATTTTAGTGGTCAAAAATAGAACCCGTTTATTAATTAATATCGCCACTTCTCGAGCCCTACCGTCAAAGCCCAAATGAAATACTTGACTCACCCACCGCTTCCGCGACCTGGCCTGCTCCCTTGCGTGCAAATGGGTCTCCTGCAGAAACACCACATCAGCACTCAAACTTTTCAGGTGAGTGCACACCCTCAACCTTTTCAGTGGGCCTACGTTCCAGGTGACCATCTGAATTGGGGGCTTCCCATCCCCCCTTGACCCAGAGTCAGAGAATACAGGCACAAGGCCAACCCAAATGGCCACCAAACCCAACAGCAAGACAAAACAAAGAGAAATCTGTAGTCACCTCCCCTGGTTCTTCTCATGGAGGTAGTTGAACCATACAATAACAGTCCATGGTGGTTTGTTGGGTCGGGGCATCTACTGGAGTGTCCATCCTGCTTGTGAGGACCCGTGAATCCACCAGACCCCAACATCTTCCCAAACATCTTAGAAAAGGATTATGTGGGAGTTGGGCCTTCCATACCCACAGTCAACCCTACAATTCTGACATTCTGCCTTCTAGAATGATTACAAAGAAAAGTACAGCACAGGAACAGGCCCTTCGGCCCTCCAAGCCTGTGCCGACCATGCTGCCCGTCGAAACTAAAATCTTCTACACTTCCTGGGTCCGTATCCCTCTATTCCCATCCTATTCATGTATTTGTCAAGATGCCCCTTTAATGTCACTATCGTCCCTGCTTCAACCACCTCCTCCGACAGCGGGTTCCAGGCACCCACTACCCTCTGTGTTAAAAAAACTTGCCTCGTACATCTCCTCTAAACCTTGCCCCTCGCACCTTAAACCTATGCCCACTAGTAATTGACCCCTCTCCCCTGGGAAAAAGCATCTGACTATCCACTCTGTCTATGCCACTCATAATTTTGTAGACCTCTATCAGGTCGCCCCTCAACCACCATCGTTCCAGTGAGAACAAACCGAGTTTATTCAACCGCTCCTCATAGCTAATGCCCTCCATACCAGGCAACATCCTGGTAAATCTCTTCTGCACCCTCTCTAAAGCCTCCACATCCTTCTGGTAGTGTGGCGACCAGAATTGAACACTATACTCCAAGTGTGGCCTAACTAAGGTGCTATACAGCTGCAACATGACTTGCCAATTCTTATACTCAATGCCCCGGCCAATGAAGGCAAGCATGCCGTATGCCTTCTTGACTACCTTCTCCACCTGTGTTGCCCCTTTCAGTGACCTGTGGACCTGTACACCTAGATCTCTCTGACTTTCAATACTCTTGATGGTTCTACCATTCACTGTATATTCCCTACCTGCATTGGACCTTCCAAAATGCATTACATCACATTTGTCCGGATTAAACTCCATCTGCCATCTCTCCGCCCAAGTCTCCAAATGATCTAAATCCTGCTGTATCCTCTGACAGTCCTCATCGCTATCTACAATTCCATCAACCTTTGTGTCGTCTGCAAACTTACTAATCAGACCAGTTACATTTTCCTCCAAATCATTTATATATACTATGAACAGCAAAGGTCCCAGCACTGATCCCTGCGGAACACCACTAGTCACAGCCCTCCAATCAGAAAAAGCACCCTTCCATTGCTACTCTCTGCCTTCTATAACCTAGCCAGTTCTGTATCCATCTTGCCAGCTCACCCCTGATCCCATGTGACTTCACCTTTTGTACCAGTCTGCCATGAAGGACCTTGTCAAAGGCCTTACTGAAGTCCATATAGACAACATCCACTGCCCTACCTGCATCAATCATCTTTGTGAAATCTTCAAAAAACTCTATCAAGTTAGTGAGACACGACCTCCCCTTCACAAAACCATGCTGCCTCTCACTAATACGTCCATTTGCTTTCAAATGGGAATAGATCCTGTCTCGAAGAATTTTCTCCAGTAATTTCCCTACCACTGACGTAAGGCTCACCAGCCTGTAGTTCCCTGGATTATCCTTGCTACCCTTCTTAAACAAAGGAACAACATTGTCTATTCTCCAGTCCTCCGGGACATCACCTGAAGACAGTGAGGATCCAAAGATTTCTGTCACGGCCTCAGCAATTTCCTCTCTCGCCTCCTTCAGTACTCTGGGGTAGATCCCATCCGGCCCTGGGGACTTATCTACCTTAATATTTTTCAAGACGCCCAACACCTCGTCTTTTTGGATCTCAATGTGACCCAGGCTATCTACACACCCTTCTCCAGACTCAACATTCACCAATTCCTTCTCTTTGGTGAATACTGATGCAAAGTATTCATTTAGTATCTCGCCCATTTTTTCTGGCTCTACACATAGATTCCCTACCTATCCTTCAGTGGGCCCACCCTTTCCCTGGCTACCCTCTTGCTTTTTATGTATGCATAAAAAGCCTTGGATTTTCCTTTACCCTATTTGCCAATGACTTTTCGTGACCCCTTCTAGCCCTCCTGACTCCTTGCTTAAGTTCCTTCCTACTTTCCTTATATTCTACACAGGCTTTGTCTGTTCTCAGCCTTCTAGCCCTGACAAATGCCTCCTTTTTCTTTTTGACGAGGCAAACAATACCTCTGGTTATCCAAGGTTCCTGAAATTTGCGGTATTTATCCTTCTTCCGCACAGGAACATCCCGGTCCTGAATTCCTTTCAACTGACATTTGAAAGCCTCCCACGTATCAGATGTTGATTTACCTTCAAACATCTGCCCCCAATCTAGGTTCTTCAGTTCCCTCCTAATATTGTCATAATTAGCCTTCCCCCAATCCAACACATTCACCCTTGGACCACTTATCCTTGTCCACCAGCACTTTAAAACTTATTGAATTGTGGTCACTGTTCCCAAAATGCTCACCTACTGAAACTTCTACCACCTGGCCGGGCTCATTCCCCAATACCAGGTCCAGTACAGCCCCTTCCCTAGTTGGACTATCTACTTTTTGTTTTAAGAAGCCCTCCTGGATGCTGCTTACAAACTCTGCCCTGTCCAAGCCCCTAGCACTAAGTGAGTCCCAGTCAATATTGGGGAAGTTGAAGTCTCCCATCACAACAACCCTGTTGCTTTTACTCGTTTCCAAAATCTGTCTACCTATCTGCTCCTCTATCTTCCGCTGGCTGTTGGGAGGCCTGTGGTAAACCCCCAACTTTGTAACTGCACCCTTCTTATTCCTGATCTCTACCCATATAGCCTCGCTGCCCTCTGAGGTGTCCTCCCGCAGTACAGCTGTGATATTCTCCCTCACCAGTAGCGCAACTCCTCCACCCCTTTTACATCCCCCTCTATCCTGCCTGAAACATCTAAATCCCGGAACGTGTAGCTGCCAATCCTGTCCTTCCCTCAACCAGGTCTCTGTAATGGCAACAACGTCATAGTTCCAAGTACTAATCCAAGCTCTAAGTTCATCTGCCTTACCCGTAAGACTTCTTGCATGAAAACATATGCACTTCAGGCCACCAGACCCGCTGTTTTTAGCAACATCTCCCTGTCTGCTCTTCCTCAGAGCCATACTGGCCCTATTCCCTAGTTCTCCCTCAATGCTTTCACCTTCTAACCTATTGCTCCGGTACCCACCCCCTGCCATACTATTTTAAACCCTCCTGTGTGACACTAGCAAACATCGCTAGTTTAGATGCAACCCGTCCTTCTTATACAGGCCACACCTGCCCCGGAAGAGCTCCAGATAACGGAAACCCTCCCTCCTACACCAGCTATTTGGACACGTGTTTAGTTGCTCTATCTTCCTATTTCTAGCCTCACTGGCACGTTGCACAGGGAGTAATCCCGAGATTACAACCCTGGAGGTCCTGTCTTTTAACTTTCTGCCTAGGTCCCTGAACTCCTGCTGCAGGACCACATGCCCCTTCCTGCCTATGTCGTTAGTACCAATATGTACAATGACCTCTGCCTGTTTGCCCTCCCCCGTCAGGATGCCCGCCACCCGTTCTGAGACATCCTGGACCCTGGCACCAGGGAGGCAACATACCATCCTGGAGTCTCTTTCACGTCAACCAGATTATCCAGATCGTCAGCCTTGGCTCTCAGTGCTTTATTTATACCAACCTTCAGAGAGGTATCAGCATCTAGTGGGGCAATCTGGTCGCTATGTTTTGAAAGCGCTGTCTCCACACCCTTAATCTCTGCACCACGCGCTTTTACCGTCTCATTGGCCTTTTGTAACCCGACCAAATGGGAGCCAGGGCATCCTCCATCGACTTAAAAAGGTCCCCGGACACAATCCTCCATTGCTTCTCAAGTTTCACCGACAGGACGCCGGCAAGCATCTCGGCCGTTATTGGAGTGGCAGGAGTCACAGGAGCAGTCTCCACCATTTTCCCCACTGAGGAGCCTCCAGAAGCCTCTAACTCTGTTGAAAAATTTCTATCCACAATTTTCTTTGCCCTGGTCCTTCTTGGCATTTACCTTATGTGGACAACTTATAACATCGATTAGGTGGAGTTTTACTCAAAACTCTCCCCAGAAACTGAGCAAAAAGGGGGAGCTACCTCGTGTGTGACTTCTCCCTACATGCAGCCACCGGAAGGAAGTCCCAATGTCACCGTGTTAATCACACTATCATTTGTGTTATTTATTGTTTATTTGGCAAATCCCGATCTTTTTGTCAGCTCTGCCCGACTTGAAACTGAGAGGTTGCTATGATTTGAGGCAAGTGGTCTGACCTAAGATTCTGGAGATGATTCATTTTAATATAATCTGCATGACAATGGCTCATTTCATGCATTGATAAAATGAGCCACTGAAAGGGAGTTGGCAAATCCAGGGCAAAGTAGATAGTTCCTAGATAGTACAAAGTCCACCACCGGGAAACCTGCCGCGGGGTCACCATCGATGGGACCAGAAGGTCCCGCAGGTGAAAAGGGCCGGACTATTCCACCTTGAGTTTAAAATAAAAGGCCCAATGCCAGAATTAGCACACTGGCACCATCAATGGAAGATTCTGTGTTCAGAGGTTTGGCCCACTGGTGTGTGCCCAGGCTTGGGCAGTGATTGGTCTTTGCAAACCCAACCTTAATTTTGGTAAGAGGTCAGGAATATGGCATCAGGTGGCAGGAGACCAGTGGAATGTTTCATAAAACATAGAACATAGAACATTACAGCGCAGTACAGGCCCTTCGGCCCACGATATTGCACCGTCCTGTGAAACCCTTCTAAAGTCCCTCTACACTATTCCCTTATCGTCCATATGCCTATCCAATGACCATTTGAATGTGTTTAGTGTTGGCGAGTCCACTACTGTTGCAGGCAGGGCATTCCACGCTCTTACTACTCTCTGAGTAAAGAACCTACCTCTGACATCTGTCCTATATCTATCTCCCCTCAATTTAAAGCTATGTCCCCTCGTGCTGGATATCACCATCCGAGGAAAAAGACTCTCAATGTCCACCCTATCTAATCCTCTGATCATCTTGTATGTCTCAATTAAGTCCCCTCTTAACCTTCTCTCTAATGAAAACAGCCTCAAGTCCTTCAGCCTTTCCTCATATGATCTTCCCTCCATACCAGGCAACATTCTTGTAAATCTCTTCTGTACCCTTTCCAATGCTTCCACATCCTTCCTATAATGTGGTGACCAGAACTGCACACAATACTCCAAATGCGGCCACACCAGAGTTTTGTACAACTGCAACATGACCTCATGGCTCCGAAACTCAATTCCTCTACCAATAAAAGCTAACACACCGTACGCCTTCTTAACAACCCTCTTAACCTGGGTGGCAACTTTCAGGGATCTATGGACATGGACACCGAGATCTCTCTGCTTGTCCACACTACCAAGAATCTTACCATTAGCCCAGTACTCTGCCTTCCTGTTATTCCTTCCAAAATGAATCACCTCACACTTTTCTGCATTAAACTCCATTTGCCACCTGTCAGCTCAGCTCTGCAGCTTATCTATGTAACTTGTAACATCCTTCTGCACTGTCCACAACTCCACCGACTTTAGTGTCATCTGCAAATTTACTCACCCATCCTTCTACGCCCTCCTCCAGGTCATTTATAAAAATGACAAACCGCAACGGCCCCAAAACAGATCCTGGTGTCCACTAGTAACTGGACACCAGTCAGAGCATTTCCCATCAACCACCACTCTGTCTTCTATCAGCTAGCCAATTTCTGATCCAAACTGCTAAATCACCCTGAATCCCATTACTCTGTATTTTCTGCAATAGCCTACCGTGGGGAACCTTATCAAACGCTTTACTGAAATCCATATACACCACATCAACTGCTTTACCCTCATCCACCTGTTTGGTCACCTTCTCGAAGAACTCAATGAGGTTTGTGAGGCACGACCTACCCTTCACAAAACCATGTTGACTATCTCTAATCAAATTATTCCTTTCCAGATGATTATACATCCTATCTCTTATAAACCTTTCCAAGACTTTTCCCACAACAGAAGTAAGGCTCACTGGTCTATAGTTACCGGGGTTATCTCTACTCCCCTTCTTGTACAAGGGGACAACATTTGCTATCCTCCAGTCCTCTGGCACTATTCCTGTCGACAAAGATGACTTAAAGATCAAAGCCAAAGGCTCAGCAATCTCCTCCCTAGCTTCCCAGAGAATCCTAGGATAAATCCCATCTGGCCCAGGGGACTTATCTATTTTCACACTTTCCAGAATCGCTAACACCTCCTCCTTATGAACCTCAAGCCCTTCTAGTCCAGTAGCCTGTATCTCAGTATTCTCCTCGACAACTTTGTCTTTTTCCTGTGTGAATACTGACGAAAAATACTCATTTAGCACCTCTTCTATCTCCTCGGACTCTACGCACAACTTCCCACTATTGTCCTTGACTGGCCCTACTCTTACCTTAGTCATTCTTTTATTCCTGACATACCTATAGAAAGCTTTAGGGTTATCCTTGATCCTACCTGCCAAAGACTTCTCATGTCCTCGCTTGGGTCTTCTTAGCTCTCTCTTTAGAGCCTTCCTAGCTAACTTGTAACTCTCAAGCGACCCAACTGAACCATCACGTCTCATCTTCACATAAGTCTCCTTCTTCCTCTTGACAAGTGTTTCAACTGCTTTAGTAACCCGTGGTTCCCTCACTCGACCACTTCCTCCCTGCCTAACAGGTACATACTTATCAAGGACACGCAGTAGCTGTTCCTTGAACATGCTCCACATTTCCATTGTGTCCATCCCCTGCAGTTTTCCTTTCCAGGCGATGCATCCTAAGTCTTGCCTCATCGCATCATAATTGCCTTTCCCCCAGCAATAACTCTTGCCCTGCGGTTTATACCTATCCCTTTCCATCGCTAAAGTAAACGTAATCGAATTGTGGTCACTATCACCAAAATGCTCACCTACTTCCAAATCTAACACCTGTCCTGGTTCATTACCCAGTACCAAATCCAATACGGCCTCGCCTCTTGTTGGTCTATCTACATACTGCATCAGGAAACCCTCCTGCACACATTGGACAAAAGCGGATCCATCTAAAGTACTCGAACTATAGTGTTTCCAGTCAATATTTGGAAAGTTAAAGTCCCCATAACAACTACCCTGTTATTTTCGCTCCTATCCAGAATCATCTTTGCAATCCTTTCCTCTACACCTCTGGAACTTTTCGGATGCCTATAGAAAAGCTCTAACAGGGTGACCTCTCCTTTCCTGTTTCTTAACTCAGCCCATACTACCTCAGTATTCGAGTCCTCATCAAATGTCCTCTCAGCCACCGTAATACTGTTTCCTTCCCTGATTTTCCTCCCTCTGCTCCCTGGGCAACAAAATATCCTAATTCCGATTAAGCAATGACCACTTTCAATATAATTTTTTTGTATATAAACAATTTTATTGAGGTATTTTTGGCATATAAAACAATGACATTGTATAGTACTGTACAAAAAGAAAAGCAAATAACGCATAGTACAAACCACAACTCCATTCTCGCAAGGACCTGTCTAAACCACCCCCGACCCTACTCTACCCTAGCCCCATCCCCCCGCTGCTGATGATTAATTCTCCGCGAAGAAGTCAATGAATGGCTGCCACCTCCGGGCGGATGCCGATAGTGAACCTCTCAAGGCGAACTTAACTTTCTCTAGACCCAGAAAGCTCGCCATATCTGATAGCCATGCTTCGGTCTTCGGGGGCCTTGAGTCCCTCCATGCCAACAGTATTCGTCGCCGGGCTACCAGGGAAGCAAAGGCCTCCTTCTCCTCCTGGACTCCGACACCCCAAAGATTGCCACCTCAGGACTCATTACCACCAAAGTTTTCAAAACTCGGGACATGATGTCCATGAATCCCTGCCAGTACCCCCTGAGTTTGGGGCACGACCAGAACATTAGCCGGCCCACCGGCGCATCTGGCACACTTGTCCTCCAGCTCGAAGAATTTACTCATCCGGGCCACTGTCATGTGGGCCCGGTGCACGATCTTAAACTGGATCAGACTGAGCCTGGCGCATGTTGCGGTCGTGTTTACTCTGCCCAGAGCTTCTGCCCAAATACCGTCCTCTATCTGCCCCCCCCCCCCCCCACCCCCCCCCCCCCCCCCCCCCCCCCCCCCCCCCACCCCCCACTCGAGCTCCTCCTCCCGCTTAAGCTTCAGGTCCTCAGTCTGTGTATCCTCTGCTCCCATTAGTTCTTTGTAAATATCTGAGACTCTATCCTCTCCAACCTCCCCCCGAGAAACTACCCTGTCCTGCCTCCCCTTTGGCGGGAGGCGTGGGAAGGATGGCATCAGTCTGCGCACGAAATCTCGCCCCTGTAAGTATCTAAAGTCATTCCCTCCCGCCAGCCCAAACTTCTCCTCCAACGCCCTCATGCTCGGGAAGCTCCCTTCCAAGAACAGATCACCCACCCTCGCAATCCCCGCCCTCCGCTACAGTCTATATCCACCGTCCATGTTCCCCGGGGCAAATCGGTGATTGCCGCAGATTGGGGTCCGCGCTGATGCTCTCACTTCCCCTATGTGCCTCCTCCACTGGCTCCAGATCCGAAGAGCCGCTACCACTGTAGGGCTGGTGGAGTACCGCGCCGGCGGGAGCGGCAGAGGTGCCGTAACCAGGGCCGCCAAACTGGTGTCCCTGCGCGAAGCAGCCCACTTTCAAAATAATTCGATAGCCAATGTAAACACCATTCTAGATTCATTAACCATGTCTGTTTGTTTTACAGGAGTTGGAAGAGTTTGTTCAGAGTTCTGGAGAGCATGGCGTTGTGGTGTTTTCTCTGGGCTCCATGGTTAAGAACCTTACAGCTGAGAAGGCAAACATGATTGCTGATGCATTGGGACAAATTCCGCAAAAGGTTTGTCTCACCTTGCAAACGCTTATTATATGTGCATTCGCATCGGGTCTTAGAAAAATTAGGATAAGGTGAAGATTTTGAGGTCACGGCAAAAAGCCAACTTTAACATCGGTGAAGATAACCTTCACTACCTCCCAGTATTTAGTAAGTTGGTGTGCTAAAGTCCAGGCCCAATTTGAAGTTGTCTAAAATGCATCAGTGGAAAGGACTTTTCCACTTCTAGCAGAGGTACTTAATGATTATTACTTAATGATCGCAGAAAAATACTTTTCACTGTACCTCGGTACACGTGACAATAAACAAATCCAATCCAATCCAATTCAGGTACTCAGGGGCTGGTTTAGCTCACCAGGCTAAATCGCTGGCTTTTAAAGCACACCAAGCAGGCCAGCAGCACGGTTCGATTCCCGTACCAGCCTCCCCAGACAGGCGCCGGAATGTGGCGACTAGGGGCTTTTCACAGTAACTTCATTGAAGCCTACTCGTGACAATAAGCGATTTTCATTTCATTTTCAATCGTCAAGGCCGATGCTTTTTGTTTATTTTATGCAGAATGTGACAATTCTAAGCAATGTTTTGATTGAGGACCCATCTAGGGCAAGTACATTAAGTACAAAGAGATGGGACAAGGGTCTGCAAATGTAACGTATTTCCTTCAAAAGTTCCCCTTTCCAAACATGTCACCCTGGTGAGTTGCCAAGTACAAGCCACACACCTTTTAAAATCTTGCTTGAAATGTAGGCATCGCTGGCAAGGCCAGCATGTGTTGGCCACCCTAATTGCCCTTGAATAGGTAGCGGTGAGCTGCCTTCTTTCACTGCTGCAGTTGGGGAGGGAGTTACAGGATTTTGACCCAGCAACAGTCAGGATGGCGTGTGACTTGGAATGGCGTGTGACTTGGAATGGCGTGTGACTTGGAGGGCAACTTGCAGGCATTGGTCTCCTCGTGTGTCAGCTGCCTTTGTGATTCTAGGTGGGAAAGGTTACCTGGGGGTCCTTGCCATGGCACCCTTTAGCACAGGTCCACAAAAATGTGGGCCAGGTGCTATGGCACCTGAAAGGGTCTCCCCTGGCCATCGGAGGCCTCTGCTCCGGTCAGGCTCTGGGCAGGGTGGTTCGCTGACACTCCCACTGGCACCCAGGCACATTGGTACTGCCTGCATGGCTCCCTGGAACTGCCAAGCTGGCAGGGTCACTGCCAGGGTGCCAGACTGGCAGTGCCCAGGGACGAAGGTGCCAGATTGCCTTTGCCAGGGAATGGAACAGGGGATGCCCTGCCCTTAAGACATGGGGCGAGGGGGAGCTCAAGGTTCACCTAAGAAGTAAGTTGGGGAGGTGGGGGTGTTCTGAAACTGAGGTGGGGTGTCCGAGGGGGGTTGAGAGATTGGGGTGGTGTTTTAAAAAGACACCCTGATCTCTTCCTGTACTGCCGAGTTGTGCTCGCTGCTCCATATTATGAACATTACAGATGGAGGCTAGCCTTCACTCACCTATAACCTGTTATTGGTTTTCACCTATATCCTGAAGATCGCTGGATTGAAATGCTGGTCTGATAGTTCAGTGGCAATTTTCCAGGCTGAACACAGTTATGCTGTGTGTTTCAAAGGATACTTTCCAGTAACAAATCTTGCCAAGTCCTGTTTTGTTGTTTTACACTAAAATGAGCAAAATACTGTGGACACTGGAATCTGAAACAAGAACAGAGGATTCCGGAAAAACTCAGCAGGTCTGTCAGCATCTATAAGGAGAGAAACAGAGTTAACATTTTGAGTGCATAGACTCTTCGCAAGAGCTGAAAGGAGGGAGAATGTGTTAGAATTGTAGAAACTGCAACAAAAGACAGCAACTTTAAGAATAAGAGACAGGTGGCTGGTGTGAGAGACGGGGGGGGGGGGGGGGGGGGGGGGGGGTTTGCATTGAGGCAATCCAAGTATGGGATTTTTTTTAAGAAGGGGGCGTTTAATATGGAGGAGAAAGGTCAAAAATCGAAAGTTGCCAAACTCAACGTGTCCAACCAGAAGATGAGGTGCTGTTCCTCCAGCGTATGCCAGCCTTCACTGGAGCATTGCAGCAGGCCAAGAACAGACATGTGGACATGAGAGAAAGAAGCTGAGTTAAAATGACAGGCGACAGGAAGATCGGGGTCATGTTTTCAGATACAATAGACATTCCAATTCGGTCTCCTTTACACTGGGGAGACTAAACGCATACTGGATGACTGTTTTGCAGAACACCTTCACTCAGTCTCATCTCAGTCCTAAATGGTTTACCCCGTATCCTCAGACTGCGATCTCTGGTTCTGGACTCCCCGGTCATCAGGAACATACGTCCTGCATCTGCCCTGTCTAGTTCTGTTAGAATTGTGTAGGTTTCTATGAGATCCTCCTCATTCTTCTAAAATCCAGAGAATATAATCGAAACCAACTCAATCTCTCCTCATACGTCAGTTCTACCATCCCAGGAATCAGTCTAGTAAATCTTCACTGCGCTCCCTCTGTAGCAAGGACATCTTCCTCAGATAAGGAGACCAAAACTGTACACAATATTCCAGGTGTAGTCTCACCAAGGCCCTCTATAATTGCAGCAAGATGTCCCTGCTCCTGTACTCTGATCCTCTCGCTATGAAGGCCAATATACCATTTGCCTTCTGTACCACCTGCTGCACCTGCATGCTTACCTTCAGTGACTGGTGTACAAGGAAGGACACCCAGGGTCTTGTTGCACATTCCCCGCTCTCAATCTGTAGCCATTCAGAAAGTAATCTGTTTTCCTGCTTTTGCTACCAAACTGGATAACCCCACATTAATCCATATTATACTGCGTCTGCCATGCATTTGTCCACTCACTCAATTTGTCCACACTCATTAAAGTATCTCTGCAACCTCCTCACAGCTCACCCTCCCACAACTTTGTGTCATCTGAAAATCTGGAGATCTTGCCTTTAGTTCCCTCATCCAAATCATTAATTATTTTTATTTTATTTATTTATTTTTTTTAAATAAATTTAGTGTACCCAATTTCTTTTTTTTCCAATTAAAGGACAATTTAGCCTGTTCAATCCACCTACCTTGCACATTTTTGGGTTATGGGGGCGAAACCCATGCGAACACGGGGAGAATGCGAAAACTCCACACGGACAGTGACCCAGAGCCGGGATCGAACCTGGGACCTCAGTACCGTGAGGCAGCAATGCTAACCACTGCACCACCGTGCTGCCCTATCCAAATCATTAATATGTATTGTGAATAGCTGGGGTCCCAGCACCGATCCATGCATTACCCCCTAGTTACTTCCTGCCGTTTGGAAAAAATCGTTCATTCCTACTCTTTATTTCCTGTCTGCCAACCAGTTTTCTATACATCTCAAAACACTACCTCCAATCTCATGCATTTTAATTTTGCACACTAATCTGGACTTGTCAAAAGCCTTCTGAAAGTCCAAATAAACCACATCCACTGGCTCCCCCTCATCAACTCTGCGAATTATACCCTCGAAGAATTCCAATAGATTTGTAAAGTATGATTTCCCTTTTGTAAATCCATGCTGACACTGTCCGATCCTACCGCTGTTTTCCAAATGCTCTGCTATTAATTCTTTTATAACGGACCCTAGCATTTTCTCTACTACTGGCGTCAGGCTTACAGGTCGATAATTCCCTGTTTTATCTCCATCTCCCTCCTTAAATAGTGGAGTTACATTCACTACCCTGCAAACTGTAAGAACTGTTCCAGACTCTATAGGATCTGCGAAGGTGACCACCGATATATCCACTATTTCTACGGCCATTTCAATAAGTACTCTAGGATGTAGATTATCAGACCCTAGGGATAGTAATAATAGTCTTTATTGTCACAAGTAGGCTTACATTAACACAGCAATGAAGTTACTGTGAAAAGCCCCTAGTCGCCACATTCCGGAGCCTGTTCGGGTACACGGAGCGAGAACTCAGAATGTCTAATTCACCTAATCGACCTTCAATCCCATCAATTTCCCCAACACCATTTCCTTACTAATTCTGATTTCCTTCAGTTCCTCCCTCTCACTAAACCCTGTGTTCCCCAACATTTCTGGTACATTATTTATGTCCTCTTTTATGACGTCAGCACCAAAGTATGTGTTTAGTTGGTCAGCCATTTCTTCCTTGGATCTAATACAGTACTGTCTCTAATTTTCCTTGTGAGCCTTGGTTTGGCCACCTTTCCCCGATTTGATTTTGCGCCAGCCAGGAATGAACAATTGTTGCAGTTCACGCATGTGTTCTTTGAATGTTTGTCGTTGCCTATCCACCGTTATTGTTTTCAGTTAGGTTCGCCAATCCATCATAGCCAACTCGCACCTCATACCATCGTAGTTTCCTTTATTTAGTTTCAGGACCTTAGTCTCAGAATCAACTACATCACTCTCCATCTCGATGAAGATTATGATTGCTCATCCCCAAGGGGCTCGCACAACTAGATTGCAAATTATTCCTTTCTCATTACACAATATCCAGTCTAGCATGGCATGTTCTCGGGAGATATGGTGGTGCAGTGGTTAGCACTGCTGCCTACGGTGCTGAGGTCCCAGGTTCGAATCCCGGCCTTGGGTCACTGTCCATGTGGAGTTTGCACATTCTCCCTGTGCCATGCGTGGGTTTCACCTCCCCAACCCAAAGGTGTGGATAATCTTAAAAGTAGAGCTAGGTTATCCAGGAGTGAAATCACTCTTTCAGTCAGAGCGTAGAAGAAATCTAGAACAATCTCTCCCAAAATGCTTTGACTGTTGAATCTCCTGGAACTTTCAAGGCAGAGGTTGATAGATTATTAGTCGGCAAGAATATCAAAGGTTATGAAGCACAAGGTAAATGGAGTTGAGCTGCAGATCAGCCAGAATCAAATTGAATGGTAGAACAGGTCTGAAGGGCTGAATGGCCTACGACTTAATGTTCCCATGTTCCTCATCCTTACACACTGATGCAGCTAGAAAATCTATCAAAGGTCGATCAGCTCAGGAAGTGACATCTGGGAGATGTTGGGAAATTGGATCAAAGATGTAGTGGGCAATTTGGGGGTAACAGCCTGAGGATAAAATTGCTAGCACTGAGTCAGAGATATACGGCCGCACCTGGCCGGAGTGACATTGTCCCATTCAGACTTAAACTCTTAATGGGAATGAACAAGATTATCGTATTCAGCCGGGGTGATTCACTCAAGATCCATTGTCATCTGGGACACTCTTGTCTGTCAGCCAGTAGCCCATTATGGAGTCTGATGGCCCCTTTTGTCCGTAAATTGGAGGATAGTTGCATTTTCATTACATGGCCTTGCTGTTTTGTGAAAACAAGAGTTTGGAATCAAAAGTCCAGAGAGCAATAATGAGTTCAAGTCTGCATACGTCCACGGTGGCACAGTGGTTAGCATTGCTGCCTACGACGCTGCGGGCCCGGGTTCGAATCCCGGCCCTGGGTCACTGTCCATGTGGAGTTTGCACATTCTCCCCGTGTCTGTGTGGGTTTCACCCCCACAACCCAAAGATGTGCAGGATAGGTAGATTGGCCACTCTAAATTGCCCCTTAATTGGAAAAAATAATTGGGTACTCTAAATTTTTTTTTTAAAGTCTGCATATGTCTGGACAGAACCATCTTTAAGGGGCTGAGGGGAGCTCAGAGAGATAAACGAATCCTGTTTGAACAGGTGGGAGCAGAAGGATTTGGAGAACAATCAGAGGAGGCCATGAAAAAGCTACTACAGAAACAGGCTTTCAGACAGGGCCTAAAAGACCCTCACTACCAGCAGGAAGATGTTGTCTAATGCAACTGTCGTTTTTGCCTGTCTGTGTCAGTGGAGTTGAGAGGTGTACGTTCATTTTCCATGCTGTTGAATAGGAAATCATCTGTTAGGGTTAAAAGATAAGCTGTATTTGTTAGGTTTGAAGTTTAAAAGTTTAAATATTGATTTTCTTTTGTTATTATAAAGTTTTGTTTGTAAAAATAACCAAGCCCTATTTCTCATGCAATCACTCCTGGAGCGAATCAGTCTTTCTGCACAGTGTTAAAAACAAACGTTGTGGTTCTGGTCCAGTATCATAGCCACTGTTGGGGATCTGGTCTGGTATCTGTAACATCAGGATTTGACATCTGGATTTTTCCTAAAAAGGGAGTCACTTTAAAAAAAAAAAAATTTCCACCCATCACCCATGGGTTCTGGCCCCATCCCAGTCTGAATGCCAGGAAGACGCTACGCTGGCCCCTATCGCTAAGATATGCACGGTGAAACTAGACGTACCTTTGGCCAACACTACGCCAGTTTCGGATTGATTGCCGAGGCATGGATCTCTAAATTATGGAAGTCCTGCCCATGGTCCAGCCCACTTAACCACCATCGCGACAAGGAAGTTGGTCTAATTTCATTCCCACAAGGCCCCACAAAGACTTATGAGCTTGCGGCCTTTCCAACAGACCTCCATCAATGTTATACTAGAACACTGGTACGGCCGCATTTGGAGTATTGCGTACAGTTCTGGTCGCCTCATTATAGGAAGGACGTGGAAGCTTTGGAACGGGTGCAGAGGAGATTTACCAGGATGTTGCCTGGTATGGAGGGAAAATCTTATGAGGAAAGGCTGATGGACTTGAGGTTGTTTTCGTTAGAGAGAAGAAGGTTAAGAGGTGACTTAATAGAGGCATACAAAATGATCAGAGGGTTAGATAGGGTGGACAGTGAGAGCCTTCTCCCGCGGATGGAGGTGGCTAGCACGAGGGGACATAGCCTTAAATTGAGGGGTAATAGATATAGGACAGACGTCAGAGGTAGGATTTTTACGCAAAGAGTGGTGAGGCCGTGGAATGCCCTACCTGCAACAGTAGTGAACTCGCCAACATTGAGGGCATTTAAAAGTTTATTAGATAAGCATATGGATGATAATGGCATAGTGTAGGTTAGATGGCCTTTAGTTTTTGACTTCCCATGTCGGTGCAACATCGTGGGCCGAAGGGCCTGTACTGCGCTGTATCGTTCTATGTTCTATGTTCTAACACCTGTGCACTATCTTCCTCAAATTCCTGAGGATTCAGCACCATGTTTTGTTGAGCTTGTCTATTTAATCCCAGTTCTGATATCTTTCAGGTCCTTTGGAGCTATTCCGGTGATCAACCGAAGGCGCTGGCACCTAACACAAAGCTGTATAAATGGCTGCCTCAAAATGACCTGCTTGGTAAGAGCCCTAGTCCATTACTTTCTCACCAATATTCTTTCCTCCATCGCCTTAATTTGTTTAAAAGGTTTTGATTTCTTCCTGGGATTGGGTTTTGTCGTAGCTAATTGCCCTCCGCTTCCTTATCTGCATGTACGGCAAGAAAGTGAATTTTGAATATCCTGGCCGTGAGGTTTGCTAGTGTCACACGGGAGGGTTTAAAGTAGTGTGGCGGGGGGTGGGTACCGGAGCAATAGGTCAGAAGGTGAAAGCATTGAGGGAGAACTGGGGAATAGGGCCAGTATGGCTCTGAGGAAGAGCAGACAGGGAGATGTTGCTGAAAACAGCGGGTCTAGTGGCCTGAAGTGCATATGTTTTAATGCAAGAAGTATTACAGGTAAGGCAGATGAACTTAGAGCTTGGATCAGTACTTGGAACTATGACGTTGTTGCCATTACAGAGACCTGGTTGCGGGAAGGACAGGATTGGCAGCTAAACGTTCCAGGAGTTAGATGTTTCAGGCGGGATAGAGGGGGATGTAACAGGGGTGGAGGAGTTGCGCTACTGGTTAGGGAGAATATCACTGCTGTACTACGGGAGGACACCTCAGAGGGCAGCGAGGCTATAAGGGTAGAGATCAGGAATAAGAAGGATGCAGTCACAATGGTGGGGGTTTACTACAGGCCTACCAACAGCCAGCGGGAGATAGAGGAGCAGATAGGTAGACAGATTTTGGAAACGAGTAAAAACAACAGGGTTGTTGTGATGGGCGACTTCAACTTCCCCAATATTGACTGGGACTCACTTAGTGCTAGGGGCTTAGACGGGGCAGAGTTTGTAAGGAGCATCCAGGAGGGCTTCTTAAAACAATATGTAGACAGTCCAACTAGGGAAGGGGCTGTACTGGACCTGGTTTTCGGGAATGAGCCCGGCCAGGTGGTAGACATTTCAGTAGGGGAGCATTTCGGGAACAGTGACCACAATTGAGTAAGTTTCAGTAAGTCACCATTGTCATTGCACCCTTCTTATTCCTGATCTCTACCCTTATAGCCTCGCTGCCCTCTGAGGTGTCCTCCCGTAGTACAGCTGTGATATTCTCCCTAACCAGTAGCGCAACTCCTTCACCCCTTTTACATCCCCCTCTATCCCGCCTGAAACATCTAAATCCTGGAATGTTTAGCTGGTGGACAAGGATAAGAGTGGTCCTAGGGTGAATGTGCTAAATTGGGGGAAGGCTAATTGTAACAATATTAGGCGGGAACTGAGGAACCTAGATTGGGGGCGGATGTTTGAGGGTAAATCAACATCTGACATGTGGGAGGCTTTCAAATGTCAGTTGAAAGGAATTCAGGACCGGCATGTTCCTGTGCGGAAGAAGGATAAATACTGCAAATTTTGGGAACCTTGGATAACGAGATATATTGTAGTCCTCATCAAAAAGAAAAAGGAGGCATTTGTCAGGGGTAGAAGGCTAGGGACAGACGAAGCCTGTGTGGAATATAAGGAAAGTAGGAAGGAACTTAAGCAAGGAGTCAGAAGAGCTAGAATGGGACACGAAAAGTCATTGGCAAATAGGGTTAAGAAAAATCCAAGGCTTTTAACGCATACTGTTCCTGTGCTGTACTTTGTTCCTTGTTCTTTGGCTGTAAGCGGCATATTAGCAGAGCCTGATCACTGCTCATCCAAAGTCTACAGGGATGCACTTGCAGGATGACGTTACTGGATAGTAATCACAAGTGGAACTTCCGGGTGATCTCCCTACTCCAGGAATGCTATTATTGTGCCTTACTTCTACCAAGGCCAAGATCAACCAACTCAACACCCATTGGGGCTGAACCTTAGTCTTTGTGGCTCCTCTATTACCTTGGAAAACTTACCATCAGTGGGATAGATACCTATTGCATGTTTAATGAAAAGGAAATTGTTTTAAATGTGAATTTAATGAGGCACAAATAATAATAATAATAATAACATTCTATTCAATGTTTTAGCAAATGTCCTTTTTTTTAAGTCGGATGCTCAACAATATTAACAACTGTTAAATCAATTTACAGCTTTTTTTTTACAAACTGCTACAAATGCTTAACTGTTATGAGGTTACTAAACATTTTGGTGAAAAAGTGTGATAAACATTCTTTCAGCGGTGTGTTCAAATACATGGGTCAAGTCTTTGGGGAAACTCATTTTCACTCATCAATTTTTAACATCGTAGAATCATAGAATATCTACAGTGCAGAAAGAGGCCATTCATCCCATCGAGTCTGCACTGACCCTCTGAAAGAGCACACTCCCCAGGCCAACTCCCCCGCCCTATCCCTGTAACCCCATAACCCCATCTAACCGTTGGACACTAAGGGGCAATTTGGCATGGCCAATCCACCTAACCTACACATCTTTGGACTGTGGGAGGAAACCGGAGCACCCGGATGAAACCCACGCAGATGCCGATTTCAGGCCAGGTGTTAAAATAAATCAAGGTTGATTTTCCATTATTATATACCTACTTTTTTTGTAGAATAGTGATTGCTAAAATTGTTCGTGATTCAGATTTCGCTGAGTATATGTTGGAGTGCTTTTACATGGAGTTGTTATCAATGGATTTCTGAAGTTGCAATCCTTTTGCAACCTGCTTTAAACTTAGTGCAAAGCTGCAAAGAAATCTCAATGGCTGCTCGTCTTTATTGGGTGTGGTTCCATAGGGGTTCCCAAGCTTGACTGCTGTAACTTTGGCGGAATTCACTTTGGTAGGAAAACAGAATTTCTTAAATGGCGAGAAGCTGAGAAGTGTTGAACCCCAAAGGAACTTGGTGTCCTTGTTCATGAGTCACTAAATGCTAGCGTGCAGGTACAGCAAGCAATTAAGAAGGAAAATGATATCTTGGCATTTATTACAAAAGGATTTGAGTACAGGATGTTTCAATGTAATTATTTTTAAAATATAAATTTAGACTATCCAATTATATTTTTCCAATTAAGAGACAATTTAGCGTGGCCAATCATTCTAATCTGTGCATCTTTAGGTTGTGGGGGTGAAACCCACGCAGGGACGGGGAGAATGTGCAAACTCCACACAGACAGTGACCCGGGGCCTGTAATCGAACCCGGGTCCTCAGCGCCGTTGGCAGCAGTGCTAAACACTGTACCACCATGCCACTCTGTTTTCATGTAATTATATAGTGACTTGGTGAGGTGACACTTGGAGTATTGTGTGCAGTTTTGGTCTCCTTACCAAAAGAAAGATATTCTTGTCATAGCGGGAGTGCAACGAATGTTCACTAAATTAATTCCTGGAATGAAGGGATGGTCCTTTGTGGAATGATTAAGTAGATGAGGCCTCTACTCTCCAGAGCTTAAAAGAAGCCCCGAGAACAGGGCTTGCCCGGGTAGATGCAGGAAGGATGTTTCCTCTGGCCCGGGTCTTTAGAACCAGGGGGAACAGTCTCAGAATGGCGGGCAGGACATTTAGGACTGATATGGGGGAGAATTTCTTCACTTGGAGTGTGGGAAATATTTGGAATTCTCTGCTCCAAAGATCTGTGCAGGCTCAATTATTGAGTATGTTCACTACATGTTGATAACATCGAGGGACACTGGGCTGGTGTTGGAAAATGATGTTGAAGTAGAAGATCAGTGATGATCACATTGAATGACAGAGCGGGCTCGACAAGCTGAATTGGCTACTCCTCCTTTTTCTTAAGTTCTTCTGTAAAAGCTGCAGAAATTCCACATAAATATGTTTGATATGTATGTGTGTATTGAAGGATGCACTGTTCATAATGACTTTAAATTCTGGATAGCCGTTCATTTGAGGCATCAGCCCTTAGCTCAGTGGTCTCTTGTGTCTGAGTTGAAAGGGCATGGGTTCTCTAGTTTCTCTCCAGAGGGCTAAGCGTGTAACCTGGATCGACATTTTAATTCAGTATGGTAAATCCTTGATTAAAGACGACTAGCTTAATGTTGTTTCATTTTAATGCCATTAACCTGATGAAGGAGCGGCTTCGAAACAAACCTGTTGGACTTTAACCTGGTGTTGTAAGATTTCTCACTGCACCCAACTCAGTCCAACGCCGGCATCTCCACACCGTGATTAAAGTTGTGTCGATCTAACCATTTAATGTTGTCATCTTCACTTCAACGTTGCTTATCACAGACTTCCTCTTCTGTCACCTGCCCTTCACATCCCCCAACGCCCCCCTCCCTCACCCACCCACCCGACCGATTTTCCTCTCCTGGCCTTGGCTCTTCCAACTCTTCCTGCCTTCCTTCTTTCCCCACTCATTTTGCCGACTCCTCCACCCACCTTGCCAGCGCCTCCACACCCTGCCGATTTCACCCTCCTGTCCTTGCCTCTTTCACCTACCTCCCCTCTCACCCATTTCCCTCTCCCGGCCTTGCATCTCTCCCACCCCCACCGCCCCACCCTTCAGCCTCCCGGCCTTCCCTCTCTCCCCACTTTCCAACTATCCCCAGTTACCTCACAGCTTCTGTTCTTACCTGAGTCCTCGGCACCTGTTCTTCACTGGCTCTTCTGCCTTTGGCTGTGCTCCTGAAGTCACATTAAATCCTGTATCCATCTAGTGGCAGACATTGGTCAGTGCAGGAAGCTGCTTCCATTTTTGCCACCGGATGGAGCCCGGTTAGTCTATTCCAGTATTTCTCAAACTATGGGATTTACCAACCACCCCGCCGCGTATTTTGCGGTGGCAGAGATGGCCTGCCAACGGCATCTACCGACCCCGCTGTTGTCAACGGAATTTCCCAGTGACAGCATCCCTTGCAGCCGGGAAACCGATGTGCCAACATGTGAAAATCCAACCTCGTTATGAAGGGCAATAGCAACAAAATGCTTGGTTTACTCAGCACTGGATGCTCTTCGGAGACACTGCTCCAGAATGCTGACAGCCTCAACGACTGATGCTGTGTTTTTAATGCGCTGTCACAGGTGAGGCGCAGAAGTTCAGTCTCTTCATTTGGAGTCAGCTGTAAGCCAATAATTGACTCTGGGGTCTCAAACTCAAAGGGCTTTTTGCCCACCTCTTCTCTTTCAAAATGTGAAACCTTTCCTCTGGAAAGTAGCAACAGAAGCTGTTGATCAGCGCAGCCAGATGCCAGTCTGTTGACAGTTTCCATACTAACACTGTTTTGTTTGATGGGTTGTAGCAGTGTGGGGAACATGTAGTAGTTTTAGCTTTGTATTCGCACTTGCCAAACTTTCAATTACTTTTGGAAAGCATCTATTTCTTCACAGTGCCAAAAGCAATCATCATCCTTCCCTTGAATTTGAGGTTCAGTTCATTTAGAATTGAAAAAATTAACAAATTGAGAAATTCAATAAAGCCGTAACTCAATAAATTATCTTTATTCTGCTTTGTTACCGATTTAAGTTTTTTCTTTGTTGGCTTTTCAACAGAGGCCCTGGAGCTCTGTACAGAGTGTCTAGCAGTGCTTTGTCCTGCCCTGGACTCTCCTGATCAGTTCTCTCCAGCAGATTCAGTTGTGGGATCCTGGTCTGTTTGTGTCTCTGGCCCTCTCTTCCTTATTACAAAATGACCCATCTTCACACTTGTTGCCTTGCTTGCTCGCTACTAGAAAATGGAGCAATCTCGAATAACGACAAGTCAGAATACAGGAGGGAGATTGAGAACCTAGTGGAGTGGTGCAGCGACAACAATCTATCCCTCAATGCCAGCAAAACTAAAGAGCTGGTCATTGACTTCAGGAAGCAAAGTACTGTACACATCAACAGGGCCGAGATGGAGATGGTTAGCAGTTTCAAATTCCTAGGCGTACATATCTCCAAAATTCTGTCCTGGTCCACCCACGTTGACGTTACCACCAAGAAAGCACAACAGCGCCTATACTTCCTCAGGAAACTAAGGAAATTCGACATGTCCACATTAACCCTTACCAACTTTTACAGATGTACCATAGAAAGCATCCTATCGGGCTGCATCACAGCCTGGTATGGCAACTGTACGGCTCAAGACCGCAAGAGACTTCAGAGAGTCGTGAACACAGCCCAGCCCATCACACGAACCTGCCTCCCATCCATTGACTCCATCCACACCTTCCGCTGCCTGGGGGAAGCCGGTAGAATAATCAAAGACCCCTCCCACCCGGCCTACTCACTCTTCCAAATTCTCCCATCAAGCAAAAGATACAAAAGTCTGAGAACACGCACAAACAGAGTTAAAACACCTTCTTCCCCGCTGTTACCAGACTCCTAAATGACCCTCTTATGGACTGACATGTTTAACACTACACCCCTGTATGCTTCACCCGATGCCGGTGTTATCTCGTTGCATTGTGTACCTTGAGTTGCCCTATTATGTATTTTCTTTTATTTCCTTTTATTTTCATGTACATAGAACATAGAACAGTACAGCACAGAACAGGCCCTTCGGCCCTCGATGTTGTGCCGAGCAATGATCACCCTACTCAAACCCACGTATCCACCCTATACCCGTAACCCAACAACCCCCCCCCCCCCTTAACCTTACTTTTTAGGACACTAAGGGCAATTTAGCATGGCCAATCCACCTAACCCGCACATCTTTGGACTGTGGGAGGAAACCGGAGCACCCGGAGGAAACCCACGCACACACGGGGAGGACGTGCAGACTCCGCACAGACAGTGACCCAGCCGGGAATCGAACCTGGGACCCTGGAGCTGTGAAGCATTTATGCTAACCACCATGCTACCGTGCTGCCCACTAATGATCTTAATAATCATTGTACTTATTGTAGGGAATTCTTCCCTACATTGTATCACACATGTACTTAATGATCTGTTGAGCTGCTCGCAGAAAAATACTTTTCACTGTACCTTGGTACACGTGACAATAAACAAATCCAATCCAATCTCTCCTCCTTGATTTTGCACCAAAAGCACGGATGTAAAGGACGTGTGTCGTCGGTGCACGTGCTGGGCGTGTGACCTGATCTCTGGCGCCATTTCTGGCTGGATGACTGCATCATTCCATTTAAAAGCCGGTCATGCCAACATTCTTAATGTAAAAACCTGTCACGGCCGGCATTCTCAATATAAAAGTCGGTCGTGGCCATTCGGTGCTTCACCTTCCGATCGGGAATGCTGCGACCGATCACTCTGTGACCCGCCCAGCGACCCACCTGCGGGTCACAACCCGCAGTTTGAAAAACCCTGGTCAATTCTATACTGTGTACTGAGGTGAGAACAGGTACTGTACTGCAATTTATAAAACAAATTTAATTTGTTTTATATATTTTAAATTTAGTGATGTATTTTGTTTTACAAGGTATTTCAACCAGCGATACACAGTGCTGTACATGTATGCTACAATATTTCAACTTACACATTTATTTTCCAGGTGAAAAAAGTCTGAAGGAACCTCATTCCGGTTTTAACATTGATTCATATGGAAGCCCATGATTCACTTAAAGGTGTTTCACTTCACATTGCCATTTTCAGAAACACAATCACAAATTTAAGTGAAGCCTTACTGTTAAATCAAATGTTGAAGGGTGGCACGGTGACGCAGTGGTTAGCGCTGCTGCCTCACGGTGCTGAGGACCCCGGGTTCGATCATGGCCTCTGGGTCACTTTCCGTGAGGCGTTTGCACATTCTCCCCGTGATGCATTGGTCTCACCCCCACAACCCTAAACGATGGGCAGGGTGGGTGGATTGGCCACGCTAAATTGTCCCTTAATTGGAAAAAAACAATTGGGTACTCCAAACATTTAAAAAAATCAAATATTGAAATTGTTAAACCAATCTCTTCTCTCAACTGAAGGTAAAGATTCCATGGCACTATTCAAAGAGAAGGACATCTTGATCAACCATTATCATTTAGCCATCATCACTAACACATTATCTAGTCAATGTTTTCATTACTGTTTGTAGATGCTTACTATGCACAAATAGACGGTCAGGTTTCCCTACAGTGACCAGTGACAACACTTCAAGATTAATTGGCACAGAAAGAGGCCCTTCAGCCCATCGGGTCTGTGCCAGCCATCAAACACCTATCGATTCTAATCCCATTTTCCAGCACTTGGTCCGTAACCCACTAGGCTGTGGTGTTTCAAGTGCTCAACTAAGTAATTTGGAACGTACTGATAATATGATAGGTCCTTTATAACTCCTTTCTCTTTTTCTTTCTTTCTATTTAAAATGCCCTTTACTGATCAACCTGATGTAATCACAACTGAAGCATGATGCCATCCTTAGTTCTCCTTTAACAATAGTACAGGAAGAGTTTTGTTGTTCTTGAAACAATACTCCATTTTGCAGAAGAAGAGCAACACGGTGACACAGTGGTGAGCACTGCTGCCTCTCAGCTCCAGGGACCCAGGTTCAATTCCGGCCTCAGGTGATGTGCGGGTTAGGTGGATTGACCATGCTAAATTGCTCCTTAGTGTCCAGGGTGGGTTGTACAGGGGAGTGGTCATTTGTAGGGTGTTCTTTCGGAGGGTTGATTCAGACTCAATGGGCTGAATGCCCGCATTATGCACTGTAGGGGTTCTATGATTGAAGGGGGGTTGGGGTGGAAAAAGTAAAATGTTGAAATTCATCACCGCGTGCCTAGGTGCCCCCGAGTTACAAGTCAATAGATGAGAAATGCACAAATTTAATAAGTAGTTCTTGTTTTAAATTAATAAGTTGCACAACACTGAATTATGGAATGTTAAGCAACAAACGAGTGATTCATTTGTGTTGTGAACATGTGTGGCAACATGGCACGGAATGTTATTAGACACAAAAAGTCCTTGCAAGTGCGAGTTTTTATAGAAAGTATAAAGTAGAAATGTAAACGTGTGTGCAAATTGTGACTAGGGAGAAGCTCCCTTATCTGCACTGTCATGCAGCCAGCCTTAATGATCTTTTTGCCCTAGATATGTTGTTCAAGTAACCATTGGTGTCAATCACAGGTACATATTTTCAACCATTATCTTTTATACCCATAAATTGAATAAATAACCTGGTACTAGCAGAAAATGTGCAATTTCTAGTGTTTGGAAAGTAATATTCACGGAGCTCTAACAGATGAATACAGTTTGACTTGTTATGATAGGGAGATGTTAGGAAATTGGATCAAAGATGTAGTGGGCAATTTAGGGGTTAACAGACTGAGGGTAAAACTGCAAGCACTTAGTCAGAGGTATACACCTACACCTGACCTGAGAGTTACATTGTCCCATTCAGACTTGAGCTCATTCATGGAAATAAACAGGATACCCCTTTTCAGCCGGGGTGATTCTCTCAAGGTCCATTGTCCTCCGGGACACTCTGATCTGACCAATCATTAGCCCATTGCAGAATCTGATCGCCTACTTTGTCCGTAAATTGGAGATTAGTTGCATATTCATAGCTGTTCTTGTGTGTAAAAGGGAGTGGGCAATCAAAAGCCCAAATAGTGATGATGAGTTCAAAGGGCTGGGCGGATAGCAGATAGAGAAAAGGAATCCTGTTTGAACATGTGGGGGCAGAAGGATTTGGAAAGCCATCGGGAGAAGTCATGAAAAGCTGGCAAAAAGGCCAAAAAGGGGTCTGAAGGAGCTGCACTAATAGCAGGAATATGTTCTGTAAATGCAAATATCATTTTTGCCTGCCTGCATAAGTGGAGTTGAGTGCTGTATGTTCATTTCTCTGATTAATGGGAAATTGTGTGTTCGGGTTAAGGGATACATGTAAGCTGCTCTTGTTAGGTTTCAAGTTTTAAAGTTTAAATGTTTTTTGTCTGTTTTAATAGAGTTTTGTTTGTAAAAATAACCAAGTTCTATTTCTCATGCAATCACTCCTGGAGCTAATCGGTCTTTCCGCACAGTGTTAAAAATAAAAAATTGTTGCAGTTCAGTTCCAGTATCTTAGCCACTGTTCGGATCTGGCCTCACATCCGTAACAGACTGTGTTCATAAAAAAACTCTCACCTCTGTACCTTTCATAACCATACGACATCGAAAGTAATTAATTACAGGTTTTGAGGTGTGCTCGCTCTTTTCATGCAGGGAATGTGCTAACTGATTTGTACACAGCTGAATCCCACAAACAGCTCTGAGATATCAATCGGTAATCGGCTATAGTTTTTTCAAAAATTAATTTAGAGTACCCAATTAATTTTTTCCAATTAAGGGGCAATTTAGCGTGGCCAATCCACCTAGCCTGCACATCTTTGGGTTGCAGCGGCGAAACCCACGCAGACTCGGGGAGAATGTGCAAACTCCACACGGACAGTGACCCAGAGCCGGATCGAACCTGGGACCTCGGCGCCGTGAGGCTGCAGGGCTAACCCACTGCGCCACCGTGCTGCCTGGTAATCGACTATAGTGATGTTGATTGAAGAATAGATGTTGGCCAGGACAATGGAGCAAACTCCCTGCTCGGAGTGGAGCGATCACATCTTTTTCCCACCTGAGAGGGAGAACGGTGCCTCAGTTTAACATGGTCCTGAAAAAGACAGCACCTCCACCAGGGCAGCATTCCTTCAGTGTGGCACTCGAGTGTCAGCCACCATTTTGTGCTCAAGTCTCTGAAGTGAGGCCTGAAATCAGAACCTTCTGATGTCGGTGTCATTTCCGTTAAATCGCACCTGAGATCTATGTTAAATGACTGGATATTCAAAGCGCTACCACTTAGCTGCCACAAACCTTATTATATTCTAATATATACCATCTCTTCTCTTAGAATTTTGAATAATCAGTCATTTGACATAGATCTCGGGCGCGATTTAATGAAAATGACACAGAGCCCCGTGTCGAGTGCATTCAGCCAGATGTTTCCCGGCACTCGCAACGCTGAGAAAGACCCCGCTATCTAACGGGACTCTGTTTCATTTTGGAGCCTCAGCGGGGAATGCCCCACCGAGACCGCACTTAATCCCATTTCCTACACTGAGGAGCTCTGCTAAATGTTGCCCCGATCTCAGGACTGCCAAAGAGACCCTCTGAACCCACCCCACACAGCACACATACCTTACCTAACAAGAGCAGGGCAACTACAATCCCAGCATGGGCAAAATGCCACCCAGGATCTTGGGCACGATTTAACAAAAATGAAACAGCATTTTAATATGCAGATTAGCTAGATCTGGATTGTGGGCGGGATCCAGATTGTGATGTCTCAGGATATCCTGTTAGAGCCTGCGAGACGTGGTGTGCGATTGAACGTCGTGAGCGGCCTATCGTGCGATTTACTGGCCACGTCCTGCCACGATCTTGGCGCCGCGGCCATTAGATTTTGCCCCTTAGCTTAGTTACAACCACGGCTCAACTGATCATTTTTATTTTCTGAAAATATAATTGCAGGGCATCCCAAGACGAGAGTATTTATCACTCATGGTGGTACAAATGGGATATATGAAGCTATTTACCATGGGGTGCCCATGATCGGAATTCCTCTATTTGCGGATCAACCTGATAACATGGTTCACATGAAGGCAAAGGGAGCTGCTGTGGTCCTCGATTTTCTCACGTTCAATACGCAGGATTTAGTTGATGCCCTCAACATGGTGATCAATGACAAAAGGTAAGAGAAAACTCTTCAAAGGAAGCAGAACAGAACCATGAACTCCTTGAAAAAGGCTGGGTTCCCAGCCATGTTTTTTTTTTATAAAATAATTTTCACATCCAACAAACCCATGTACACAATTCTCTCTCTTCTCTCTCCCCCCCCCCCCCCCCCCCCCCCCACCCCGGGTTGCTGCTGCTGCAGGCCTATTTCCAGGAAAGGCTGCCACCGCCTAAAGAACCCTTGCACCGACCCTCTCAGGGCGAATTTCACCCTCTCCAACTTGATGAACCCCGCCATGTCATTGACCCAGGCCTCCACGCTTGGGGGCCTCGCATCCTTCCACTGAAGCAAAATCCTCCGCTGGGCTACTAGGGACACAAAGGCCAGAACACCGGCCTCTTTCGCCTCCTGCACTCCCGGCTTTGCTGCTACCCCAAATATCGCGAGTCCCCAGCCTGGCTCAACCCTGGATCCTACCACCTTCGACACCGTGCTTGCCACCCCCTTCCAAAAGCCCCCCAACGCTGGGCATGCCCAGAACATATGGGCATGGTTCGCTGGGCTCCCCGAGCACCTAGCACACCTGTCTTCGCCCCCGAAGAACCTGCTCATCCTCGTCCCGGTCATAGGAGCCCTATGCAGCACCTTGAACTGTATGAGGCTAAGCCTCGCACAAGAAGAGGAGGAATTCACCCTTTCCAGGGCATCCGCCCACATCCCCTCCTCAACCTCCTCACCCAGCTCCTCTTCCCATTTACCCTTCAGCTCCTCCACCGATGCCTCGTCTACCTCCTGCATTACGTGGTATACGTCCAAAATCCTCCCTCCTCCAACCCACACCACAAAGAGCACCCTGTCCCGTACCCCACGTGGGGGCAACAGAGGGAACCCCTCCACCTGCCGCCTGGCAAGCGCCCTAACCTGCATGTACCTAAACATGTACCTCCCCGGGGGAGCCCAAACTTCCCCTCTAACTCACCCAGGCTCGCAAACCTCCCATCCACAAACAGGTCCCTCAACCTCCTAATACCTACCCTGTGCCAGCCCAGAAACCTGCCATCGATGCTTCCTGGAACAAACCGGTGGTTCCCCCGTATCGGGGACTCCATCGAGCCCCTCACCTCCCCCCTATGCCGTCTCCATTGCCCCCCAATTTTGAGGGTAGCCGCCACCACCGGGCTCGTGGTATACCTCGTTGGAGGGAGCGGCAAGGGCGCTGCTACCAGCGCCTCCAGGCTCGTGTCCACACAGGACGCCATCTCCATCCTCTTCCATGCTGCCCCTTCCCTGTCCATTAGCCACTTATGCACCATCACTGCGTTGGCAGCCCAATAGTTACCACAGAGGTTGGGCAACGCCAGCTCCCCCTATTCCTGCCCCGCTCCAAAAACACCCTTCTCACCCTCGGAGTCCCATGCGCCCATACAAATCCCGTGATACTCCTGTTAACCCTCATAAAAAAGGCCTTCGGGGTAAGAGTGGGAAGGCACTGGAACAGGAGCAAGAACCTCTGGAGCACCGTCATCTTGACGGACTGCACCCTACCCACCAGCGACAGCGGTAACATATCCCACCTTTTAAACTCCTCCTCCATTTGCTCCACCAACCTTGTGCGGTTAAGCTTGTGCAGGGCCCCCCAGCTCCTAGCCACGTGGACTCCCAGGTACTTAAAGCTCCTCCCTGCCTGCTTCAGTGGGAGCCTACCAATCCCCTCCTCTTGATCCCCAGGGTGCACGACGAACAGCTCGCCCTTACCCAGGTTGAGTTTATACCCAGAAAAGCCCCCAAATTTGCTGAGAATCCTCATCACCTCCGGCATTCCCCCCACCGGGTCCGCCACATACAGCAGCAGGTTGTCCGCATAAACGACACTCGATACTCCTCCCCACCCCGCACCAGGCCCCTCCAGTTCCCTGACTCCCTCAACGCCATGGCCAGGGGCTCAATTGCCAATGCAAAGAGCAAGGGGGACAGGGGACACCCCTGTCTCGTCCCCCGGTGCAGCCGAAAGTACTCCGACCTTCTCCTATTCGTGGCTACACTCGCCATTGGGGCCTCATAAAGCAGCCTCACCCAACGGACAAACCCGTCCCCAAAGCCAAACCTTTCCAACACCTCCCACAGATACCCCCACTCAACCCTATCAAAGGCCTTATCCGCGTCTAATGCCACCACTATCTCCGCCTCCCCTTCCACAGCCGGCATCATAATGACATTCAGAAGCCTTTGTATGTTGGTATTCAACTGCCTTCCCTTCACAAACCCTGTCTCGTCCTCGTGAATAACCCCCGGCACACAATCCTCTATCCTTGTAGCTAAGATCTTCGCCAACAGCTTGGCGTCTACATTTAGCAGCGAGATCGGCCTATATGACCCACACTGCAGGGGGCCCTTGTCGGATGGAAATCAACTCCCCTCTAATCACCGCCTTCAATGCCTCCCAGACCGTCCCCACTCGGACCTCCCCGTTATCGTTGGCCTCAAGGTACCTCTTGATACACCCCCGAACCCGCCCGCCCACTTCCTCGTCTGCCAGCAGCCCCATCTCCAAGCGCCAGAGCGGGCGCTGGTCCCTCTCCTCCCCCAGCCTGAGGTCCACCCAGTGCGGGGCATGATCCGAAATGGCTATGGCAGAGTATTCGGCATCCTCCACCCTCGAAACCATCTGATCCATAAATCCCCTCAACACCTTAGCCGCCGCCGGCCTCCTCCCCGTCCGGGACCTGGATCGATCCAATGGGGGATCCAGCACTGTGTTGAAGTCCGCCCCCATGATCAGGCCCCCCGCCTCCAGATCCGGAATGCAGCCCAACATGTGCCGCATAAACCCTGCATCGTCCCAGTTTGGCGCGAAAACATTCACCAGCACCACCCGCTCCCCCTGCAGTTTACCACTCACCATCACATACCTCCCGCCACTGTCAGCCACCACATTTGATGCCTGAAACGACACCCTCTTTCCCACCAGGATCGCCACCCCCTGATTCTTCTCATCCAGCCCTGAATGAAACACCTGGCCTACCCAGCCCTTCCTCAGTCGAACCTGGTCCGCCACCTTCAGGTGCGTCTCTTGGAGCATAGCCACATCCGCCTTCAGCCCCTTCAAGTGCGTAAACACCCGGGCTCGCTTGACCGGCCCGTTCAGCCCCCTCACATTCCAAGTTATCAGCCGGATCAGAGGGCTCCCTGCCCCCCTCCCCTGCCGACTAGCCATAACCCATCCCCTGCCCGCCACTGGCCAGCCCCCCCCCGCTCGGCCTGTTCCCCACTGCGGCAACTCTTTCCCCCCCCCCCCAAGCACCTCTGCACACTCCAGCTCCATCCTGCCATTTCAGCAGCAACCCGGTACCCCCCCCAACCAAGGCTAGGACCCCTCGTAGCCGCGCCCCCCTCCCCCCTCCAGAGCACTCCCGTGAGCCAGCTAACTTCTGCTGACCCCGGTGACTCCCGCCACACCTCCGACCCCTCCCCACGTGGGCCTACTCCTCCTCCTCCGTGCCCATCAGCAGGCCCCCCCCCCCCCCCCCCCCCCCCCCCCGGCTCTTGCGCGGAAAAATAAAAACCAGCAAAGGCCCGCGCTTCTCAGCCCCGACCCCGTCCCCATCACCCCGCAGCGTGAGAAATAAGAGTAAAGCCCACGCTTTCGCCCTGCCCAACCCCGCCTCCTCTTGGGAAACTCCCATTGCCAGTCCCCACCACCAGCTCCCCGCACTCCCAGTTTACCTCCCTGCCCGAACCCGTCCACCAGACCCATACAAAAAGACATAAAGACATCGCCCCACCCACCCTAAAGTCAACACACATCCTGCAAGAAACAGAACCCCCCCTCCAAAAAAATATAGACACAGTTACATTTACATACAAAACCCCCAACCCTGACCCTCAGTTAGAGTCCAATTTCTCGGCCTGCACAAAGGCCCACGCCTCCTCCAGGGACTCAAAATAATGGTGAGGTCCTTGTAGGTGACCCACAGACGCGCCGGCTGCAACATGCCAAACTTCACACTCTGTCTGTGGAGCACCGCCTTCGTCCGGTTGTACCCGGCCCTCCGCTTAGCCACCTCCGCACTCCAGTCCTGGTAGATCCGCACCACCGTGTTCTCCCACTTGCTGCTCCGCTCCTTCTTGGCCCACCGAAGCACGCACTCCCGGTCAACGAACCAGTGGAACCGCACCAGCACCGCCCGCGGCGGCTCATTCGGCTTGGGCCTCCTGGCCAGTATTCTGTGGCCCCCTCCAGCTCCAGGGGCCCCTGGAAGGACCCAGCTCCCATCAGCGAGTTCAACAAAACGACCACGTAGGCCGCCAGGTCCGACCCCTCCAGCACCTCCGTGAGGCCCAGGATCCGTAAATTATTCCGCCTCGACCGGTTGTCCAGCTCCTCGAACCGCTCCTGCCACTTTTTATGGAGCTCCTCGTGCAACTCCACCTTCCCCGCGAGGGCCGCGGCCTCATCCTCCCTTTCGGAGGCCTGCTGCTGCAGCTTCCGGATTGCGGCCCCCTGGGCTGTCTGAGTCTCCAGCAGCTTACCGGTGGTAGCCTTCAGCGACTCCAGCAGCTCCACCTTAAGCTCCTGAAAGCAGCGCCGAAGAGTCTTCTGCTGCTCCTGCGCCCACTGCCTCCACTCCTCGAGGGCTCCGCCGGCCGCCATTTTGTTTTCCTTCCCCTGCTTTTCCAGAGGCGCTGCCACCGCTTTTCTGCTCGCCCCACTCCTGGTCCGGACCATAGAACCCTGGGGATCTACTGCAGACCCCGTCCCACGTCGGGAATCGTCGATAAAGCGCCACTGGGGGCTCTGAAAAGATCCCCAAAGTCCGTTTCTAGCGGGAGCTGCCGAACGTGCGGCTTAGCTCTGCATAGCCGCAACAGGAAGTCGGGTTCCCAGTCATGTTGAAGGTTAAATGGCAAAAAAATTCTAGAACGGCATTGAACAGGCATGGAACTCGTGCCATCTGGTTTTAATAAAGATGGGCAACGGTTGTACCCCAAACCCGCTGGTAGGAAGTGAGTTGCTCATTACAATATTACATTGAGGTTGCATGCCTTTAATTTTAGTAGTTATTTAATTTTTATTAAGTAGCAACCTGCTTTTCCTGGTCTTAAACAGCCTACAGGAGGCAAGAGGAGCCGAACCTATGAATCTTTACAACTTGTGGGTCGGGGGAGCAGGAGTGTTTTCACTCCGTTCACTCAGTAACCTAATCTGATTTCCGTTCCTCCCCCCCCCCCCCCCCCCCCAACCACCCCAACGCCCAGACCACCAGTGGACCTTTCCCTGGAATTGGGATCCCTGTACCACCATGTAATCACCCCCTTCCCCTAAGATTGGGATCCCCTGTTCACCATAAAAACCCCCATATTCTGAGATCAGGTCCCTGCTGGGCCATCAATCAACTCGGCTCCTACAATCCAGACCCTGGCCTGGATTTTCCAGTCTTGCCAACAGCCCAGTATCATTACATGGGGGACTGGAAAATTACACTCCAAATGTTCCCATCCCGTCCGCGACAACGTCCTTAGTGAGACCGGAAAACCTCACCCCCTGTGATCCTGACGTGCCCACACACATGTCCCAGACTCCCCATGATCTGGACCATCCCCACAATTACTCTCACTCACCCCAAGATTGTGAAATTTTTTCTTTAAAGTTTTGCAGACGTCAAAAAAAAATTTCAGTGCGTTTAAACCAAAAAGGTTAACTCATAACATTAAATGGAGACATTAAGGGGAATTTGTACTTGTAGTTGTGAGTGGTTTTGAGAGGTGGGGTGGGGGGGGGGGGCAGGGTTGAGGGTGTGGGGTGGGAGTTGGGGCAGGGGTGTGTGAGAGGTGTGGTGGGGCAGGGTGTGGGGTGGGCCAAGGGGTGTGAGGGGTGGGGTGGGGGATGAGTGGTGCTTGGGTGGGGTGTGGGGGTGGGTGGGAGGTGAGTGGTGGGGCGGGGTGTGGGGTGGGAGTTGGGGCAGGGGATATGAGAGGTCTGGTAGGGCAGAGTGTGGGGTGGGGGTTGAGGGGTGGGGCGGGAGGGTAAGTGGTGGGGCGGGGATGTGGGTGGGGGCTGGGGCGGGGGTGCGAGGTTTGGTAGGGCAGGGTGTGAGATGGGGCGGTGGTGTAAGGGGTGGAAGTGTGAGGGTTGGGGCGGGGGAGTGAGGGGTGGGGTGGGGGAGTGAGGGTTGGGGCGGTGATGTGAGGGGTGGGGTGGGGGAGTGAGGGGTGGGGTGGGGGAGTGAGGGGTGGGGTGGGGGAGTGAGGGGTGAGGCGAGGGAGTGAGGGGTGGGGCGGGGGAGTGAGGGTTGGGGCAGGGGAGTGAGGGGTGGGGCAGGGGAGTGAGGGGTGGGGCGGGGGAGTGAGGGGCGGGGCATTGATGTGAGGGGTGGGGGGTTGTGGCAGGGGGTGTGAGAGGTCTGATAGAGCAGGGGGGTGGGGTGGGGAGTGGGGCGGTAGTGTGAGGGGTGGGGTGGGGTAGTGAGGGGTGGGGCGTTGATGTGAGGGTGGGGTGTGAGGGGTGGAGGTGTGGGGTGGGGTGGCGGAGTGAGGGGTGGGGCACGGGTGTGAATGGTGCGGCTTGCAGGGATGGGGGGATGACTGGGGGCTGGGAGGTGGGTGTTGAATGCAGTGGAATTCACTGCATCTGGAAGCCAGCTGCAAACCTCAACCTCGATATTTCACTCAGCAATTTTAAACTGCAAGCAAGCAGCCATCTGGGGGAAGGTGGGCTGTTCATTTGAAAATGCCGATAGCTGAGTAAAAACGAGACTTGAATGCGGGTTTCGGTGAGGATGTACGGTTTTCCCAGGCTTCTTGGAATTCACCAGTGAAAACAACATGAGGACGCAGGGGCAAAATACATGGCTAGAAAAAATCTGTATGGTCCAGTTGCTTCCTTGTCTAATTGTGTGAAAGGTTCTTTTGTTCACAGCCTGTGACAGGTTGTCACTGAGATATCGGAGGCTGATAAAACTTTACTGATAGACTGTCTCTGAGAGTTGTGGAATTGTAGTAAAATGAATAGATATCACTGACGTTAGTGGAGTTATACTGGATCAGTAAAGTGTCTAAAGTGTCATAAATGATATGCTACCAGTGGCTGTCCAAAGTCACCGCTACCCTCAACTTCCTGAGGGACTCTGCTGGAGAAGTTGACTGGAACGCCTGGTTGCCTGCACACAAATTAATTCAATAGATGACTGAAGCCATAGATGCCAGGACAGGCCATTATGTACATTTTGCCAGTCAGAATGAACTGGCATTTAGTTTTGCAGCACTGGCTGGTATTCCACAGGCGCAGGGTACCATCAACTGCAGGAAAGTGGCAATCCGCAGATCACCTGCCCCCACCCCACCCCTCTGCACATTGAAGCTTACTTGTGGCTGCCAACTTGGAGACGAGGAGCCCCATTTAAACGATGGCTGATGATCCCTGAGGAACACAATCAATAAGGCCCAGGAGCGATATGATGAAAGCCATGTGACATCGAGCAGATTGTCAGCAGGCTAAAGTTGGGATTCCGGACCCTTGAACGATCTAGTGTGTGCAGCAGCCTGGGGCTGCAGAATGCTCACGGTGTGCTGTGTTCTCCACAACATTGCATGACAGCAGTTCTTGGGCCTGCAGGAGGTACAAAGTACAGAGCCTCTTCAGAGGAGGAGGAACATGGTACAACCCAGCATTGCTGCCTGTCGTAGCCTCATAATGCTGCAATTCAGTGTTTCAGCAGCGCACCCATCTAACAGACGCATGTTCATCCCGTCACCCACTGGCCCAGTCCTGCAAATACCCAAGCGCCCCTTTCGTAGCCACCCATTGCTTGGTATTAAGTCTTCTCTACCATTCATCATGAGTGAAGAGATTAGCTAACAAAAATGGGCAAGGAGGTAAGTTTGTAAATAAATAAATAAGGGAATCAAAAATGTACCAGCCGAAGTTGTGTAACACACCCATGTGCAGACATTTGTGAAACATATCTTCACTCTTCTTCTTTCCAGCATTTCTATATGGGGAACACTTGTGTCTTTCGTAAAAGCAGAGACAGGTTGCTGTGATCCCCAATCTGCCACTTATAAAACAATGCAAGGCTTCAGCAGCTTCAGGAATATAACTTTGATCTGGTGCTGAAACACATTTTAATAGGCACAGGAGTAGGCCATTCAGCCCCTCGATCGTGAATCCTGCATTATATGGATAGTCTCCTATGGGTAATACCCAGGATCCTAATAAATCGACTGGAAAAACTTTGCAGAGAATTGATCTGTTATCATGAAAGAATAGCATGCCCCCATTAAGAGGGAATAACAGAGAGTGGAGGAAGAGTTGCAGTGAGGGGGAGCAGGAGGGAATGGCAATGAGAGTGGGGAAAGTGGGCGAGGGGGGGGGCAGGGGCAAGCGGCAAAGTGGGTAGGGGAGGGGGTAAGTGCCAAAATAGATTAGGGGGAGCAGCGGAGCAAGCAGACAAAGGAGGGGAGGCAATGAAGTGAATACGGAGATGCAGCATTGGGAGCAAGAGAGTAGCAGGGTGAGAATGGAGAAACAGGAGGGAGCAGCGAAGGAAATAGAACATAGAACAGTACAGCACAGTACAGGCCCTTCAGCCCACAATATTGTGCCGACCATTTATCCTAATCTAAGATCAACCGAACCTACACCCCTTCAATTAACTGTTGTCCATGTGCCTGTCTAAGAGTCGCTTAAATGTCCCGAATGACTCTGACTCCACCACCTTCGCTGGCAGTGCATTCCACACACCCACCACTCTCTGTGTAAAGAACCTACCTCTGACATCTCCCCTATACCTTCCTCTAATCACCTTAAAATTATGTCCCCCTCGTTCAGCCATTTCCACCCTGGGGAAAAGTATCTGGCTATCCACTCTATCCATGCCTCTCATCACCTTGTACACCTCTGTCAAGTCATCTCTTTGGCTTCTTCGCTCTAGTGAGAAAAGCCCTAGCTCCCTCAGCCTTTCTTCATAAGACATGCCCTCCAGTCCAGGCAGCATCCTGGTAAATCTCCTCTGTACCCTCTCCGAAGCATCCACATCCTTCCTATAATGAGGCGACCAGAACTGGACACAATATTCCAAGTGTGGTCTAACTAGGGTTTTATAAAGCTGCAGCAAACCTTTGCGGCTCTGAAACTCAATCCCCTGTTAATGAAAGCCAACATAACATATGCCTTCTTAACAACCCTATCAACATGGGTGGCAACTTTGAGGGATCTATGTACATGGACCCCAAGATCCCTCTGTTCCTCCACACTTCCAAGAATCCTGCCTTTAACCCTGTATTCAGCATTCAAATTCGACCTTCCAAAATGAATCACTTCACTTTTATCAAGTTTGAACTCCATCTGCCACTTCTCAGCCCAGCTCTGCACCCTGTCAATATCCTGTTGTAACCTGCAACAACCCTCAACACTATCTACAACTCCCCCAAACCTTAGTGTCATCGGCAAACTTACTAACCTACCCTTCCACTTCCTCATCCAAGTCATTTATAAAAACCACAAAGAGCAGAGGTCCCAGAACAGACCCTTGTGGGACACCACTGGTCACCGACCTCCAGGCGGAATACTTTCCATCCACTACCACTCGCTGTCTTCTTTTGGCCAGCCAATTCTGTATCCAGACAGCCAAATTTCCCTGTATCCCATGCCCCCTAACTTTCTGAATGAGCCTACCATGGGGAACTTTATCAAATGCCTTACTGAAATCCATAGACACCACATCCACTGCCAGACCTTCATCAAAGTGTCTCGTCACATCCTCGAAGAATTCAATGAGGCTTGTGAGGCATGACCTGCCCCTCACAAAGCCATGCTGACTATCTTTAATCAAACTATGTTTTTCTAAATAATCATAAATCCTATCTCTCAGAATCCTTTCCAATAATTTGCTCACCACAGACATCAGACTGATGGGTCTGTAATTCCCAGGGATTTCCCTGTTCTCTTTCTTGAACAGGGGAACAACATTCGCCTCTCTCCAATCATCCGGTACTACTCCAGTGGAGAGTGAGGATGCAAAGATCATCGCCAATGGCGTAGCAATCTCCTCCCTCGCTTTCCGTAGTAACCTTGGGTATATCCCGTCAGGCCCAGGGGATTTATCTATCCTGATGCTTTTCAAAATTTACAGCACATCCTCCTTCTTAATATCAACCTGTTCAAGTCTATTAACCTGGTTCACACTGTTCTCATGTGCAACAAGGTCCCTCTCTCTAGTGAATACTGAAGCAAAGTATTTATTTAGGGCCTCCCCCATCTCCTCAGACTCTAGGGACAAGTTCCCTTCACTATCCCTGATCGGCCCTACTCTCACTATTTCTCACATAAGTGTAGAACGCCTTGGGGTTTTCCCTAATCCTTCCCGCCAGGGCTTTTTTAAGCCCCCTTCTAGCTCTCCTCAGTCTATTTTTGAGTTCCTTCCTGGCTACCTTGTAACCCTCTAGAGCCGTGTCAGATCCTTGCTTCCTCAACCTTACATAAGCTTCCTTCTTCCTCTTGACTAGAAGCTCCACTTCTCTTGTCGTCCAAGGCTCCTCCACCTGACCATTCCTTCCTTGTCTCAGTGGGACAAAACTATCCAGCACTCGCAGCAAGTGCTCCTTAAAAAACCCCCACATTACTGTTGAGCATTTCCCCAAGAACAATTGTTCCAACTTTATGCTCCCCAGCTCCTGTCTAATGGCAGTATAATTTCCCCTCCCCCAATTAAATACCTTCCCATACTGTCTGTTCGGATCCCTCTCCATGACTATGGTAAAGGTCAAGGAATTGTGGTCACTGTCACCAAAATGCTCTCCCACCGAGACATCTGACACCTGGCCTGGTTCGTTGCCAAGCACCAAGTCCAATATGGCCTCCCCCCTAGTCGGCCTATCTACATATTGAGTCAGGAATCCTTCCTGTACACCTGACAAAATCTGCTCCATCCCAACCATTTGCACTAAGGAGGTTCCAGTCAATATTAGGGAAGTTGAAGTCACCCATGATGAAACTCTGTTACTTCTGCACTTTTCCAAGATCTGCTGCCCAATCTGTTCCTCTATCTCTTTGCTGCTATTGGGGGGTCTATAGAAAACTCCCAATGAAGTGACTGCTCCTTTCTTGTTTCTGACTTCCACCCATACTGACTTAGTAGACAAACCCTCCTCAACTACCTCCTTTTCTGCAGCTGTGGTGCACTCCCTAATCAACAATGCCACTCCCCCTCCTCTTTTACCTCCCTCCCTATTCTTCTGAAAACATCTGAACCCCAGAACATCTAACAACCATTCCTGCCCCTGTGAAATCTATGTCTCCGTAATGGCCACAATATCGTAGTTCCAAGTACTGATCCATGCTCTAAGTTCATCTCCCTTATTCCTGACACTCCTTGCATTGAAACAGACACTCTTTACCCCATTCCACCGAGTGCAACTTTGACTTATCAACTGTCTATCCTTCCTCACAGACTTGCTGCATACTATTTCTGCCTGTTCAACAACTACCCTATCCTCTGATCCATAGCTCTGGTTCCCATCTCCCTGCCAAACTAGTTTAAACCCTCCCGAAGAGCTCTAGCAAACCTCCCACCCAGGATATTGGTGCCCCTCCAGTTTAGGTGCAATCCGTCCTTCATGTACAGGTCCCACCTTTCCCAGAAGATATCCCAATGATCCACATATCTGATGCCTTCCCTCCTGCACCAGCCCTGTAGCCACGTGTTCAGCTGCACTCGCTCTCTGTTCCTTGCCTCACTTGCACGTGGCACCGGTAACAATCCTGAGATCACTACTCTGCTACTCCTGCTCTTTAGCTTCCAAACTAACTCCCTACAATCACCTTTTAGATTCTCATCTCTTTTCTTAGCTATGTTGTTGGTGCCTATGTACACCACGACTTCTGGTTGCTCCCCCTCCCCCTTAAGAATCCTGTAGACTCGATCCGAGAGACATCCCTGGCCCCGGCATCCGGGAGGCAACATACCTTCCGGGAGTCTCGTTCGCGACCACAGAATCTCCTATCTATTCCCCTAACGATTGAGTCTCCTATCACTATTGCTTTTCTACTCTCCCCCCTTCCCTTCTGAGCCACAGAGCCAGACTCCGTGCGAGAGACCTGGCCGTTCGGGCCTTCCCCCGGAAGGTCATCATCTCCCCCCCCCCCCCCCCCCCAACAGCATCCAAAACGGTACACATGTTTTGAAGGGGAACGGCCATGAGGAAGCCCTGGACTGTCTGCCCGTTCGTTTTCTTTCCCCGGACTGTAACCCAGCTACTCTTTTCCTGTACCTTGGGTGTGGCTACCTCCCTGTAACTCTTCTCTATAACCCCCTCTGCCTCCCGGGATGATCCGCAGCGTGTCGCGTCTTTTCGTCCGACGTCACTTCGTCCGACGACACTTCGTCCACGTCTTTTGGTCCAACGTCTTTTTGTCCGCACGTCTTTTGGTCCAACGTCTTTTTGTCCAATTATCCAATTACAAATTTAGCTGGACTTACCTGGTGATTTTTACCTGCTCTTATTTGACTGTTAAGTGCATGAAACTAGAAAGTATTTCTGAACGATAAATGTCAGCTACGACTAATCCATTTAAATTAGTAACTACGAAGCACATTCCTAAATCTAAACCCGGTGACAAAAACTTACTTTTCGTTTTATACATGTTTGTGCTGGGGATTGAATTGTTTTCGCTTTTGGCATCCGGTGTCAGCATCAAACACTTCCACTTCCAACAGCGTGTGCTGCTGCGCGAAGATGATTAGTTTCTCCATTTCCCACACTAAAATTCATGGCTTCTCGGAATGAGCTGCCAATTAGTGCCCAATTAGAGACAGTTTTGTGGTACACGTCCGTGCCAACTGGATACTGAATGGAGACTGCCCAAACTCTCTTTAGCCTGGCCCCTTACAAGCTCATTACATCTGACAGCACTGGGGTTGCGTTTAGGTGAAAGGCCAATGTCTGATCAACGGGACCAACCCTTTCCCACAAAACTTCATAAAATGTAGCCGATTTAATTTATTTTTAAAAATCTGCGAGGGACATGCAGAGCGTTGTCACCTCACGCCTGTGAACTTCTGTTAGTTCATTAAGGGAGGCATATGCAGGGTGTACTTGATTTTCCGGTGATTGACATTTTAAAATATATCCATCATTTGGGGCACTGGCGCCTGGCATATTTTAATGCAAAGGTCTTTGCAAAATGTGAAATGACAGCTTTGCGTTTCGCAGATATTAAACTGATTGTCGGAAGGAACTTGGTTCCCGTAAGTACACTAACACAGCAAAATCTGAATCAATCCGTACATGATCGGAATATACATTATTCAATATAAGATTTCAACCCTCTGCTAGGTAAAGTGCAAACACCCCTCTTGTAGAAAACACATACGAAAGGTGTATCACAAGGAATGGCGTGATTATGACAAATTGCAGCATCGGTTTTCAGTGATGTCCCCACTGCTAGTTACAGAGCCGCATCAAATTTAGACTGAGTAAATGTTCTGTTTATATAATCCCTATTTCAATAATCCACGCAGAGATCAACTCTGGCAATATAAGTCAAGTTACAAAAAGTCTTTGACAAAAAAAATCATCCGACAAAAAAACGTAACAAGTCACAAAAAGTCTTTGACGAAAAAAATCATCGGACAAAATGACGTTGGACCAAAAGACGTGCGGACAAAAAGACGTTGGACCAAAAGACGTGGACGAAGTGTCGTTGGACGAAATGACGTCGGATGAAAAGACATAGCACCGATCCGCAGTTCATCCACCTCCTTTAGGTTCTTTAGTTTCACTTTGAGTTCAGGGTGCTCTTTTTAAAGGGAGCCCCGATGTCTGTGAAGCCTGGCTTGTTGGCGTGTTTAGGCCCTGCCCCTCACAATGACAGTGCAAAACATGCCCCCCTTCAAAAAAAAAAGCAAAGCTTGGGAGGATCTCATCAGGAAACACTCTGGTTTTCTGACTGAACCTGCTATTTTCCAATTTTGGGGGAAAATTCCACCCTAAATCTTTAGCCCCACAAGTAATCTGCTAACATTCTAACATCCAACTGTTGATCCACCAAGGAACAGCCCTCCATGCACAACTTACAGCACCTGCAGAACTGACCCAGTCTCTGTGTACCTCGTAGTATCAGCACTCATTTAAAAAAAATTCTACAAGTTTGGTGTTCAGTCTGCTGAAGTCGAACTCCGGTAAGAGTCTTTCCTCTTTCTTTTATTTTTGCCATTACCTTTTTGATTCATGGATGATTATTGGACATCTGTCTTTAAGGCAAGTGGCCTGTGCCTTTAATTCAAGCAGAGGATTTCAGCAGTGGGAGAGATCAGTGCGCTAGTCTGTGCTGGTTCAACTGGAGCCGTAGACTGACCAGCACCAGAATAGAGATTGGCTCGGACTCGATTTAATTGATTTGGTCTGAAAGGCTGTGCTCTGCCCGGTAACAGGTTGTGATTGGATCTTATCCCAGTGGGATGGTTCAGAGTCCCATGGTTTTCAGCTTGGTTTCAGTTTGACTTCAGAAAAAAGGTCCTGCTCCATTTTTGTCCAGCTAAGCCTCTTCAAAAATATCCAGCTACTCTCTCACAAAAAACCTGCTGTGAGGGCTATTGCTCTCTCCAAAATGAACCAACTCTCTCCATTGAGCCTGTTGGTGCTGGATTCCTGAAGACAAGGCTTGATGAAACAGGGCCTGAAGACAGGCCACAAAAGCAAAAATTGATGAAACAGGAACTCTGCCCCTCCAGGAAAATTGTCAGTACAGGCTGCAAAACATAGACTGTAACCAACAAGCTTACTGTGAAGAAAGCATGCTGAGAACCATCATCTGAAGCAAAGACTCTTTTCTCTTTCACTTATGTTTTCCTCCCTTTTTCACCCCTCTGTGTTTGTCTGCCTTCTGTGTGTGTAGAGGGTGAGGAGGCGAGTTAAAATAGGAGGTAGGTACTTATTAATACTTAACCAACTGTATTTGCTGTGTGTTTCATTATAATTATTCTTATAATTAAACAAACTGTGTTTAAACTCACCAACCTGGTGACTGTAATTATCGGGCAGCCAAGGGCCAAATTATTGATTAATTCACTTGTGCCGTGACACCGGGGCACGTGCGGCTGGAATTGACCGTGCACTTGACGAAAATTGTGGTAAGACTCATATGTGAAAGAATTCCTGATCGAACTCTGGAAATCACAAATACTAATCTTAATTTCTGTGGTTCTTGTACTGTTTCTATCCGTAGTTGTAAAACTCCTTTTTCTATTGTGTTTATGTCAAATAAACTAACTTTCTGAGTTAATCATAACAGAGTAAATTGGATCACACAAACTTGAGTGTTTAGTGGTTAGCACTGCTGCCTCACAGCGCCGAGGTCCCAGGTTCGATCCTGGCTCTGGGTCACTGTCTGTGTGGAGTTTGCACATTCTCCCCGTGTTTGTGTGGGTTTCGCCCCCACATCCCAAAGATGTGCAGGGTAGGTGGATTGGCCACACTAAATTGCCCCTTAATTGGAAAAATGAATAGGGTATTCTAGATTTATTTTTTGAAAACTTGAGTGTTTGGCGAAACACGCCACCGCGTACTTTAAAAATAATTCAAAATACATTCTGTCTGCAGACAGGTGGTGAAAGGAATTAAGTACAGGTTGCATGTCTCTCTCCTGTCTGGAACATAATTCTGGCCTCTTGTGTGTCCCAGAATTGCTTCATCTCACCATTGGCAGCTATGCCTTCAGTTCTCTAGGTCCTAAGCTCTGGCCTTGCCCTTCAACTCATTCTCCTCCTATAGGACACTTCCTCCTTTAAAACATACCTTTTTAACAAATCTTTTGTCACCTGTTCAAATGTTTCCTTCTTTAGCCCTGTGTCTGATTATTCTCATGTGAAGCACCTTGGGAAATGTTATTACGTCAAAAGTGCTACATGTGATGCAAGTTTATTGTAGATTCATGTGGTGTTGGGAGTTTAATGGGACAAAATAAAGAAAGATTGTGAAATAAACTGTTTTGTTTCCTTAGGTACAAAGAAAATGCTGAGAGATTATCACGAATTCAGCATGATCGGCCAATGAGTTCATTGGACCAAGCTGTGTTCTGGATTGAGTTTGTAATGCGCCATGGAGGAGCTCAACATTTGCGCCCTGCAGCACATTCCTTGTCCTGGTACCAGTACCATTGCCTGGATGTGATAGCATTCTTGTGTGCCTGTGTGGCAGCAGTCGTATTTCTTCTCACAAAATGTTGCATGTTTTGCTGCAGAAGATGCAGAGGTACAAGGGGAAAGAAAAACAAAACTGAATAACGGCCGGCATTGCAAAGGATTACCTTAAATTTATAACACCATTTTGATTACTTTGGAACGTCCAATGTTGCAGTTTAAAATTGCACTGCGCCTCAAGCCAATTAATGCTTTTGTCAAAATTGAGTGTGGAAAAAATTCACTGGAATGCATTATTGTGTTTATTGCAAAAAGTGTGATTTCAAATCCTTGCTGAATCTTTCATTGCAGCCAATTAATGCATCTCTCAAAATCTAAGTTCTGCTTGAAGAATGTTGTATCTTTATACTTTTTTAAAATATTCACTTTCGGGGTGTCGGTGTCTCGCAATTTATTGGTTATCCTCCATTGTCCTTGAAAAGGTGTTGCTGGTCCTTCTTGCTGCAGATCGCATGGTGAAGATATTCCGATATCGCTGTTAGGCAGGAAATTTCAGGATTTTGACCCAGCATCTATGAAGCAATGGATGATCCATGTTCAAGTCAGGATATGTGTGACAATTTATGGAGACAAACCAATGTGAAAATGTCTGTCCATTTATTAATGTATCTCTACATTGAGGCAAAGCTATTTGCAAGAATTATGTAAGATGTACGCTTTGTGCCTCATTGATTGATTTGATTCAGAAAAGTATTTTTCTGCGGCCAAGGGAATGTACAGAGTACGTACATAGTAGACAAAAGAGTAATCGACAGAGTACATTGACAATGGTACATCAACAAATAATGGGCGGGATTCTCCGACCCCCCGCCGGGTCAGAGAATTGCCCGGGGCCGGTGTCAATCCCGCCCCCGCCGTGTCCCGAATTCTCCGCCCCCCCCCCCCCGAAATTCGGCGGGGGCGTTAATCGCGCCGCGCCCATCGGCGGGCCCCCCGCGGCAATGGGCCAAAGTCCCGCCGCTGACTAGTCTCTCCCGCCGGCGTGGATTAAACCACCTCTTTTACCGGCGGGATTGGCGGCACGGGTGGGCGCCGGGGTCCGGGGGGCGGGGGTGGTCAGAGCGATCTGACCCCGGGGGGTGCCCCCACGGTGGCCTGCCTGCGATCGGGGCCCACCGATCGGCGGGCGGGCCTGTGCCGTGGGGGCACTCTTTTGCTTCCACCTTCGCCATGGTCTTTACCATGGCGGAGGCGGAAGAGACCCCCTCCCCAGCGCATGCGTCGGGATGATGTCATCAGCCGCTGACGCTCCGGCGCATGCGCAGACATACGCCAGCCGGCGAAGTCCTTTCGGCCCCGGCTGGCGTAGCTCCAAAGGCTGTTCATGCCAGCCGGCGGAGCGGGAACCACTCCGGCGCGGGCCTCGCCCCTCAATGTGAGGGCTTGGCCCCTAAAGGTGCGGAGACTTTCGCACCTTTGGGGCGGCCCGACGCCGGAGTGGTTCACGGCACTCCAACACGCCGGGATCCCCCCTGCCCCGCCAGGTAGGGGAAAAGCCCAGCCAGTGATTGGTTACAGTGCGAAACAAGAGCCAAACAAGAGCAGCATATGGCGTCGTGAATAGTGTTGTCTGGCAGCTGTGGGGAAGAAGCTGTTCCTATGTCTGGATGTGCGGGTCTTCAAACTTCTGTACCTGCCGCCTGATGGAAGGGTCTGGAAGAGGGCAAAGCCTGGGTGGGAGGGGTCTCTGATAATGCTGTCTGCCTTCCTGAGGCAGCGGGAGGTGTATACAGAATCAATGTGGAGGTGGCAAGCTTGTTTGATGCGTTGGGCTGAGTTCACCACACTCTGTGATTTCTTGCGATCTTGGACCGAGCAGTTGCCCGAGCTGTAATGCAGCCGGACAGGATGCTCTCTATGGCACTTCTGTAGAAATTTGTGTGAGTGGATGCTGAATTTCTTTAACTTTCTTAGGAAGTAGAGACGTTGTTGGGCTTTCTTGACTGTTGCATCAACGTGAGTGGTCCAGGACACACTGTTAGTGATGGTGACCCCCCCAGGAACTTAAACCTATCAATCATCTCACCTTTGGAGCCACTGATGTAGACCCCGGGGGGGGGGGGGGGAGTATGCTACACTTCCTGAAGTCAATGATCAGTTCCTTGGTCTTTCCAACATTTAGAGAGAGGTTGTTTTCAGTACACCATGCAACCAAGTGCTCTATCTCCTTCCGTAGTCTGATTCAGCTTTGTTTGGGATACAACCCTCCACGGTCATATCTGCAAACGTATAGATTGAGTTAGAGTTGAATCTTGCCACACAGTCGTGTGTGTGTGTATAGGGCTTCAACTAATGCTTCAAATATTGATAACATGGTAAGCTTGGCATCGTCACAGATCAAAATGTTGTGCCGAATTTGCCAGATTAGGGCTCCCACTTAGTCTCTCATTAGAAAAGTCCCATCTTGGTTAGTTCCCTACCTGTCATGACATCTGCTCCTGGCTCAGGTTTTCACAGCCAAATAACTAACTGTGTGCTGCAGATGACAGGGTTTCCTCATTTGGTGGTTGTTGTATTGCAAGGCAAGCAACAAGGCACTGTTAAATCACAACGATAATTTATTTAACTAAGAACTAAGACTTGTTTAACTAAGTCCGGAAGGTAAGGGTGGGGGGGCATTTCGCCATTCAAGCAACCTGCCTTGGTAGCCAAACTCCAGCCCCTAACATCTCCCTTCCAGTGACTGGAAAGATCCAGTCATTCCTCATCCACATTCCTCCTTTCCTACAGAAATTTAAAAAAATAGAAGCAGACATTTTTTAAACACGACATGGAATCCAAAAAGGGTGGTTTGCCGATTCCTCAAAGGACGCTTGCAAGTGGATGGTATATTATTTTGGATCCTGATTGCTGCACCATTTGGCGGGCATGTCTTATGAAGAAAGGTTGAGGGAGCTAGGGCATTTCTCACTGGAGCGAAGAAGGCAGAGAGGTGACTTGATAGAGGTGTACAAGATGATGAGAGGCATGGATAGAGTGGATAGCCAGAGACTTTTCCCTAGGGTGGAATGGCTGAACGAGGGGACATAATTTTAAGGTGACTGAAGGAAGGTATAGGGGAGATGTCAGAGGTAGGTTCTTTACTCAGAGAGTGGTGGGTGTGTGGAATGCACTGCCAGCAGAGATGGTGGAGTCAGAGTCATTAGGGACATTTAAGCGACTCTTCGACAGGCACATGGATAGCAGTAAATTGAAGAGGTGTAGGTTAGGTTGATCTTCGATTAGGATAAATGGTTGGCACAACATTGTGGGCTGAAGGGCCTTTACTGTGCTGTACTGTTCTATGTTCTATGTTTACTATCTCAGGTATATCTTAAAGGAGTAATTGCGTCACATAAATCTCAACATATCATGCAGAGCACAGGGACAAAGGATTTAATCGAATGCCTTTTGAGTTGTTAGTTAAATAGAAAGAAAGATGCACATTTATATGACAATTATAGATGTGCAGATATTTGTAATACTCAATGAATTTGTTGGAAAAGAGGGAAATGGGACTGTCAATCTGCACACAGCAAAGTCTCACAAACAGCAGTGATAATTATTGTGTGAACTTTTGTAATGGTGTTGCTTTGGGGATGAATGTTGGCCCAGAGAACTCTCCTGCTCTTTAAATAGTGGGATCCTATAAAACACCTGGCAGACACGTTTGCAGCTCCATCAGTGTGGCACTCCCTCAGCAGTGTACTGAATAGTCAGCCGTGAGTCAATATCAGACCACAAACCTGTATCTAGGGCCAAGATGCTACCACTGAATCAATATTGCAGCAGCGTCTGCGAAACATGGTGTGATTATTAATATTAATCACTTATTATTTTTCATTGGGCCATATTCATCAATATTGATTTCCTAGGTTGGGCATGATCTTATCAGTCACTTTGCCAGGTATCGTGTGTTCAGATTTAAGGTTATTTTTTAACATCATTCTCAATTGATGCCTTATTAAATTCCTATTGGCGCAGCGTAATAACTCGGGGCATTTTAACAAGTGGGAAATAACTATCACTTTTTTAAAAGTATGGTTAGTCAACTTTCAACAGTTTAAACATTTAAAACGTACACCCAAAAGTAAACCCAACACAAAACCCCAAACCTGCCCCACTCCCTGACCAACCACCTCACCTTGCCCCTTCCACTTCCCCTCAGCAGTTGACATAACCACCTCTTTGAAATGTACTTTCAAGCTCTTCAGATAAGAGAAGACTCTCGCTCGCTTCACCGGTCCCCCCAGCCTTCACATGTTCCATGTTACCACCCGGAGGTCTCTCACTCCCCTGTCACTCCTATCGGTCATAGCCGCCATTCCTGGCCCCGCCAACATGCGGGATCCAGCCCTACCCCTAGTCAACATTTGCCACCCACTCTCCCCCCCCCCCCCCCCTTCCCAGACACCTCCTAGCCACTTCCTCTCCTTCCCAGACACCTCCTAGCCACTTCCTCTCAAAACCACATCTCCCAGTAGCGCCCCATCCCGCCACCATCCACATCTCCCAGGCCCATCTGCCATACAGGTTCCAATGACCGCGGCCTCACCCCCCCCACCTTGCTCCTGTTCACTAACCAACCTACATTTGTGAGCGAGGTGGCCCCCACCAGAGCCCCTCCCCCGCATAGAGAAAGGAAATAAGTATTACAATGGGGTTTGCTGCATTGCCAGCTGAACCTTGAAACATGTTTGAAGAGTACCATAGTCTGCACTGTGCTATCATGTCACTAAGGCAACAGATCTAATCTAGCTGTAATTTACTGCACCTTCAAGTAATGGGTTTTGTGAATCTTTTAATCTTTTAAAAAATTCTTCAAGAATGAGGCAATGGGTGGGGGAGGGAGGGGAGGAAGAGATTGGTCCTCTGCCACTAGGTGGAGCAACTGCTGTCCTCACTGTAGAAATTGAGTTTTTTTATACAAATTCAGCATTGAAAATTGTTCTTTAAAATAACAAATAAAATTAAAGATCTTTCCAAGTTCTGCCTGTTTTTTTTCCTCTGAGTTTATTGTGTTTAATTCACTATCGTGCTTTCAATGGCAGAATGGAATACCTTGAATGCCAATTATTTTATTGTTAGACGACAAATACACTTAGTCCCAGTTATGATAGGATCAAAACTATAGAGAGAGTGAAGTATTTCTTTTTAGTATAATGTCCCTGCTTAAAGAAGGATTCTGCTGGCATCTGTATGTGATGTTCCCTTATCAGGAAGCCACTTACCAATGATGTCAGTGTGGTGCACCTTGTTAAATACAATCACTTACATACTGCCCCCACTTCTGACAGCTCCTGTTAAACGGGCCGTATGTAGTGAGACAATTATTCTGGGCAATAAAGTGATGATGGAGGTAATTCTCCCCTGCCAATCATGCTTGGAGACTTCCATGCTGCAAGTGACAGAGATTAAATTAATGCACATAAATGGTATTATGTAACTCCATTCACTGCATTTTGCTTTTATCTGGAGAATTTGCAGCTGCTTCGATCATGAGTTCTCTTTGCTGCAGACATTTTCTTTGAAATTAACTCTGCAAATAAATGTTGTTTTGTTTTGTTATTTGCTGAGTATATTGGATATACTGAATATACTTCGGATATTGCGGGCTGGTTTAGCTCAGTTGACTGGAGAGCTAGTTCATGATGGAAAGCAAGGCCAGCAGCGCAGGTTCAATTCCTGTATTGGCTGAGGTTATTCGTGAAAGCCTTGCCCCTTGCCTGAGGTATGTTGACCTTTATGGTCATCTGGGACTATGGTGACTTTACACAGTATATTGGGCTGGATTCTCCATTTAAAGGACTAAATGCTGACGCCAGGACTGAATCACGAGTGTTCTACGTTCACGATAGTGCCGCTGTTCCTGAAGTGATTCAGGACATCCTTTTCTTTAAAATATTTTTATTAAGGCATTTATAAATATATACATAAAACCCAACCAAAACCGAGTAAAAGAGGACAAACAGGAAATCTTATAACCAGTAAATAACATCGTATCACCCCACCCTCCGTGCCATTCCGCTCCATCCATCTTGCCTCCCCCATTTTTACCCCCTATATCCCCTCCACTGCTGACGTCCTAACTATCTTTGAAGAATCAATAAATGGCTTTTGTCTCCGGCAAACACCCCCCCCGCCCCATGACAATCCCAAGGCGAACGTGATTTTTTTTTCCAGCTTCAGGAATTTCGCGAGATCGCTCACCCCCAGTTTTGGCGCCCCCGAGTCCCTCCATTCCAACAAAATCCGTCTCCGGGCTAGCAGGGAGGCAAAGGCCAAGACATCTCTCGCCCCCTGGACTCTCAGGTATTCCGACACTCTGAAAATCACCACGTCTGGATGCAGGGCAACCTTTACCTTCCTTACCTCGGACATAACATCAGTGAACCCCTGCCAGAATCCCTCTAGCTTCGGACAAGCACAAAACATGTGGACATGGTTCGCAAGCCCCCACCCCTGCACACACCCCACACCTATCCTCCACCCCCTCATACAACCTGCTCATTCTGGCCACCGTCAAATGCGCCCTATGATCCACTGTAAATTGAATAAGCCTAGCACACAAAGAGGATGTGTTCACTCTCCTCAGAGCTTCCTCCCACTTCCGTTTCACTTCTCCTATCGGGTCCCCCTCCCAATCTATTCATTCCCGACTTCCTAACCATTGTTATATTAGCTGCCAAATAGTGGTTCATTAAGTTCGGCAAGGCCAGTCTGAACCACTCCCCCCCCCCCCCCCCCCCCCCCCCCATCATGACCCCGTTCCATCAGCACCTTCTTTACCTGGGGGGATTTCCCTGGCCAAACAAACGGCAAAATCAGGCGTTAACGTTCCTAAAAAAAGTTCCGAAAAACAAATAGGAATCTCGGAAGCACCGTCATTTTCACGGTTTGCACCCGACCCGCCAGCGACAGCAGGAGCACGTCCCAACTCTTAAAGACCCCTTCACCTGTTCTATCAACTGCACCAAATTTAACTTGTGCAATTGTTCCCATCCCCGTGCCACCCTAATGCCCAAATAACTAAAGTTCATCCCCACTATAAACAGCAGCTCACCCAACCTCCCCTCCTGCCCCCTTGCCTGAATCGGGAAGACCTCACTCTTCCCCATATTTAATTTATACCCGGAGAACTGGCCAAATTCCTCCAAGATATTCATGATCCTCCCAATGCCTCCCAACGGTTCAAAAATGTAATGTAACAGATCATCCGTGTATAGCGAAACTCAATGCTCCATCGCCCTCTCCCCCACCTTGCACTATCCCTTTCCAACTCCTCGACGTTCCAAGCATCATTGCCAGTGGCTCTATCGCCAAGGCAAAACGCAACGGGGAGAGTGGGCATCCCTGCCTTGTCCCACGATGCAATCCAAAATATCCCGAACTCACCCAATTTGTCCTAACACTTGCTACTGGTGCCCTGTATAGCAACCGGACCAATCCTCAAACCCCTGCCCAAACCCAAACCACCCCAGTACCTCCCACAGATATTCACATTTTACCCGATCAAAGGCCTTCTCCGCATCCATAGCGACCGTCACCTCCACCTCCTGTCCCTCCGGGGGCATCATGATCACATTTATTAAGCGCCTAACGTTCGCCAACAGATGCCTCCCTTTTACAAACCCCATTGATTTAGGACGTCCTAATAGGCTGGCACTGGCGCCACGTGGAACTAATGCAATTCCAATGTATGCCGGCGTGTGATACAACAGGGTCGGGATTGGCGCTGGAGAGCCTGACAAGTAGGAGTTGCATATAGGCACTCCACTCCCCACACGCCCTCGTCCCAGCCAAGAAGGTGGCACTGGTTGCATGCCCAACCTGTTGATGAGTCTGGTGCCAGAGGATACCTAAGGGGGGGTGGCCTGGGGAGGCAGCCATATGAACCGTGATGCTAAGTTCACAGTTGCATGTGCAACGGTATGGCTGCCTTGCAAGCTGCGGCAATGGTGATCTGTGCCCATCCACCCCGACCCACAGCCTACCTCCTGGCTGCTCCCCCCGGCCCTTGCAGAAACCTCCCGGCCAGCGGCACACTGTCAGCACACTACAGCAATATTGGACATTTTTCGGACCCCCCTCCTCCCATCAGCAGCCACGGCATCTGTTCCCTAATTTTACATACACAGGTAAACCTCACTGTTTGATAATTCCTCCTGTGTGGGCGGAGCAGCGCGGGAAGCCCAGAAATTACCGGATCAGGTCTGTTTGTGATATGCCAGTAGTTTTTACTGTACAATTTGATTGCCCATGCCGGCATAGAATGCATTCACACCGCTGTCCTGGCACTGGAACATGGCATTCCGTTGGGCGCCCATCACCCGCCTCGATTATTGGCTGACACGATTCTGGCGTTGCTAGACAGAGAATCCAACTCATTATCTTTGCTGCTAACAGTGTAGGCACCTCTGCATTTAAGACCACTTTACAGATCACCTCTGTGTGCGCCACAGGCTGGACTCTGGGCTTCCAGTTGCCAGTCATTTTAATTCTCTGCCATATTTCCTCTTTCCTCGGCCTCCTACCCGGCTCCAGTGAAGCTCAGCATAATCTCGAGGCACCGGAACTGAAAGTTGGATTTGGCACTCTACAACCATACATACTAAACATTGAGTTCAACAATTTCAGATCATAACCTCTGCCCCCATGTTTTTGGACGGAGGTTTTTGGTCATGGTTCTGACATTCCCATTTTTTTTTTGTTTCTTTTCTTGACCTGTTACCAGCTTCTTTTGCTTGGTACCAATATCTCTTTTGTCATTTAATCCCTCCGGCCATCCATCCTTTTACCCACACACCACCCCCGCCCTCAAAACGCCAACCCCAAAACTACCCTTTGCTGCCTCTGAAGCTGCTTAAAACACTCCAAATGCTCCGTCCTTGCTGGCAGTGGTGGGCGGAGAAAATTCGGATTGGAGAATCCCGGCCTCTGTTTCATCTCCACAGATGCTGCCTGGCCTGCTGAGTTTTTGGAGAATTTTTATTTCAGATTTTGAGCATTTGCAACATTTTACTTTCATTTAAATAAATTTGGCTGTAGACTGCACCGTTCGTGTTAAGTCTTGTATTAAGTCCAAACCCATTGGCTGACAGACATGTGTCTGGATGCACGGTGAGAATAGCATTGAGCTTGGCTGTCATGCAGGTGTCAGTGGCTGCAAAATTTGATAGTGTAACTCTGTTATTTTTGGTGCTATGAGAGCCATTTCAGCCAAAAGTAGTATTCGTGGCAAGTGTCCACTCTGCTGGTGCTGGGCATGTCAGACGCCATTCTGGTTAGAGCAGGGGTGGGCAAACTTTTCCGTGCAAGGGCCACATTCAGAAATTCACAATTTTAAAGGGCCGCATAGTATATTAAGTAAAATAATTACTTCACACGGTTATGATTCTGGGCGCCTCATATAGAACATAGAACAGTACAGCACAGAACAGGCCCTTCGGCCCTCGATGTTGTGCCGAGCAATGATCACCCTACTCAAGTCAACATATCCACCCTATACCAGTAAGTAACCCAACAGCCCCCCCCCCCCCCCCCCCCATTAACCTTAAAAAAAATTTTTTTTTTTTTTAAATTTTTTAAAACTTTTTTTTTAATGACTTGGTGGGCCGCATAAAGACCTTGGCCCGCAGGCCGTAGTTTGCCCACCCCTGGGTTAGAGCATTAGTGTGGGTGAGGGCAGCTGGTCATGGAGCAGGGCCATTGCGGTTCATGGAAACAACAGCAATAACTTACACTTATATACCACTTTTAGCATAACAAAAGGTCCCAAGTTGCTTCACAGGGGCATTACAAAACAAAGAATGACGCTAAACCTCATAAGGAGCCATTAAGGCAGATGACCAAAAGCTTAATCAAAGAGGTACGTTTAAAGAATTGTCTTAAAGGAGAAAAGTAAGCTCGTGAGGCAGTGAACTGCAGGCAAGGTATTCCAGAACTTGGGATCTAGGCAACTCCACCAATGGTGGAGCAATAAATAATGGGGATGCACCGGGTGTTCCGGTTTCCTCCCACAAGTCCCGAAAGACGTGCTTGTTAGATGAATTGGACAGTCTGAACTCTCCCTCTTTGCACCCTCTGTGTACCCTTTCAGGCGCCGTAGTGTGGCGACTAGGAGATTTTCACAGTAACTTCATTTCAGTGTTAGTGTAAGCCTACTTGTGACACTAATAATGATTATTATTATTACCTTGTCAGAAGCTGCAGCCAAAGACGAGGCGGGAAAGCTCCTCCCTGCCCCACAGTCATATAGAAATGTCACTTCTACTTGTTGACCACCAGAAAGGCGGAAGCTCAGTGGAGGAAGGCTCAGGAGGCGGTGTATGAATATGGGGAGAAGGCGAGCAGGATGCTGGCACACCAGCTCCGTAAGCGGGATGCGGCTAGGGAGATTGGTGGAGTTAAGGAGCGGGGAGGAAATGTGGTGCGAAGGGGGGTAGACATCAATGGGGTCTTCAGGGACTTCTACGAGATACTGTATCGGTCCGAACCCCCGGTGGAGGAGGGGGGGATGGGGCGCTTTTTGGATCGGCTGAGATTCCCGAGGGTGGAGGAGGGACAGGTGGAGGGGCTGGGGGCGCCAGTTGAGCTGGAGGAGCTGGTTAAAGGGATAGGGAACATGCAGTCGAGGAAGGCGCTGGGGCCGGATGGGTTCCCGGTTGAATTTTATAAGATATATGCAGACCTGTTGGGCCCCCTGTTGGTTAGGACCTTTAACGAGGCAAGGGAGGTGGGGGGGGGGGGGGGGGGGGGGCTTTGCCCCCGACGATGTCTCGGGCACTGATCTCCCTGATTCTTAAGCGGGACAAGGATCCCCAGCAGTGTGGGTCGTACAGGCCGATCTCACTCTTGAATGTGGACGCCAAGTTGTTGGCAAAGATCTTAGCCACGAGGATAGAGGACTGTGTGCCGCAGGTTATACACGAGGATCAAACGGGGTTTGTGAAGGGGAGGCAGCTGAACACTAACATACGGAGGCTCTTGAATGTTATAATGATGCCGGCGGTGGAAGGGGAGGCGGAGATAGTGGTGGTGCTAGATGTGGAGAAGGCCTTTGATAGTGTCGAGTGGGGGTACTTGTGGGAGGTGCTGGAAAGGTTCGGGTTTGGGGAGGGGTTTGTCAGTTGGGTGAGGCTGTTATATGAGGCCCCGATGGCGAGCGTGGCCAAGAATAGGAGAAGGTCGGAGTATTTTCGGTTACACCGAGGGACGAGGCAGGGGTGTCCCTTGTCCCCCCTACTTTTTGCGCTGGTAATTGAACCCCTGACTATGATGCTGAGGGAGTCGAGGAACTGGAGGGGGCTGGTACTGGGTGGGGAGGAGCACCGAGTGTCGCTCTATGCGGATGACCTATTGTTGTATGTGGCGGACCCGGTGGGGGGGAATGCCGGAGGTGATGAGGATTCTCCGGGAATTTGGGGACTTTTCAGGGTACAAGCTCAACTTTGGGAAGAGCGAGCCGTTTGTGGTACACCTGGGGGACCAGGAGGGGGGGGGGGGGGGGGGGGATTGGTAGGCTCCCATTGAAAAGGGCGGAGAGGAGCTTTAGGTACTTGGGGTTGCAGGTGGCCAGGAGCTGGGGGCCCTGCATAAGCTTAACCTTACAAGGCTGGTGGAGCAAATGGAGGAGGAGTTTAAGAGGTGGGACATGTTGTCGCTGTCTCTGGCGGGTAGGGTGCAGTCAGTCAAGATGACGGTGCTTCCGAGATTTCTGTTCCTGTTTTAGTGCCTCCCCATCCTTATCCCGAAGGCCTTTTTCAGACGGGTTAACAGGAGCATTACGGGATTTGTGTGGGCACATGGGACCCCGAGGGTGAGGAGGGTGTTCTTGGAGCGGGGCAGGGATAGTGGGGGGCTGGCGCTGTCCAACCTCTGTGGGTACTATTGGGCTGCCAATGCAGCGATGGTGAATAATTGGGTGATGGAGGGGGAGGGGGCAGCATGGAAGTGGATGGAGATGGCGTCCTGTGTGGGCACGAGCCTGGAGGCGCTGGTGACGACGCCGCTGCCGTTCCCTCCAACGAGGTATACCACGAGCCCGGTGGTGGTGGCTACCCTCAAACTTTGGGGGCAATGGAGGCGGCACAGGGGGGAGGTGGGGGCCTCGATGGGATCCCCGATACGGGGGAACCACCGGTTTGTTCCGGGGAGAATTGATGCCGGGTTCCTGAGTTGGCACAGGGCAGGTATCAGGAGGTTGGGGGACCTGTTTATAGACAGGAAATTTGCGAGCCTGGGTGAGCTGGAGAGGAGGTTCGGGCTCCCCCCGGGGAACGCCTTTCGGTACATGCAGGTGAGGGTGTTTGTCAGGCGGTAGGTGCTGCTGCTGCCTGGGGTCCAGGACAGGGTGCTCTCGGGGGTGTGGGTTGGGGAGGGGAGGATCACGGCGGCAAACCAAGTGATGCAGGAGATGGACGCGGCCTCGGTTGAGGAGCTGAAGGGTAAATGGGAGGAGGAGCTGGGTGAGGAGATTGAGGCAGGGACGTGGGCGGACGCCCAAGGGAGGGTGAACTCCTCCTCTTCTTGTGCGAGGCTTGGCCTCATACAGTTTAAGGTGCTGCACAGGGCTCACATGACCAGAACAAGGATGAGCCAGTTCTTTGGGAGCAAGGACAGGTGTATTAGATGCTCTGGGAGCCCAGCAAATCATGCCCATATGTTCTGGGCATGTCCAGCATTGGGGGAATTTTGGAAGGGCGTGGCAGGGACGGTGTCGAGGGTGGTAGGATCCAGAGTCAATCCGGGCTGGGGGCTCGCAGTATTTGGGGTTGCGGAGGAGCCTGGAGTGCAGGAGGTGAAAGAGGCCGGTGTTCTGGCCTTTGCGTCCCTGGTAGCCCGGCGGAGGATTCTTCTTCAGTGGAAGGACGCGAGGCCCCCAAGCGTGGAGGCCTGGGTCAACGACATGGCGGGGTTTCTCAAGCTAGAGAAGGTGAAATTTGCCCTAAGGGGATCAGTGCAGGGGTTTTTCAGGAGGTGGCAGCCATTCCTGGACTTCCTGGCAGAACGATAGAAACAGGCCAGCAGCAGTAACCCAGGGGGGAGGGGGTGGGAGGGAGGGGGGAGGGAGGGAGGGAGCGAGGGAGGGGTGAGGGAGGGAGGGAGGGAGGGGGAGGGAGGGAGGGAGGGAGGGGGGATGTTTTGTTTTGTACTAAAGGGACGGGCATAGTTGTTCTGTGCCAATATCGGGCATTAATTCATTTCCTCTTCTGTGTATACGCGGGGGGGTTCTGTCCTGTCTATTGAAGGGACGGGCAGATGTTTTGGGGGAATGATGGATGTTAGTTTATCTCTTCCGCTGTGTATGCGCGGGGGGGGGGGGGGGGGGGGGGGGGACTGTTCTTTCTGTTCTTTGTAAAAAAAAAATTCTGTCTTTTTGTTGTTGTGCAAAAATTTGAATAAAAATTATTTAAAAAAAAAAAGAAATGTCTCTTCTGACTTTGTAAAGAGCTGTGTTGGTGCTGTGGCTCGGGGTGAAAACCAGATTGAAGGAATTCATCATGGATCTTTGAGAAAGATGGGAATGGATTTGAGAGGTAACATCGTGTTCAAGAACTTTGATGAGGAAGGGAAGTTGGAGATGGGATGTAGTAGTTGACAAAGATGGTGGGGCGGGGGTGTGAGGGTTGGTCTTTTGAGAAGGGTGATGTTGGCACATTTTACTGAAAAGGGGAACAGCAACTGAGGAGAAAAAGTAATTTACAATATAAGTTAACCTGGAGCCAGTCGGGGAAGTTGGATAATTAGCAGTTTAATAGTACAGTAGTGGTACGGCAGAGGCAGTTGATCCGATTGCCTCAACTTTAGTGACAAAAATGTCCATTAGTTCCTCACACTTGCTGGAGACTAGGGTGGAAGTAACAGCAGTGAGGGGTTCAATTAAATGGCATGCAGTACAGACAAAGAAGCAGGGATTATCTTTGCAATCCAGAATGATCCAGGAACAGCGAGCAGTTTTGGCAGATGAGAGCAGGAATTGATAGTGTTTTAAGTCAGGGCTTTTCAAACTGCGGGAGTCATGGGCGGATGTCGGGAAGGTCACAGAGGTTGAAGCATTTCCGATCACCGGACAGGTGCCCAATAGCTGCGACTGGCTTTTAAATTGGGAATGTCGGCCGCAAGGGCAACACGGTGGCGCAGTGGTTAGCATTGCTGCTTCATGGTGCTGAGGTCCCAGATTTGATCCCGGCTCTGGGTCACTGTATGTGTGGAGTTTGCACATTCTCCCCGTGTTTGCGTGGGTTTCGCCCCCACAACCCAAAAATGTACAGGGTAGGTGGACTGACCACACTAATTACCCCTTAATTGGAAAAAATGAATTGGGTACTCTAAATTTATATTAAAAGAAAGAGAATACCGGCTGCAACCGGGTTTTAAATTGAGAAAGCCGGCCGCAACCGCTTTAAAATGGAACGATGCAGTCTTCCAGCCAGAAGCAACAGCAGAGTTCAGGTCATGTGCCCTGTATGTCCGTGCTTTTGGCGCGAAATCATGGAGGAGAGATTCCTCCATTTTCTAGCTGTGAGCAAGCAAGGCATCAGGACTGTGAAGAGCTGAAGATGGATCATTTTGTTACAACGAAGAGAGGGCCAAAGACACAAACAGGCCAAGATCACACAAATGAATCTGCTGGAGAGAGCTATATAGGACACTCCATGGCAAGACAAAGCATTGCTGGTGTTAACTCTGTACAGAGCTCCAGGGCTTCTGTGGACAGCCAACTAAAAAAAAACTGGAATCCGGAGCAAAGCCGTATAAAGACAATTTCTTGAGATATGGTTTTATCAGTTGTGCTAATGAAAATGCAAAGCTCATGTGTGTTATGTGCAGGGAAGTACTTACAATTGGAAGTTTAAAACTCTAAAAATGTCAAAGGCATTTGAAGATGAGTTTGAGGGAAAACCTTTATTTTTTTGAAAGGATGCAGCCAGAACTTAAATCTTAGTTCAAGTCCTTAGCAGAAATGTAACATTGAATGACAAAGCAAGTGAGATCGCGAGGACCAAGCAGGATCACCTGTTGCATTAAAGTAAAAAATGGTGTGTGGCGAAGGTCGGCCAGCGTGGGTCGCGAAGGTCCGCCAGCTGGTAAAAAGGGGTCTGTTTTAAGTGGTCCAGCCAGATCCAGCAGTGGATGGCTAAACCAAGTGGTCTGCAATATCCTCTCACTTCTGTTTTTCTTGGACTTAAGGGAGTGGATATGGCATCTGTACCAGGGATAACAGGCAGGATGAGATAGAGATGGGGTCTGTACCAGGGATAATGGGCAGGCTGAGATAGAGATGGGGTCTGTACCAGGGATAACGGGCAGGATGAGATAGAGATGGGGTCTGTACCAGGGATAATGGGCAGGCTCAGATAGAGATGGGGTCTGTACATGGATAATGGGCAGGGTGAGACAGAGTTTTACTGAAGACTAGAATATCCAAGCTTTTTTCTAAATTTAGAGTATCCAATTATTTTTTTCCAATTAAGGGGCAATTTAGCGTGGCCAAACTCCACACGAACAGTTACCCAGAGCCAGGATCGAACCTGGGACCTCGGCGCCATGAGGCAGCAGTGCTACCCACTGTGCCACCGTGCTGCCCGCATTCAAACTAGAGTTGAGGGTGCAGTTGATTAAATCAGTATCTGCAGAATTGTGTATTGTGTCCAGTTTTGGTCTCCTTATTTGAAGAAGGCATTGGAGGTATTTCAGATTGATTCCAGGGATGAAATGGTTGACGTATGATTAAACAGTTTGGGCTTAGACTCGTTGGAGTTTAGAAGGATGGGAGAGGATCTGATCGAGGTATATAAGATACAAATGAAATGAAATGAATGAAAAATTAAATAAAAATTGCTTATTGTCACGAGTAGGCTTCAATGAAGTTACTGTTAAAAGCCCCTAGTTGCCACATTCCTGCGCCTGTCTGGGGAGGCTGGTACGGGAATTGCTGGCCTGCTTGGTCTGCTTTAAAAGCCAGCGATTTAGCCCAGTGAGCTAAACCAATCCCTATAGGGATTGATAAAGTAAACCTAGACCAAATGTTCCACTTTGCAGGGCAATCTAGAATGAGAGGTCACAGACAAAGGTTGTGAGGCGGCAGATGGAACAATAATAATCTTTATTAGAACATAGAGTGCAGAAGGAGGCCATTCGAGTCTGCACCGACCCACAAGCCCTCACTTCCACCCTATCTCTGTAACCCAATAACCCCTCCTAACCTTTTTGATCACTAAGGGCAATTTATCATGGCCAATCCACCTAACCTGCACGTCTTTGGACTGTGGGAGGAAACCAGAGCACCCGAAGGAAACCCACACAGACCCGGGGAGAACGTGCAGACTCCGCACAGAGAGTGACCCAGCGGGAAATCGAACCTGGGGCAATGGTGCTGTGAAGCCACAGTGCTATCACCTTGTGCTACCGTGCTGCCCTAAAGTGTCACAAGCAGGCTTACATTAACAGTGCAATGAAGTTATTGTGAAAATCTCCTTGTCGTCATACTATGGGTACACTGAGGGAGAATGTAGAATGTCCAATTCACCTAACAAGCACATCTTTCGGGATTTGTGGCAGAAAACCGGAGCACCTGGAGGAAACCCATGCAGACATGGGGAGAACGTGCAGACTCCGCTATCATGCCGCCTATTTAGAACTGAGATGAGGAGGACCTACTTCTCGCATAGGTGGTAAATTTGTGGAACTCGCTGCACCAGAGTACAGTGGAGTCTGAGTCATTGAATGCTTTCACGAAGGAGATGGATATATTTCTGATTTACAAAATGGGTTCGAGGGATATGGACAACAGGCACGGAGGTGGATTTGAGACCAGGAAAAGATGAGCCAGGATCTGATTGAATGGCGGAGCAGGCTTGATAAGCTGAATTGCTACTTCTGCTCCTAATTCTTATGTTCCTTAATGCGGCAAATGGAAGGAATTGTGAAAATGCAGAGGTAAGTAACTTGGGGGATATTTTTTTCCTCAGGCGTATATGCAAAAGAAAGTGGAGTTAAGCACAAAAGGAGGGCATGGGTGGTGAGTGGTATAAGTAAGGGATCATAGATACACTTATCTTTGATTGTTACGATGGCAAGATGCTGTGAGTTGGCAAGGTCATTAGGGGCGGCTTATGGGCTGCGAAGTTTAAAGGAAGGAGGGATTTAAGGAGAATAAGAGAAAAGTGAAACATGAAGAAAGAAAATAATATGAGTTGAGATGGAAGTTGAAATCACTGAGGATGATGAGTCCTTGAATTCAGAGACTGTGCAAGGAAAGCAGTGAAGATATCTCGGTGATAAAAAATTAATGGTATTTCAGAGCAGTACAGAACAATGATTTTGAAAGAGAGATGAGAGGGATGAAACAAAGTGTGATGCTCGAAGGAGGAGAAAGCGGCAGGCGAGTAGGGAATCAGGCCAAGGTGTGATCTGGTACGAAGCGCCATACCTTGTTCTTGGCAGGAAAATAGTGGAAGATGTGGGAGTGGGTGGGGGGGGGGGTTCATTAAATGGAGGAAGGTGTTATCAAAAGCAATACTTAAGCTTCCTGAGCTGCTCGGCTTAACTCGACAGAGTGTGTGTGAAGAACCACCCTGGAAGCCCCTTCGAACATTGGTATCCAGACCCAAGATGGGAGCAGTCTCAGAGTGCAAATTTCAATTTGAGATTCCCTGTAGCACCCAAACGCTGGGCATGTTTTGCTTGAGGCACCAGGCACTATCATGGATGGATCCACAAGTCAACTCTCATGGAGTTGAGCAATACTTTCAGGCTGGAGACAATGGATTCCAAGTTCTGCACAAAACTCGGAACCAAGTTGGAGCCAAATTCCTCCATGCTCCCTTGATATTGACCGATGTCTTCTTGACCCATTGCAGTCCATGTGGTGTAGGTACACCCAGAGTGCACTTAGGAAGGGTATTCCAGGATTTGACCCAGTAACAGCGAAGGAATGGCGATATACTCCCAAGTAAGGATGGTGTGTAGCTTTGTGGGGAACTTGCAGGTGATGGTATTCCCACGCCTTGCAATCCTTCTAGGTCACTGTTTTTCAAACTTTTTTCCTGGCAACCCACTTTTACCAAATGGCTGTCCCTCGCGACCCACACCACGTTCACTTATTACTCAGGTGATCCTGTCTTCACTTTTATGCATTTAAAATTAATATAATTGATCTTCCTCACTTATGACGGTAAATTGCATTCAGTTTTGTACACTTAAAGCCAAGATGTTGCATGGCAACAAGATAATACCTTGTATTTTGCAAATTTATCATACCAACAGTTTTACATTCCCGACACTGAAATCGCAGGTTTTGTCCAATCAGACATTTCCAACTTGAAGCCGAGGTTTAACTCTGGGTTGTAAAGGCTGCTTAATTGTTCTGAGAATTTGATGCGCCGGGGGCCATCCCACCAACATAAACACATTCGCTGATCTGGTCGCACTGTATCACCGTGAATTCAGCTCTAAAGAAAAATTATCAATCCTATTCTTCTCGTCAACATATAAATTTGAAATAAATGTCTGACATCAGACAATACACTCATTTACAGTGCATCAGCCATCCACGTTTTTCAGGCGTCATCTCATTTTGCTATTGATTCAACCGCAAAATATCTCAATGCACATGGGGAGAAATAATGAGTTGGAATGTGAGATCATGGCTATGCCATTATCATTATGGCAATGCCATTATCAAATTCAAATTCTGAAGCCATAACCTGCCTTCATGGAGGGAAATTTGAGACACGGGCAGAGTCCGCTGACCAGGCAAGCTGCAATACTGCTCCTACAGTCACAATCTAGACGGGATCACTGAACATTTAAAGTACACCTCCCTCCCAATTGTTACCTTTCCTTTCATAAAGTGGATGTAACTAGGACGAAGTACTAAGCTTTTCCTCCAGATCAACAGATCTCATATACTGGCTATGCCATCGTCTGAGAAGTCTTCTTTGCTATACTGCCTTCTTCAAAATGCCGCTATAAACAGAACAGAACCACATCTATGTGTTACGCTACCAGTCTTGATCTCACGGCCATTCCAAACATTAGATTTCATAATGAAACATTGTATTTATGTATTGGCTAGTATAGAATTTAATCTTATGAATGTGAACTTTATGGCGCTAACAATTGCACACAAAGACTCGAGACATGTACAATCGAGGCTTTATTGCTGTGTGATGCTATTCCTCCGGCTGCAGCTGTAGAATAGGATCTCAGTGACTCACACACATATTTATACACAAGCTCCCTGTGGGCGGAGCTAACCGGCAGGGGCTTACCGGAGGAACCTGTATTACAGGTACAGCCATACATCCCCCTACTGCAAGTACACATATCTACAGTGGTTATATCACCACATTCACCCCCTGTAAAAAATGAGTCCGGCAGGGGTGACGTGTAACTATAATACAAAGGATGATATATTTACAAAAGGGTTCAAACAAAGAAAACCAAGAGTCCATCCTGTAACCAGGTTACAGGTTGAGCCGAATCGGGGGTCGAACGTTCCACTGTGATCAGCGTAGCTGTGGTGGCGACATCGGCCCAGGCGGTGATAGCAACGATGGTGCAGGTGCTGGCGGTGTTGGTGCTGGCTGCTGGCGGGATGACTCCGAGAGTGAGCCGAAATCTTCCGAGTCCTCCAGTGTGGGCAGGGGGATGAGGGATGGACCTGATGGGGACGAATACGGGGGCGCCGGGGAAAAGGAGGGTGGCGCGGGGGGGAAAGGGGCGTGGGCATTGGATCGGCACCTGAGGGAGCCAGGTCCCAGAGCGAGATTGTGTCCTGGCGGCCGTCGGGGAACTCCACGTAGGCATACTGAGGGTTGGCGTGGAGAAGGCGTACTTTGTCCACCAGGGGTTCCGCCTTGTGGTGCCGGACATGCCTACGGAGAAGGACTGGGCCCGGAGTCGGGAGCCAAGTCGGGAGCGACACCCCGGATGTAGACTTCCTAGGGAAGGCAAAAACACGTTCATGGGGTGTACTGTTAGTAGCGGTGCACAGTAGTGACCGAATGGAATGGAGCGCGTCAGGGAGGACCTGCTGCCAGCGAGCGGCTGGGAGGTTCCTGGACCGTAGGGCCAGCTGGACGGCCCTCGATACCGTCCCGTTCTCCCTCTCTACCTGCCCGTTTCCTTGGGGGTTGTAGCTGGTCGTCCTGCTGGAGGCGATACCCCTGCTGAGCAGGAACTGACGCAGCTCATCACTCATGAACGAGGATCCCCTGTCACTGTGGATGTAGTCGGGGAACCCGAACACAGCGAAAATGGAATCCAGGGCCTTGATGATGGTGTCAGACATCATATCCGGGCATGGGATGGCAAAGGGGAACTAGAAAATTCATCGACCACATTAAGGATGTAGGTCTTGCGGTCGGTGGAGGGGAGGGGCCCTTTGAAATCCACGCTGAGGCGTTCAAAGGGGCGGGATGCTTTCACTAGGCGCGCGTGATCTGGCCAGTAGAAGTGCGGCTTGCATTCGGCACAGACCTGGCAGTCTCTGGTAACTGTCCGTACTTCCTCGACGGAGTAGGGCAGATTGCGGGCTTTGATTAGATGGTACAAACGAGTGACCCCCGGATGGCAAAGGCTCTCGTGCAAGGCACGGAGCTGGTTCACTTGTGCGCTGGCACATGTACCTCGGGAGAGGGCGTCTGGGGGCTCGTTGAGCTTGCCGGGGCGATACAAGATCTCGTAGTTAAAGGTGGAGAGCTCGATTCTCCACCGCAAGATTTTGTCATTCTTGATCTTGCCCCGCTGCGTGTTGTTGAACATGAAGGCTACCAATCGTTGGACAGTGAGGAGAGTGAATCTCCTGCCGGCCAGGTAATGCCTCCAGTGCCGCACCGCTTCAACGATTGTCTGGGCCTCCTTTTCAACAGAGGAATGTCGAATTCCGGAGGCGTGGAGGGTGCGTGAAAAGAATGCCACGGGTCTGCCTGCCTGATTCAGCGTGGTGGCAAGGGCAACATCTGAAGCGTCGCTTTCTACTTGGAAAGGCAGTGTCTCATCTACTGCATGCATCCCGGCTTTGGCTATGTCAGATCGAATGCTGGCGAAGGCCTGTTGTGCCTCGGCCGTGAGGGGAAAATGTGTGGACTGGATAAGTGGGTGGGCCTTGTCCGCGTATTGTGGGACCCACTGGGCATAATAAGAAAAGAACCCCAGGCAGCGTTTGAGGGCCTTGGGGCAGTGGGGGCGTGGAAGCTCCATGAGGGGGCGCATGCGGTCGGGGTCGGGCCCCATTAGTCTGTTTTGGACTACGTAGCCGAGGATGGCTAAGCGGTCTGTGCGGAATACACACGTCTCCTTGTTGTACGTGAAATTAAGGAGAGATGCAGTGTGGAGGAATTTAGAAAGGTTGGCGCCATGGTCCTGCTGGTCATGGCCGCAGATGGTGACATTGTCGAGGTACGGGAAGGTGGCCTGCAGTCTGTACCGGTCAACCATTCGGTCCATTTCTCGTTGAAATACCGAGACTCCATTCGTGACGCCGAAGGGAACTCTAAGAAATTGGTACAGACGACCGTCTGCCTCGAAGGCAGTGTAGGGACGGTCCGATTTATGGATGGGAGGCGGATTTCGGGTCAATAATAGAGAAGACCCGGTATTGTGCAATCTGATTGACCGGATCCGAAATGCGGGGGAGAGGATACGCGTCGAGCTGCGTGTACCGGTTGATGGTCTGGCTGTAGTCCACGACTATCCTGTGCTTCTCCCCGGTCTTAACCACTACCACCTGGGCTCTCCAAGGACTGTTGCTGGCCTCGATGATACCCTCCTGAAGTAGCCGCTGGACTTCGGACCTGATGAAGGCCTTGTCCTGGGTGCTGTACCGTCTGCTCCTGGTGGCGACGGGCTTGCAATCTGCGGTCAGATTGGCAAGGAGGGAGGGAGGCTCGACCTTGAGGGTCGCGAGGCCGCAAACGGTGAGGGGAGGTAGGGGTCCGCCGAATTTGAGGGTGAGGCTCTGGAGATTGCATTGGAAATCCAGGCCTAGTAAGAGTGACGCGCAGAGGTTGGGGAGAATGTACAGATGGAAACGGTCGAATTCCAAGCCCTGTATAGTAAGTTTAACCAGGCAGAAACCGAGGATCATGAAAAAGTGGGAACCGGAGGCGAGAGAGATCTGCCGGTTGGCGGGATGGACCGCAAGGGAATAGCGCCTCACCGTGTCCGGGTGGATGAAGCTCTCAGTGCTCCCGGAGTCGATGAGGCAGCAGGTTGTGGAAGAGGGTGCCAGGTTGCGAGGACGCGACTGTTTGAGCGTAACGGAGGCGAGTAGCGGGCGATCGGCAGTCGAGTCTGATGAGTCCAACGAGGAGCAGTAGCGACCCGTGTCCTGTGGCCCCGTCCCGGGGAGGACAAAATGGCGGCCTCTGGAGTACCTGTGTGGGAGAAGATGGCGGCGCCCATGGAGCGCACCTTGTGGGGTCAGGACGAGATGGCGGCGCCCATGGAACGCACATGGTGGTGGGGGGTGAAGATGGCGGCGCCCATGGAGCGCACGTGGCGGGGGCGGCGAAAGATGGCGGCGCCCACTGATCGCACGTGGGGTCGGGGGAAGTGGACGCCAGGGCCCATTGTGCGATCGGCTGAGGTGAGGGGGGGAACGGGGTCGCGATAGTGGCAACCGTCCGGGACTGACACACCGCTGCAAAGTGGCCTTTGTTGCCACAAGCTTTGCAGGTCACGGTGTGGGCCGGGCAGCGTTGGTGGGAGTGCTTCTGCTGACCACAGAAGTAACAGGGAGCGCAGTGCGGCGAGCAGCGCAGGCGTAGTGCGCGGGGGCGGCTGCTGGGGGGGGGGGGCAGTTGCGGGGTCCACAAGGGGTAGGACGGGTGGGCCTGGGGGGCCGTTTGCAGGGTCCACAAGGGGTAGGATGGGTGGGCCGAGTGGCTAGCGGAGTAAGGTCACGAACTACGGGAGGTGGCCGTCATTAAAAGCTTCAGAGTCTTTGTGGCCGCAAGGTCGAGGGCAGCACCTTCCAGCAGTCGTTGCCAGATGGGGTCCGATGCAATGCCAGTAACAAAGGCATCGCGCATGAGTAAATCAGAGTGTTCTGTGGCTGTGAGGGCCCGGCAGTCGCAGTCTCGTACCAGAGGTATAAGGGCCCTCCAGAAGTCCTCAATTGACTCACCCGGCTGCTGGACGCGAGTAGAGAGTAGATGTCTCACAAACAGGGTGTTCGTCGATTGTGCATAGTTCTCCTTGAGCAGTTCCATAGCTGTGGTGTAGTCAGGCGCATCTCGAATTAGCGGAAAGACACTGGAGCTAAGTCTTGAGTACAGGAGTTGTCTTTTTTGAGCCTCCGTCGGGGGAGGGTCCGCTGAAGAGATGTAGGCCTCGAAGACTGCAAGTCAGTGAACAAAGTCTTTCCTGGTGTGAGGCGACTGCGGATCCAGCTGCAGACGGTCAGGCTTGATCCTGATGTCCATGGTGTACGGAAAATCACACAGCAATAAATTGTGGCGCTAACAATTGCACACAAAGACTCGAGACATGTACAATCGAGGCTTTATTGCTGTGTAATGCTATTCTTCCGGCTGCAGCTGTAGAATAGGATCTCAGTGACTCACACGCATATTTATACACAAGCTCCCTGTGGGCGGAGCTAGCGGGCAGGGGCTTACCGGAGGAACCTGTATTACAGGTACAGCCATACACCCCCCTACTGCAAGTACGCATATCTACAGTGGTTATATCACCACAAACTTTATTTTCAAACAGGATCACATAAAGGCAGCAAGGTTTACCCAACGTGAAAACGTAAAAAAAGAGTCAGGTGATCTTTGGGGATCATTTTTGGCAACCCATTTTCAAACACCCACGATCCACCTGTGGGTCGCGACCCACACTTTCAAAAACACTGTTCAAGGTGATAGAGATCTCAGGTTTCGAAGGTGCTGTCGAAGGAGCCTTGATGAGTTTCTGCAGTGCATCTTGTAGATGGTACACATTGCAGTGTGTCAGCTGTGAAGGGAGTAAAAATCCTAGGTCATTGGTGGGGTGCCAATCAAGCATGGTGCTGAACTTGATGCGATCTTCAACATAAATCACCACTTCTGATCTTATGATGGAGGGAAGATGATGATGAAGCAGCTCAAGATGGTTGGGCCTAGGTACTTCCCAAAAGAATTCCTGCGGGCAGGAGGATGGACCTTACGCTTCAATACCTGGGAGAGTAATCCGGAGATGACTAATTTGGATCAATTAATAAAGAGATATAAAGGAATCCAGTGACCATGATAGCTCTACAGCCAACATACAGAGCCAGTACAATAAAGTAACATAAGTAATCCAAAGTTAAACAAAGTCAACTTAAGAGAAATAAACCAAAAGAGAAAATGCTGGAAAATCTCAGCAGGTCTGGAAGCATCTGTAAGGAGAGCAAAGAGCTAAGGTTCTGAGCCCAGATGATCCTTTGTCAAAGCTCTATTATGGTATGTTGCTTCCTTGGTGCCAGGGTCAAGGATGTCACAGAGAGGCTGCAGGGAATTTTTCTGGGGGAGGGTGAACAGCCAGAGGCTGTGGTCCATATTGCTACCAATGACTTAGGTAGGAAGGAGGATGTGGTGCTGCAATCAGAATTTAGGGAGCTAGGTATACAATTAGCAAGCTGGACCTCAAATGTAGTCACCTCCAGATTGCTCCCACTGCCATGTGCAAGCGAGTACAGAAACAGGAGGTGTGCAGGGGATAATTTCAAAGCGTGCAGATGATACAATACTTGGAAGCATTGTAAACGGAGGAGGGCAACGTAGAACTTCTAAAGGACATAGACAACTTAGTGGAGTGGGCAGATAGAAGGCAGATGACGTTCAACGTGATGCATTTTGATAGGAAGAACATGGACAGACAATACAAAATAAGGGGTACAATTCTTAAAGGGATGCAGGAGCAGATTTTGGTGTTTATGTGCGTAGATCATTGAAGGTAGCAGGACAGATGGAGAGAACAGATAATAAAGCATATAGTATTATGGGCTTTATTCATAGGGGCATATGGTAGAAGAGGAAGGAGGTTATGCTGAACTTAAACAAGACACTAGTTAGACCTCAACTCGAATATTGCGTACAGTTCTGGGCACCACACTTTAGGAAGGATGTGAATACATTGGAGAGAGTGTCGAAGAGATTTACAAGAATGGTTCCAGGGATGAAAAACTTCAGTTATACTGAAATTTGGGAAGTTGTAACTGTTCACCTTGGAGCAATGAAAGCTAAGAGGAGATTTGACAGAGATGTTCAAAACCACGAGAGGGTTGGACAGAGTAGATAACGAGAAAGTGTTCCCCTCGTAAAACAATCGAGAACAAGAGGGCACAGATTTAATGTGATTTGCAGAAGCAAATGTGATTTGAGAAAAAAGCTTTTTCACACAATCAGCAGTTCCAGTCTGGAATGCACCCACCTGGAAGTGAGCTGGACGCGCGTTCAATTGAGGCATTCAAGAGGGCATTTGATCATTATTTGAACAGAAACAATGTGCAGGAGTATGGGGAAAAGGCAGGGGAATGGCACTAAGTTACAATGCTCATTTGGATACCCAGTGCAGACATGATGGGCCGAATGGCCTGCATCTGCACCTCACCATCCTGTGATTCTGTGAAGATATTTGGTTAAGTCACTGAGCTACTTAGAATAGGAAGGTTTAAGGATAGTCCCCAGTCTGTGCTGAATTATTTGTTTTCAGGTAAAGCAGTTCTGAGTTATACAATTAGCTTCAGCAACCTATAAGACTAAAAAAACCATAAGATGTAGGAGGAGAAGTAGGTCACTTGACTCAGCGAGTCTGCACCGCCATTCAATGAGATGATGATTGATCTGATGTGGTAATCCTCTACTCCCACTTTCCCGCCTTATACCCATAACCCTTGGTTCCCTTACTGATTAAAAATCTATCTATCTCAGCCTTGAACACACTTAATGACCCAGTTTCTGCGACAAAGTGTTTCACATATTCACTCCCCTCTGAGAGAAAAAATCCCTCCTCAACTCGGTCTCTAAATGGCGACTCCTTACTCTTTAAAAAAAATTTAGAGTACCCAATTCATTTTTGCCAATTAAGGGGCAATTTAGTGTGGCCAATCCACCTACCCTGCACATCTTTTGGGTTGTGGGGGCGAAACCCACGCAAACACGAGGAGAATGTGCAAACTCCACACGGACAGTGACCCAGAGTCGGGATCGAACCTGGGACCTCGGCGCCGTGGGGCAACAGGGCTAACCCACTGAGCCACCGTGCTGCCCGGCTCCTTACTCTTTGATTATACCCTCTGGTCCAAGACTCTTTCACAAGGCGGAACAACCTCTCAGAATCTAGCCTATCAATACCCTGCGAACCCTATATGTCTCAATAAGGTCACTTCTCATTCTTCTAAACTCCAATGAGTACAGGCCCAACCTACTCAACCTCTCCTCATAAGAATATTCCTCCATATCTGGAATCAATCCAGTGAAGCTTCTCTGGACTGCCTCCAATGGCAGTAAATCTTTCTTTTGATATGAGGACCAAAACTCTTCACAGTATTCCAGGTGTGGTCTAACTAGTGCCTTGTATAGTTTTAGCAAGACTTCCCTATTGTTATACTCCATTGCCTTTGAAATAAAGGCCAACATTTTCCGACATTATATTCCCACTGCCAAGTTTTTCCACACTCACCGAATCTGTCTGTATCCCTCTGTAGATTCTTTGTGTCGTCGTCACCACTTGCCTTCCCACCTATTTTTGTGTTATCTGCAAATTTGGCAATTGTACATTCCCTTCCCCTCTCCAAGTCATTAATATATATTGTCCATAATTATGGCCCAAGCAAGAATCCTTGTGGCGCTTCACTAGTTACATGTTGCCATCATGAAAATGGTCCTCTTATCCCAACACTCTGTCTTCTAGCAGTTAACCAATCCTTTATCCATGCTAATATACTACCCCCATGGTAATATACTACCAAGGGGTCTTATTAAGTAGCTTCTTGTGGGGTACCTTATCAAACACTTTCTGTAAATCCAAATATATTACATCTACTGGTTCCTCTTCATCTAACCTGCTTGTTGCCACCTCAAAGAAGACTAATACATTTGTCGGGCATGATTTCCTTGTCATGAAGCCATGCTGACTCTGCTTGATTATATTATGCATTTCTAAATGCTCTGCTAATACATCCTTTATAATGGACTCTACCATTTTCCCAATGACAGAAGTTAAGCTAACTGGCCTATAGTTACTTTTTTTTTGTCTCCCTCCTTTTTTGAATAGAGATGTTACATTGGCAGTTTCCCAATTCTCTGGGACTTTTCCAGAATTTAAGGAGACTTGGAATATTACTACCAGTGCATTCACTATCTTTGTAGCTACTTCCTTTAATATCCTGAGTGCACCCCATCAGGTCCAGGGGATTTATTGGCATTTACCCTCATTAGTTTCCCTAGTCCTTTTACCCTCGTGATTGTTATTGTATTTATTTCCTCCTCCTTCTGCCCCTTGATTTTTGTTTTTGGAATGTTATTAGTGTCTTCCACCATGAAGACAGACGCAAAGTATTTGTTTAATCCTCTGGCGTTTCTTGGTTCTCCATTATTATTTCCCCAGTCTCATTCTCTAAGGGGCTTCACTTTGACCTCTCTCTTACTTTTCATATATTTAAATAAACTCTTGCTGTCCAATTTTATTTTATTTGCTAATTTACCCTCATTGTTTATCGTCTCCCTCTTTATTATGTTTTGATCATCTTTTGTTGGTTTTTAAAACTTTCCCACTCCTCTGGCTTACCACTAATCTTTGCCATATTATATGTTTTTCTTTCACTTTAGTAAGACCATAAGACATAGGAGCAGAATTAGGTGACTTGGCCCATCGAGTCTGCTCCGCCATTATTTTTCTCATACTCTCATTAATACTATCCTTCACTTCTTTGGTTGACCATGTGGTGATTGTGTATCAGTGTAGATGCAATAAAACTGAGCAAGCACTAGAGGGAGCACGGGGGAGCTATAAATACACAGGGACAGGAGTGAGGATACACTTCACGGAAGGGAGAACTGGTAGCAGACACAGACACAGGCAGGCAGCATTTGAGGTAGCTGTAAGTTAAGCTCTGAAGACAGAACAAATTCACAATAAAGCATCTACTCCACCTTTGAGACTACGGGCTTTATTAAGACACGAGGAATAACACATGGTACCAGGAGTGGCTTCAGACACTTACTACAAGACAACTCAGCTACAGACACAGACACAGGCAGGTAGCATTTGAGGTAGCCGTAAGTTGAGCTCTGAAGACAGAACAAATTCACAATAAAGCATCTTCTCCAAATTTGAGACTACGAGCTTTATTAAGACACAAGGAACAACACAGACCATAGTTGATTTCTCCCCTTCCTCGAATCCTTCTTCCTCGCTGGGATATATTTTGTTGTGAGAAATGAAACGTCTGCCATTGCTGATCACCGTCTTTTCTGTAAAACCCGTTTCCCTGTCCACTCCATCCAACTCTGCCCTCATTCCTTTATAATTACCCTTATTTAAGTGTAGCACAGTTGTTTCTGATCCAAGTTTCTCACTCTCAAATTGAATGCTAAATTCTACCATGTTATGGTCACTGCTTCCTAGGAGATCATTTACTCTCAGCTTGTTTATTAAACCTGCCTCATTACACATTACCATTTCCAAAATAGCCTGATTCCTGGTTAGATCCACAACATATTGTTCTAGGAAACTGTCCTTGAATATACTTTATGAATTCTTCCTCGTGGCTACCTCTGCCAATTTGATTTTCCCAATCTAGTTCAGATGGAGACCATCCCAACGGTACAGCCCCCACCTTTCCCAGTACTGATGCCAGTGCTCTCGTAGTGAAACCCACTTCCTCCACACCAGTCTTTGAGCTACCTATTCATCTCTCTAATTTTATATATGCCATGCCAATTTGCACATGGCTCAGGTAATAATCCAATGATTATAACCTTGGAGATTCTGTTGTTTAATTTGGTGCCCAGGTCTTCAAATTCCCAGTGCAGAACCTCTTTCTTCATTCTCACTATGTTGTTGGTATCCACATAGGCCATGATAATGTGATCCTCTACCTCCCACTGCAAGTTCCTCTCTAGCCCGGAGCAAATATCCTGAACCCTGGCACTGGACAGGCAACACAGCCATTGGGACTCTTGATCTTGGCTACCGAGAACAGTGTCCATTCCCTTAATTATACTATCTCCGGTGACATTTCTCTTTTCACTCCCCCCCCCCCCCCACTTGAATGGCTCCCTGTACCAGTTTGCTTATCTCCCCTACAGTCCCAACTCCAGTCCACACAAGGAGCACAAATCTCAAACCTGTTAGACAAGGGTAGGGGCTGATGCTCCTGCTGTCCTACCTCTAGGATCCCTCTAACTACTCCACTTGCAGTCACACTCTACAAGTTTGCTGATTCCACCTACAAGTTTGCTGATGAAACGAACATTGTGGGTCGGATCTCAAACAATGATGAGTCAGGGTACAAGAGGGAGATAGAGAACCAAGCGACATGGTGTAACGATAACAATCTCTCCCTCAATATCAGCAAAACTAAGGAGCTGGCCATTGACTTCAGGAAGCAAGGTGTTATGAACACCCCTGTTTGCATCAATGGTGCCGAGGTAGAGATGGTTGACAGCTTCATATTCCTAGGTGTACACATCACCAACAACCTGTCCTGGTCCACCCACATCGACGCTACGACCAAGAAAGCACAGCAGCGCCTTACTTTCTTCAGGAAACTAAGGAAATTCGGCATGTCTATATTGGCTCTTACCAATTTTTACAGATGCACCATAGAAAGCTTTCTATCTGGCTGCATCTCAGCCTGGCATGGCAACTGCTCGGCCCAAACCTGTAAGAAACCTCAGAGAGTCGTGAGCACAGCCCATTCCATCACGTGAACCCGGCTCCCATCCAGACTCTGTCCACACCTCCCACTGCCTTGGAAAAGTGGGTAAAATAATCAAAGGCCCCTCCCACCCGGGTTATTCTCTCTTCCAAACTCTTCCATCAAACAGAAGATACAAAAGTCTGAGAACAAGCACTAACTGATTCAAAAACAGCTTCTCTGCTTTTACCAGACTTCCGAATGACCCTATTATGGACTGAACTGATCTTTCTACATATCTTCTTCAGTGTTGTTAGCACTACACTCGTATGCTTCACTTGATTTCTATGTCTATGTATTTATGTTGTGTATTTATCGTTTGTCCTAACTTTTTTCATCATGAAACTATCTGCCTGGACTATAGTTAGAAAAATACTTTTCATGTACCTTGGTACACGTTGTTGTGTTATGCTTCTTCATGTAGCATAAGTGGCTTCCTTGATGTATGCTCTGACAAAGGAAGGTTCAGACTTGGAGATAGGTTTAACACATTTATTGAACAGTTAACAATTCTCCTACTTGAGTTTGATTCTCCTGCTAATCTTGCTATAGTAACTCAGTCTAACTAACCAGTCTGCTCTAAGCCACGTGGTGGGTGTGATGCTTCTGATCTGCCCCTGTATTTCTCTCTGGGTGTCGCCTGTGGAAAGAGGCAGAGCATGTGTGCCCTGTGCTTTTATATGGGTAGCCCACTTGTGGTAGTGTCATCTCTGGGTGTCTTGACTGCCCATTGGTCGTGTCCTATTCTATGTGTTCATTAGTTGTATGTCTGCATGTCATGATGCCTCTGGTGCTCCCTCTAGTGTTTACTTAGTCTTAGTGTATTTACATTAACCCCTTGTGTATTTACAGTGATGCGTATCACCACATTCCCCCTGTTCTTGTGTTACATATTTTCTGTACAGTGTTAAAGAAAATTGAACAAAATAGGTAGATAAGTGATGACATGTACAAATCATGATGACAGTGATGATTATACAACACCAAATAATATGTATGAGTCCAAAGTTCATGAATTAATATGGTCGAGTGGCTTTCTTGTTTTGTTATTGAAGTGTCCATGTTGATGTTGTCATTTCCTTGTGAACACCGTCAGTGTCCCTGTGCTTAAGGAACCAAGAAGTCATCAGGAGGTGTGCAATTGGTCAAATCACGTTGTTGTCTGATTTGGACTCTTTTTTTCTATGCTTGTGGTCGCGATGCAGTATGCCATCTGTGATGTCTGACCTGGGCTGTTTCTTGTGATTGCGATAATGATGCAGTATGTCATCTGCCTTGAAAGCTGGTTTGCTTGTTTGTAGTGGAGCAAACTTGAATTGGTGAGATTTGCTGTCATGCCATGGTATGGCTGTACTCTTGCCAGTGTTAGGAGCTGTGCTATTACATTGTCCTGCATTTGCAGAGTTGTACCATGTCGTACCAGTCGTCGTACCAGTGTTATTGTTTTTGTCGTGCTTGTTGTCAACGTTGGTGTCTTTGGTATGCTTCTTGTTGTTGTCTTTGTTATTGTTTTTGTAGGTTTTGTTGTTGTGTTTGTTCTGCTCAATGACCACACCTAGTGGAGAATTCGAGTCCTTCATACAGTTACTTGTGTCAGTGTCCTTTGTGGCATCTTCTGTTTCATAGGGGCAGCACGGTAGCATGGTGGTTAGCATAAATGCTTCACAGCTCCAGGGTCCCAGGTTCGATTCCCGGCTGGGTCACTGTCTGTGCGGAGTCTGCACGTCCTCCCCGTGTGTGCGTGGGTTTTCTCCGGGTGCTCCGGTTTCCTCCCACAGTCCAAAGATGTGCGGGTTAGGTGGATTGGCCATGCTAAATTGCCCGTAGTGTCCTAAAATGTAAGGTTAAGGGGGGGTTGTTGGGTTACGGGTATATGGTGGAGACGTGGGTTTGAGTAGGGTGATCATTGCTCGGCACAACATCGAGGGCCGAAGGGCCTGTTCTGTGCTGTACTGTTCTATGTTCTATGTTCTATTGAGCGTGCTGTCTCTGATTCCTCGGCGCTCCCTGTCTGGAGTCATTTCAGGTTCTTGTGGAGAGGCTCGAGTAGATGAGGTTTGAATTAATGTGGTGTCACTGGAGTCACAAGTAGCCTCACTTTGACTGTCAAGTGCCTCTGTACATACTAGCTGAGATCTGTTAGTCTCACTGAGATGTTGCACATCTTGTATGGGAATTGTGAAGCCTTTGTCACTTGTCGCACATACAATGGGTAGACCTTCAGTGTCTTCTTGTCGGTAAGATGAGCTGGGTAGACTGTCAGAGTCTTCTTCTGGTGGCTCAAATAATCTGGGTAGACTGTCATAGTCTTTTTGTTGTTCACGTGAGCGTGGTAGACTGTCATAGTCGTCTTGCTGTGCACTTGAGTGTGGCAGACTTGCATTTTCTGCTGCTGGTTGCTCAGATGAGGGTGCTAGATCTTCATGGCCTTGTTCATGCAAGGACTGTGCTCTGGAGTCTTGCGTTGCTTCCATTGTGGAGTCTGTCAACGAGCCTGTTGTGGAGGCTTGTACTGCTCTCTCTGTGGAGTCAGGCATCGTTCCCTGTGTGGAGTCATGCAGTGGTCTCGCTGTGGAGTCGATCTGTGCGCTCTCAACGGAGTTGTGCAGTGGTCTCGCTGTGGAGTCTTTCTATGTTCTCTGTGTGGAGACATACAGTGGTCTCGCTGTGGAGTCTGTCATCGCTTTCTGTGCGGAGTCGGGGACTCTTCGTGGTGCGTGGACCACTCTTTGTGTGGAGTCGGGGACTCTGCGTGGACCACTCTCTGTGTGGCATTGTACCACTCTCTGTCTCTTGGCTTCAGGCCGCAGCAGAATCCTGTACTCACGTGTCGGGATGTCATCTATGCTGGACTGAGGATCCCCAAATTTGAAGAACTCATCTATGTCTGTGTCAGATTCTTTAATGTACACATCATCTCGTTGCGGTTCGGATTTGGTACTGAGGTCGCCACATCCAATGATGAAATCAACTTCCAAGTCGTAGTCTTCAAGGACCACATCATCACTTTTTGTGTCGGAGCTGTCATTGTGCTCGCTATGTCCAAAAAAGAAATCAACATCTGAGTGTCCTTTTATATGGATTGCCCCCTTGGTGGTAGTGTCACCTCTGGGTGTCTTGACTGCCCATTGGTTGTGTCCTATTCTATGTGTTCATTAGCTGTATGTCTGCATGTCATGATGCCTCTGGTGTCCCCTCTAGTGTTTACTTAGTTGTAGTGTATTTACATTAACCCCTTGTCTATTTACAGTGATGCATATCACCACACACGTGACAATAAATCTAAATCTCCTGATTAATAAGGGGGTCAGGGGTTATGGGGAGAAGGCAGGAGAATGGGGATGAGAAAAAAAAATCATGATTGAATGGCGGAGCAGACACGAGTGGCCTAATTCTGCTCCTATGTCTTATGGTCTTAAGGTCCCTGACCACTATACAATTTAAAGTAGTTAATCTAAGGGGTGTCACTGCCTCCTGAAACACAGCGTTCAGGTAACTCATCCCTCTGTAATGTGTCATGGACTCCAGCTCATTAACTCTGAGCTGAAGTTCCCTGAGCAACCAACATTTGCGGTCTCTATGAACCACAATGGGATCCACCATCTCCCGCATGCTGCAAGTACAACGCATCACCTGGCTCTCCATCCCTATTTTATTTAATTAGATTTTCAATTTGTTTTTAATTTTCAGTCAACAAAAAGGGTTTCCCCCCAATACGGTCTAAAATATTGTTCTCTGGAGTGTAGTTTTCTTTTCTTCGTCCGAACAAGTTTCTTCCATCTGAAAAATCAAATGAACAGGTGTACTTTCTATTGTGTTTGGATACTCCAAAAGTGCCCTCTTCAGGACGTCTGGATTTTCTTTGCTATCATTTCTTTCCTTTTTCTTTTTTTTTTTGAATGGTTTGTCGTCCTTATCATTTATGTACATCATAAAATGAAGGCCTGTTAAGCCTCCTCCTTCTGTCATGCACCCCTGAGTGAGATTCGAAGAATCTCAAACTCCTCCTCTTTTGCTCGCTTAGTGATCCAATCTGGTCGAAACCTTACCCTGATACATTTCGGGTATTGCTACTGCTTTTACTTCAATTTCTTTATTTTTGATTACGACTGGATCTTTATGAAGGTAAGTTCTGAACATGACATTTTAACTTTATCTCATCAATGCTGCTAACGGGTTTAAATTCACAGTCTTCCCACCAATCGGGTCATGTGTTTTAATTGTGATACAATTTCTGTTGCTCCAGACACCATGCTTCTCTAATTCAACTGTATGTTGACCCAAATTCTGAACAATTGTGTCTTTACCTTTTACAGTGTCACTGATTACTTTGCCTGTGGTTTTAGTTGGTAGCTTCACCCAAACTTCCTCTATTATCGATTGGTTCTAATATCTTAATTTTCCCTGCATCTATTTTCATTAAATCTTTCCTGCCATCAGATTCTCATTTCCTGATACTGCAAGTAATTCTCCAAATCTAATTTCTGGTCCACTATCATTATTCCCTAAAGCTCCTTCTACCATGTATTTAACATTCCAAACATCATTTTATTTTCCTGCTTCTGAATTTCTTGTGATCATTGGGCACTAGGACCCTGGTGGAGCTATGCCGTGTCAATTTCAACACATTCGTTTCAAAGTAACTTCCTGCTAGCAGTTCTGACTGCTGCTGAGTTAACTTCTAATTGATGTGAAACTCGGTTTTGTAAAATACAATATTTCAAAAGCTACAAACACCAAAGGAAATTCACAAAGCCTTACTGAACACACACACATTTAACCACTTTAGTTTTGCAAATTCTGGGATATAGCTCTTACAGTTAAGCCTCCTCCTCCTCTTACAGTTGCCGGGCGCGGCATCTGTTGTACCGCTTTTTTTTTCTCGGTCTACCAGCATTTCTTTGAGTCCTTGTGAGATTAGATGTCCTAAATATAGCACTCGTTCTTTTCCAATTTTGCGCCTCTTTGGGACTCACTTTAAATCCCGCAGTGTTCAATTCGCCTAACACCACATATGATGCCGCCTGGTGTCCGGACTTGGATTCCGAGGCTATCGGTATATCATCTATATACTGTAATATTGTACATATTCTTTCATTAAGTCATTCCCCATTATTGTTTCCTCATTATTTTTACATACATAAAATCGCATTGGTATATACTAGTTATTTATTTCCACCAATGTGGTTTCGCTTAAATAGGCGGGTGTTTTACTTCCTCCTACCCCGGTTATATAAATCATTTTATTTGAGGTAGGCAGCGGGAGCTCAGTAATTGATATAGATGCGCCTGTATCCACCAACATTTCACATTGTCGGCCCCCCACCAGTGCAGACACATAAATCCTCCCCTCTTTTTTGCTCTTACTTATGGAGGCCGCAGACTGTCAGTCTATCTTTTCCTCGGTCCCCTGTTTGTGTTGCAGTGACTGCAATGGGGCCCTCCATTCCCAGATCTGTTTCCTTTCTTTGGTTGTCAGCAGTTCTTCGCGAAATCTCCCTGTCTGCCACAGTTGTAACATTTTAAATTTGGCTGTGTCGCACCTCTGCTACCATAAGTGCTAATGTTTTCTTGTTTTATTTTTATTTGGCGTTTCTCTTCTCCGCCGGTTATTCCACACGCCCACTCTACTAGAGCATCAGACCCTCGGGGTGCGACTACTCCTATTGTTAAGATGGTCTGGTGGTTACTTGGGAGCCCGTCTTTAAAGGCTTGGATAAATGCACGATCAGCGCGTGCTGGGTTTTCTATTCCTCAACATTCTTCGCAGACCCGGAACAATCGTTCCCCATATTCAGGGGCTCCCTCTCCCTTTTGTTGAATCTTACTTCAATGGGTGGGGGTGTTATGCAGGGCAGTTTGTACTGCTGTTTTAAATGGGGCGAAGTTCGCCTGTTGGGCGTCTACTTCTGTAAAGAGGGGTATTGCCTGCGCCCAGACTCCAGTTTGGAAGCCATTTGTGTTGCCTGGACCGTTAACCAGTCTCCCTTTATCCTGAGGGCATGCGGCTCTGACTAATTGGTGAATGTCCCACAAATGTAATTGATATCCTACCCATACGGTGTCTAATTCTGCCCAAAATTTGGCATTTGCACTTCATGGTTGTAATTTGCCCAAGGAGTCCTATATTTGCTGTCTTTCCCCGGGAGTGAAGGGTTTATAAGTTGGCCTCGGTTGTGCAGCAGTTCCTGTCCCGGTTACCGGGGCCATATTACATTCTTCCGTATCCCCCTGAGATAGGGAAGGGGCTGTTACCTCATGTGTTGTCTCATAAGGTGGAAGGAGACCCCAATGATTCTCCTCTAACAGTTGTTTCCTTTTTCCTAATTCCCTTACCCTAGATTCTAATTTCTTTATCTTATCTTTGTCCTCAGACTATTTTTTGGTAGAGGCTGTTACCTGTTCAAGGCTAGATTCTAATTGGTGCACTAACAAAACTCCTGCTTTCTTTGTTTTATCTTTCTTTTCCCCATCTATCCATTTCCTTTGTTGCTCCAATGTCTGAGAGACATCCCAACCATCTTTCTGCATCTTCTTAATTAGTGAGTGTCTGTCGGTCAGGTACTTATTTGTCAGTGACCCCGTCGGTCCCTGTTTCACTTCCTCTCCTGCCATTTCGGTAACAATTTTTATACTCATGATTATCCCTGAGTCTCCAGATCGTGTTTACCCACCGAAGAGCGCTTTTCAACAACCGGTATTTTGAGCACCTTTCACCCCACCGGCCACGTCTTTCTCTCGGGGGTCGTCGTCACCCAAGTCCGACAAACTCTGGAATGATCAGTTCTCTCTTGCCGTAAACACACGTTGAGATGAAAGTATACTTACAATCCGTATCTTGTTCCGACCTTTGACCGCTCACACATACTTTCTCACAGCTGCCTGAGTCTCCCTCACAAGTGCTCTTTCTCCAATCCCGACACCCACTTCAGACCTTCGCGGGAGAGGATTTCCTCCCTTAACAACTGGTCTAAGGCTGTGTGTTAGGGAGGTCCTTGTCCTCAGATTAACTCAGGCAGTTACCATTCTCTCAGTCACTGAACCTTTCATGAATTGACTCAAGTCTTTACCAATTTTCGGTTATTCTGTCCCGGCTCTCTCGAAGGGGTGGCCAGCCGCTTTAGTCCGAAAGCAGAATCCCATCCTCGTCGCCAATTGAAGTGGTAAATAATTTATTCATGCCAAAGTGTTGAGTCAAGTAAATTTATTGGCAAAAGCTTTTGGGAGAAAGCCAGGCACACCGCAGTGCTCGTGGTCACCTTCTCAATTGTACAACGGCAGTTAGCCTCTTTTATACATGTACACGCTGAGCTTGGGGGGGGGGGGGGGGGTTACATCCACGACCAATTAGGCCACCCTAGCAACAATTAGCTTCCAATCACATTCCTCTGAGACCATCCATTATCTGCGGTAAATAACTCCTTGTCCACAATTACAAGGATAACAGGTGTCTCAATAGTTAACGGTCAGTTTGTCAGTTACAGAATGACTCGTCAATTAATCGGAACATGGCAGATGTCATTCGGTCAGTTAGAGAATAACTCACCAGTAACAGTAAGCTAGTATAGAATGACTCAGCAGTCCACACTATTGCAGGCATAAAGCTAATAATTAAACATAATAAAATAGAGAGATTCTTAATGAATCAATGAATAACCTCTAATGTAAATTTCCCTTAACACGACGGATCTTTAGTTTTTGCACTAACTTTTTCAAACTAGCCTTCAATTTCAAAGCAATTCCTAAAAGGTAGAAGAGAGAAATACTCACTGTTGTGATCTGTGACCTTTTCTTTGCAATGATTCATACAGAACTGCTGGTGACTTAACTAGAATGATGATTTATTGATCAACACATGGTAAGGTAACAATCAGAATGTTATACAGACTAAGTTATTATTTGAGTTACATGGACTCTCCTAGAACTTCCCGTATATGCGACTGTCCTGTTGTACGCCTTACAACCATCTGGCGAGAGTCGGATCTCACATGATCGATGTCTGATGCCACCTGCTGGTTGGAGGTCGCATTGCTAACTATATACAATATTATTCACAGGCATTTCACCACATCCCTCTTCCTTTGGAGCTGTTGACCTTTATATACAAAACATTATTGGTATCATTATTTGGCACATTTGGCTTATGTATATACAGATTTAACTAATGCGTCCATTGACATGAAATGAAAATCGCTTATTGTCACAAGTAGGCTTCAATGAAGTTACTGTGAAAAGCCCCTAGTCGCCACATTCCAGCGCCTGTCCGGGGAGGCTGGTACGGGAATTGAACCGTGCTACTGGCCTGCTTGGTCTGCTTTAAAAGCCAGCGATTCAGCTCAGTGAGCTAAACCAGCCCCTGATATGCCTGCTAAGTGTGACCCCTGTGCACAGCACATTGTGCCTCCCCTAACAGGATCACCCTGCTGATCGTCTGGGTTGTTGTCAGCTTTTTGGAAGACTAGTTTCCATGCCAGTCTTTTGCGTCTTATTAATTTGACACAATGCTTTTTGAAGGCCCGTTTCTTTGTTGACCACACCTGCATCACCAGCTTTTCTTGTATCCTTATGTGATGCTTTTTGCTGTTGGTTGTTGTGTACTCTCTGGCGCCATTCAGCTTTTTCTGAGTCTTTACACAATGCATTTTGCTGCTGCTGCGTCGTGTGTATTCTCTGGCCTGTCGGCCACATTGTCGACGACTTCTCGCTTGGTGTCATCAGTGGGACTCACGGTATCTTCCACTCTCCATCTCTTTCTCTTTTTTGTTTTGAGAATGATTTTGTGACTGCTCCTCTTTTTCTGGCTTGAGTTTGGTAACCCCCACCTTGCCGCTGGCCTGCGAGTAGATCGTGTGTGCGTCGGTTGGGACTTCTCGTGTTGACGTGCTTCCGAGGGACTGTGGGGTCGAGGCCAAATCTGTGCCTTCAATGGGTGGCTGCGGAGCCTCACACTCTGGTGTCTGGGTTGGAGCCACACCCTTAACTCTGGGCGCTGGTCCCTACACCGTGTTTGAACCCCAAGTGATGACTTCTCGAAACCACAATACATATGTTCTCTGGTCCTGAAGAACCAAGTGTTGGCTCATCCTGGTTTTGCAATATTATGTACGTATCATCCGTCGTCATAGAACTACATACTGACAAAGCCATCTGCTCCTCTAACTAATTTTTCAGTGGAGTGGCCTCAAGTGTTGGGGAGTCCACTACTGGAACCATTTCATAGGCCTGGGATGATTTACCAAATGCGTCTGGAGCCAGTTTCTCCAGGACTGGTATAATAACTTCCATCATTAGTCTGTTCGTAGCTGAGTTCTTTTCCTTTGAGGTGGCGGCTACTGCAATCTCACCTTCCATCTCTGCATGCGCCATCTTAGAGCTTTCACACTTCTTGGTGTCCTGCATAGCCTGGATGTCGTTTGTGACCACCTCGTCGTTCTCGCCAAACCACTGGAGCAGCGCTGCACTGGCTTCCTCATCTAGTTTGCCATCGTTCCCGCGAAACAACCTCACTGGCCTTTCATAATTGTCTTCATCTGGCTCACTCTCCGAGTCTTTACTTTCTTCATCGTATTCATGGTGTTCGTCGTATTCGTCATCGAAGTCAGCATCATCTGTAAAGACTTCTCCTGTAAAATACGACATTGCACGCGCAGGAGGCGACCAATTTCAAAGTCAGCAGCGAGTTTTGCTGCAGAACCTTTATTTAACATTCCATGCTGTGGAACTTCAGGAGGACTGAAGAAATTGAAGAATGAGTCATTTGGAACAGTTTCCGTAACTGTTTTGCGAGTACTCTGACCCTTATACTTCGGCTTTGTTTTAATGGTTTTCAGTGTGACATTTTCTTCTTCCAGAAATCAAAACGTGATTTCTGGTTCATCAAAGAATGAAAGTTCAAGTTTGTCAGGCCGTGATTCCAGCTGGTATACTTTTGTAATGACCTCATTTGTAAAATACTCATTAGGCGCAAACTTAAACTCCAGAGTGAAGCTCATTGGCTATTCACGATCTGAACATTTAACGTTCACATCTTGTAGATGCTTTAATACGGGCTCATCCTGCTTCTGCATCATGTCACTGAATATATACGCCTTCTTGAAGACTGTTAAGCAGAAGTCTGAAATTCCCTTTGGCTCTTCCATCTCTTCACCCGATTTATCGTCCACCGCCTGGACTTTCGCTTGTTTCTCATCGAATGACTGCGCAAGCATATCTCATTGAGATTTATAGAATGTGCTGGCCACCTGCTGTCTGGTATCTACAGCCGCTCAACTATGTTCAGGGCCTCACACGCATCCATTCCTATGATGGACTCGCTTTTCATGTCCACAATTGAAAATGGTAACATGTACGTTGTGTCATGCATCGTTAACTCAAGCTCACATTCATCCAGCCTCTCAATCTCCTTCCCACCATAGTGTATCAGCAGTCTCGGTTGATCGACAACTTTCGGCTTAATGTTCAGCCAGTGCAAAGCGGACTGGCTGAAGAAGTTTGTCCCCATTCCCATGGTGAAGTCACATTATATCAATTCGTCGTTCATCCACACAAAAGTTTTCCATCTGGTTTGGATGGCATCAGGTTTGTCCTTACTATCATCACGACTTTTCGGAGGGACATCGTCACTTTTATTGGTCGGACTCTTCTGGCCCTTGGTTGAAATGAGATCAATGAAGCACTGTTTGGCCGGAGTCATCTCATCACGGTAGCACGGTAGCACAGCGGTTAGCACTGTGGCTTCACAGCGCCAGGGCCCCAGGTTCGATACCTGGCTGGGTCACTGTCTGTGCAGAGTCTGCACGATCTCCCTGTGACTGCATGAGTTTCCTCCGGGTGCTCTGGTTTCCTCCCACTAGTCCCGAAAGACGTTGCTGTTAGGTAATTTGGACATTCTGAATTCTCCCTCTGTTTACCCGAACAGACGCCGGAATTTGGCGACTAGGGGCTTTTCACAGTAACTTCAATGCAATGTAAGCCTACTTGTGACAATAAAGATTATGATTATTATCAACCGCGTCAACTGAGCTGATTTGGTCCACTGTAGGACACAAAAAATATTTTTCCGCAAAACGCTTTGTGTGGCCACACCTGGAATATACTTTTCCACATGCTGGATATTGCCATGGGCCACGTCGGTTGCCACATTTTGGGCATAAGATGGCGGCTCCTGTTGGCTGTTTAAAATGGCCACCCACACTGAAACCAGGTTTCCTATTGACCTACGTCACATTGCTGATGACGCTGGCGTCCTCTTCCATGTTGGCACCAAAATGTTTCAAACTGAGTGTATTGATCTGCTGTGCAGCCAATTCACTCGCATGACAAATCTTTCTTGCTCTTTCCAATTTCAGGTCTTCTTCCCGTAACAATCTTTTGCGGAGCTTATCATTCGATATGCCAAATACTATTTGAGTCGCGGATCATCGATGATTCTAGATCACTGAAATTGCAGGACTGGGCCTTCAGCCTAAAGTCGGTTACAAAATTGATGAAAGATCCACCTGGTTTCTGGGTATGCCTACGAAAAATATATCTTTCAAATTTTTCATTTCTTTTTGGAGAGCAATGCCGATCGAAGTACTTTATCACACCATCGTAGCTCTTGCTTTCCTCTTCGCTATCAAAGGCAAATGTATTGTAGATTTCAATTGCTTGTGGACCTGCCATCATGAGCAGCAACGCAATGAGCCTCTCGTCAGGCTGTGCCTGCAGGCCAAGGGCTGAGACATAGAGTTTAAATTGCTGTTAGGCTGGTGAGGTGCCTGTCAACCTTCCATCTCAAACTTCAATGTCTTTTGTTGTGTTGAGTCGTCAATGGCCGTAGTTCACCAGGGCGATGGAAGAATCTTCTCTTTTTTGTTCTTCGGCCAGTTTCGCTACATGTCTTCTGCTGTTATCTTCAAATGTTCAACAGAACCTGGTACCATGTTGTGTTCTGTGACCTTGTTTTTTGTTATGGGCCAGGGCTTAGAAACTCCAAAGTATATTATGAAGTCCACCTGACCGACAGCCTTGATGTTGAATTTGGCTAGGATGAGCACAAGAGCCTTCCTTTCAGGTGTGATACATCAGTCTTCCTGGACATTTTAATCAAAATAAGCTTTATTCTAAGAACTTAGTTAACATAAATAGGTAAACACACAGCAAGAATTTTTTTATCAATTACAAACATAAAGACACCCACAGCTATAGTAATCTATGTAGAATACTTAATGAATTCCCCCTTAACTGTTCCAATTCAAAAACAAAATACCAGAGGGTAGGACGGTGGCACAATGGGTTAGCCCTGCAGCCTCATGGCGCCTAGGTCCCAGGTTCGATCCCGGCTCTGGGTCACTGTCCGTGTGGAGTTTGCACATTCTCCCGTGTTTGCGTGGGTTTCGCCCCCACAGATGTGCAGGCCAGGTGGATTGGCCACGCTAAAATCGCCCCTGAATTGGAAAAAATGAATTGGGTACTGTAAATTTATTTTTAAAATACCAAAAACCCCTTTTCAAGGGCGTGGCCCTACAGACTGCATTCTCACTTGAATAAGACTGGCTTTTCCTGAGATTCGCATCCTGTCTCACCAGGTTTAAACCCTTCCGGAAAGCAAACTACATCTTTTAAGTTACCAAAGTAGGCAGCTATAATCAATGTTTTTTTCTGGAACAACTCTTTAAAATGAAAATAGAGAAAGACAGGCCAAAACACTTATTTCCTCTGTCTGTAGTCCAGAGCAGTCGCAACCTGAAAGTGAAATCAAAAACAGCTCTCAGAGCCACAGCCCAGCTCCACCCACACAATGACCTCACTGAAGCCATGTGATAAAACAAAAACCTTTCTTAAAGGGACACTCCCATGATATTTTGCAGTGATTCAAACAGAACTGCTGGATACTTAACTAGAATGATGATTTATTCATTAACACGTGGTAAGATAACAATCAGTATACTATACAGACTAAGTTACTATTTGAGTTACATGGGCTCTCCTGGAACTACCCGGAAGTGCAACTGCCCTGTTGTGCGCCTTACAACCACCTGCCGAGAGTTGGATGTCACATGACCGATGTCTGACGCCACCTGTTGGTTGGAGGCCGCACTGCTAACTATATACAATATTATTCACAGGCATATCACCATACTCACCTACCAAATACTCACTGGTGTTATTACATGGATGTGTTCACTCAATGTTGTGGGACTGCTGCAATAAACCCCTGGCCTTGGTCTCCTCCTGCCCCACAGGCATATGGACATAGTAATGGAAACAAGACACAGCAATACCTCCCTCTCCCACTTCACTAAACTTCCACACTTACCTCAACTCCAGAGCCTCACTCACTGCAACTAGAACTCCAACTCACTACATTTTCTAAAAACAATTAGAGTACTCAATTTTTTTTTTTCAGTTAAGTGGCAATTTAGCTTGGCCAATACACCTAACCTGAACTCATTACACTTTTGAGGTCTATTTTTATACTCTCAGCCTTTCCTGACTCTGGAACCAGTCTAAGCCAGTTACAAAATGCCCTAATTAACTCCCCTGACTTGCCCCACTAGGAGGCTTGGGCGAGATCTTCCGGCTGGGTCACAATTGAATGGGAGCACGGCGCAGCCAGTAGATGCCGGTTGAAGCCTCCCACTGGCTTCCCGGCAGCCACTATGTCCGTGGGATCTATCTGAGTCCCGTGAGGAGTTGAGATAAGGAACCTGCCCACAATGGACCTACTGAGGTCTAAATACCCAGTATTTACCGGCCACCCGGCATCTAATGGCCTCCCCAGGGAGTCCTCAGCTGGGTGTCATTCAGTACTGATCCACACAAACATGGAGCAGGCGGAACAGTACCCGGGAGGTCTCCTGTGCCCCCGGATAGTCAGGGCTACGGCAGGGTGGCCCCCTAGCCCACCTCCTGGAATGGAGGCACCTTGGCTCTGCCACCCTGTCACTGCCAAAGTGCCCGGGTGGGACGGCTAAGCTGGTAGCACTGCCGCAGTGCCAGGCTGGCAGTGCAAGGGTGCCAGGTGCCAGAGTGGCACTGCCAAGGGTCAAGACCTGAGGGTGGGCCATATTCATGAAAGGAAGATGGAGGACAGGGAGGATGGAGGGGTACAGGGCTGGTAGAAAAGGGGCTTCTGGGAGGTTGGGGGTGTGACAGGTGGGATTCTTGGGAGGGGGGCCTATAAGGGAGTGAGGGGGACCTGAAGAGGGGGGCCCCAAGCACTCCTCATAGGAGGGTGCCCTCACTTGGGGGGTGTGGGGTAATGCCCATGTGTGTGGGGTGACATAGCTCTTGGGTGCGGAATGTGGGAGACCCACAAGCTCACTTAGAGATCGGGCACCCTATCAAAATGATGTCCCGATCTCTGAGTTCAGCCACCCAATGAAGAAAAAACAATTCTAAGTGTGGGCTAAACCGGTGAGGAACTCCCCAGGGCCCCAAAAAAGTGAAGGGCGCAATTCAACTAAATGGGAACAAAGTGTTATTGCAAGCTTGCAAGCGTGTTCAGCTGCGTGGTTCCTGGCGCTCGCAGCGTTCCTGGCTGTACAATGCCACTCGAGTTAAATAAGGGATCTCAGTGGGGAAAGCCTGGCCCAGGCCCTACATAGCTCCGTTTTCAACACTGAGGAGCTCCACTCTTCAACATAGCAAGAGATCGTGATTCTCTTTTTAAATGGCGTCCTGATCTCTGAGGCCCTGACGTGACCACCAACCCCACACCAGCCCCAATGCACTATGGGAAGGCCCCTCGCAGCACCCCCAAACACATGCGCAGGGCAGCCCCGGCCCAATTGCCAGCGCATAAAAAATGCTAGCTTGGCACCTTGAAACTGCCAATCTGGCCCACCCAGGTGGCCTTGCTGGGGTGCCAGATTAGCACTGCCAGGGTGTCAGGCTGGCATGCCAGAGTGCCTGGGTAGCACCAACAGTGCCAGGGTGCCACACTGCACAAAGGGCATGCACCTGGGGGCGTCCAATCCTTTGGAAAATTCCCACGAGTGCCATTCCGCCTGGTCCCCATTTGTGGGGCGCTCCCAGAAACTCCCAGAAAAACTGACCACAAATGACACTTAGAACCATTTCTGTTAGATGAGGCCCCTCGGCTTTCTTAGGCCTGAAAAGATGCTTAAATGTCTACCCTTCAACTACCAGCAATTTGTGTTGGATTTTAAGAAGGTAAAACATTCAAATTAAGACCTGGGTTAGAACGGCTGATATAACAATGGTTATCGTCTGATTCTAGTCATTAGAAAACAACATTAGCTGATAATTATATAAGGACAGCAGGATTAAGCTATTGAGTTCGATGATCAGTCTTGATAAATGGCCTCCTCCTGCTCCTATCTTCTATGTATCTATATGTGGGAAGAATCAGTTTATCTGTTTAGGGTGATAGCATTCATCCCCACTCCCACCAACCTTTACCTCACCACCACTCCATCGCATCCTATGGCTGAATATCTTCTGCACTCAGGATCCTGAAAGGGTAAAGTAAGGCTTAATAACAAGATATAAATAAAAGTGCATTATAGGGACTCAAGATGAATAAATAAAGGAATAAAGGGTTATGGTGTTTGGGCGGGAAAGTGGAGTCCACAAAAGATCAGCCATGATCTCATTGAATGGTGGAGCAGACTCGAAGGGCCAGATGGCCTACTCCTGCTCCTAGTTCTTATGTTCTTATGCAGCTGCATGATCATGTGGGAACTGCTGGGTGGGTGTTTTCTGACAAAGATACAAGATGCTGCTTTGCCCATTGTAACGCAGTGTTGAAGGTTGTAGCTATAGTGTAAACGTGATAGTGAGGTGGTTTGCAGGAGAATAATCTGGCAAGAATTGATCTGCTTGCAGAAAAATACTTTTCACTGTACCTCGGTCAGTGGCGTGCAGAGGGGGGGGCCGACGGTGCATTGGCCCCGGGCATCCATTGGATGGGGGCATCCAATCAGAGAAGGAAAAAAAAAAATTTTTTTTTTAAAATTTTTTTTATTTTTTTATTTTTTTTTTTAAATTTAGATTACCCAATTATTTTTTTCAATTAAGGTGCAATTTAGCGTGGCCAATCCACCTACTCTGCACATTTTTTGGGTTGTGGGGGCGAAACCAACGCAGACACGGGGAGAATGTGCAAACTCCACACGGACATTGACCCAGAGCCGGGATCGAACCTGGGACCTCAGTTCCGTGAGGCGGTTGTGCTAACCACTAGGCCATCGTGCTGCCCCAGAGAAGGAAATAAGATAGTAATTTTAAAATTTCAGCGGTGATAAATCAATTTTTGGAGGCTCACCACACTGCAGAGGCAGTTGTTAGCCCTTTATTCCTTTAACATGGTGTACCCTTTCTGTCTAGAGAAAATGGTCCTTCTCCCCATCCCCCCACACGCATGCGGATGATGTACGTGGTGCAACCATAAAAAGCAACAAGCAGACGTGGCTGCTCGTTCCTGCGTTTCCTCGAATCATAACTCGTCTTTTCTTCAGCTTTTTGTGCATCTAGATTAGTTCTTTTACCTACTCAGGTCAGTGAATAGCTCTAGAACAGGTGCAACTATGGTTTTTATAGGTTTTTTGGCGATATTTAATGAAATATTTACGTGGGATGTAGTAAGAGTGAAGCCTGGATGATCAGAGGACTGCTATGGCATTTAATCTCGGAATAGGAGACATTTATTCCTTAACATGCTAATATTCGAATACAGATACCACTAATTTGCAAGTCTATGATATAAATTGCACAAAATTATCAGTGGAGAATCAGTGTGAAATAATTTGATACGAAGGAACAAAGAAATGAAATATGGTTTATCCGTCTGCAACTGACCGATTGTTTACCATTTTCTTCCCATTTTCTCATGCGTCTTACGGTTTTTGAGATAGAAAATGAAATGTTAAGAGTATTTCGTGTACAACCGAGTGGAGCACAGAACAGGAAAAAAAAGAGGGCCAGAGTTGAAGAAGAGTCCCATCAAAGAGGGGCATTAGATGCATGGATAAAAAGAAGTAAAGAAGAAGTAGGAGAACCTGGAGAAGTAAAAGATGATGTGGGTGCAGAGAAGGATTTTTCTGATACGTATTCAGCTCGGTCAGAACATAATACTCTCTCTCCTCAGTCTCGTTGTCAGGATGATGATCCATGTGAAGAAAATAAAGAAGATATTTGCATATTTTTGCAAAGAAGCGATTTTGGCTGTTTGAAGAAACCGATTCCAGATCATTTGAAGATGACAATATTACAACATGGCCCTGAAAGATATCAGAATAAAAGTGGTCCATTTGCTGAGAAGGATGGGAGATCATTTTCCAAACAGTGGTTTGATAAAGTTTCCACAAACGGAGAAATTGTGGAGAGAAAATGGTTGTTATACTCTCCATATCGGAAAGCATGCTACTGTTTTGTTTGCTTTTTGTTTTAAAAGGAGCATTTGTCGTCTGTGTCAAACTTTGGAAAGGAAGACGGTTTCTCCACTTGGAGAAAATTAAATCCAACAATACCTGACCATGGGAAAAGCCCTTCTCATAGAGCTCACATGAGGGAATACCTGAACCTTGTAGTTCGACTCCATCATTCAACTACGATAGATGCTGAACTTCAACAGCAAATGTCTGCTGAAAAGAAAAGATGGAAAGCTATAACTGAACGGATTGTCGAGGTTATATCCTTTCTGGCAAAACAGAATCTGGCCTATCGTGGACATCGAGGAGAAGGAATATCTGGGTTATCAGAGCCAGGGGAGACAGTCAGTGAAAATACAGGAAACTTTCTAGCAACAATCAGACTTTTGGCCAAATATGATGACATCTTAGCAAAACACTTGCAGAGAGGGAAAGAGAAACCAAAAAGTGTCACCTACTTGTCCAACAGAATTCAAAACGAAATAATCAATCTTCTTGGTGAAACTGTCAAGAAAAATATAATTTCTGAAATTAAGGACGCAAAATATTTTAGCATAATGCTGGATTCAACTCCAGATATTGCCCATGAAGATCAGGTTTCTGAAATTCTGCGTTACGTTCATATTGATGAAAACAGAAAATTAGAAATAAAGGAGACATTTCTGGGATTTTTTCAAGTCAACAAGAAAGATGCAGTCAGCCTGGTAAATAAAATTCAGGAAAAATTGGAAGAAGACAAAATTTCCATGAATGACTGTCGTGGTCAAGCATATGATAACGCAGCAGTTATGGCTGGAGTGAGAGGAGGTGTTCAACAAAAAATTCTTGAAGTTAACCCAAAAGCTGTGTTTGTGAACTGCGAGAACCACAGCCTCAATTTGGCCTGTGTCCATGCAAGTGAGGTGCAACCTGTTGTTGTTACATTTTTTGGCATTCTAGAAAAACTCTTTACTTTTTTTTCTTCATCTACTTCTCGTTGGGAAGTGTTAAAATCATTTGTCACTCGGACTGTGAAAAGACAGTGTGACACAAGATGGAGTTCCAGCCATGATGCTGTGCAAGTAATCCACGAAGAGTGTGACAACGTTATTGCAAGCCTTCAACACCTGCTGGAAGGAGAATTTTCAAGGGAAACTAAATCTGATGCAGGATCGCTACTTAAGGGGCATAGCCTCAAAATAAGGGGAAGTAGATTTAGAACTGAGTTTAGGAGGAACTTCTTCACCCAAAGGGTTGTGAATCTATGGAATTCCTTGCCCAGTGAAGCAGTTGAGGCTCCTTCATTACATGTTTTTAAGGTAAAGATAGATAGTTTTTTGAAGAATAAAGGGATTAAGGGTTATGGTGTTTGGGCCGGAAAGTGGAGCTGAGTCCACAAAAGATCAGCCATGATCTCATTGAATGGCGGAGCAGGCTCGAGGGGCCAGATGGCCTACTCCTGCTCCTAGTTCTTATGTTCTTATGTTCTTAACTCTATTCAACAGTTCCCGTTTATAGCTTTATAAAATTTTTGGTACTCAGTTTTATCATCAGTGGAGAAAGTCTCAAAACGTTTGCAGGATCCGAAAATGGGGTTCCATGAAGCTTCTTGTGATCTGAGAGGACTTATTCATATCTTGAATTTGAAGAGTGACGAAATTATCCACAATGCAATAGATTTAGCCAATGAATATTGTGAAAATTGGGGAATACCAATTGCACGAACAAGGAGAAGAAGAAGAATGCCTGGAGAGTCAGCAAGAGATAGTGGACTGACGGCATAAGAAGAAATGAATAGAGTAATGGTAGAGATTGTGAACAGATTAAAAACTGAAATTGAAGACCGCAGTGTCCGTCTTCAAAGACTCAGTGACCGATTTTCTTTTCTTCTGAACTTGAATTCAGTAGTGATTGAAGATGAACAAGAAAGAGAGAAATTAAAAAAGGAATGTTCAGACTTTGCAAATTATTATGACAATGATGTGGTTGCAATTCAGTTATATGACGAAATTATTGATTTTGTGAAGCTCCTTCGAGCTGGAGGGAATAGAGCTCCCCTGATCCTAAAGATGCTCTGGAGTCTTTACTGCAGTATGGGAGGGATGTCTTTCCGACGCTGTGTGTTTCATACAGATTACTGCTTACAATTGCATTTTCAGTCGCAAGCTGTGAAAGGTCATTTTCAAAACTGAAATTAATAAAAACATATCTGAGGTCTTCTATGTCACAGGAGCGACTGACCAACCTGGCTTTAATAAGCATTGAAAAAAAATTTCTCACAGCTGATGTAAAAAGTGAAGTAGTTCAGGTGTTTTGTGACAGGAGGTATCATTTGGGGAAAAGAACTTAATAAATTTGATTGATTAATATTAAAATCGAATAAAGCGTTTATTTCATGTTTCATCTGTGTAAAATGTTTTCCTTTCTCATAATATTTCTCAGTATATTAGGCCTTATACTTGAGTCTTTGGGGCATACAATCAAGATTTGCCCCGGGCATCACCAGACCTCTGCACGCCGCTGACCTCGGTACACGTGACAATAAACAAATCCAATCCAATATCATGCCGTATAAGGAGATATGATAGATAACCAAAAGTTTGGCCTAATATGCAGATTTTAAGGAGCATCTTAAAGTAAGAGAGAGCGCCGTAAAGCCTGAGAGGGAACTTCAGAGTTTAGATATAGCTTAAAGCTATTGCAAATGAGGGTGTCTGTATGAGGCCAGAATTGGAGTTGCACAGGGATCTCTGATAGTTGTAGGACTGGAGGGTAAAGGAGCAATATAAATGAAAAATATTTTTGTAATGCTTATGCTGTGCCATAATAAATTGAAACTAAGGCCTTGCACCAATCATCCCCAAAAATAGATTATGTTGCTAAAATGCACTACTTGTTTTGACAAATCTCAACATTTAAACATTGTTCCACTGCCTGTTTTGGAATTGTTATTTTTACAGAAAACAAAATGTCCCTCTAAAAAAAAACAATAAACACACCTGTATAATGTATTCCCATGGCACAACAGCAATTGTTAATTGTTATCTTTAAGCTTGCTAGCAAGGCATGGGAAAAGTCAGACAAGTGGTTGTTTTGGATGGCAAGAGAGGGGAATGGTCATCTTGAGTTGTCCCCTAAATTGGTAAACAACTTGCATTTATATAGCACCTTTAATGTAAGAAATACTTCCCTCAGTGCTTCACATACAAAACTGACACCGAACCAAAAAGGGAGATGTAACTTCTAAGTGGTGAGACCTGTGGAGGAGCAGAATCATTTACACTAATCACTAAAAAACTAGTGGACAAACATAATTTGAAAGGTTCATGGAGTGTTAGCCTTCATATGACTAGGGCTGTAGTACAATGGGTGCAAGTTATGCAACAGTTTCGTAAACTTCCACTGCGACCGCATTCAGTTCTGCCAACTGCACCTCCAGAAGGATACATTGACTTGGGAAGGGGTGCAGCAAAGACACCAGAATGATACTGGAGCTAGAGGGGCTGAATTTTGGGAACAGAACAGCTTAATCTTCCATGAGCATAGTTTGAGGGGTAATCTAACTGAAGTGTTTAAAATGATTATGGAACCAAGATAGATGGAGTCAAATGGATTGGCAGTACAGGCTCAATAGCCTATTTTTCCCCTTAAGTCCCTACATGAGTGGTGACAAAGGCTTGGTTAAAACAATAGCCTTGATGTGTTAAAACCACTTTGCTATTGTGGTTGAACTCTTACAACAATAAGTGAGCACAGTAAGAAGTCTTACAACACCAGGTTAAAGTCCAACAGGTTTGTTTCAAACACGAGCTGAGCTTTCGGAGCACTGCTCCTTCCTCATCCAACTGCTCCTTATCCAACAATAAGTGAAGATGAAAAGGATGCAAGGACACAAATGTGGTTTAACTTCCTCTGGTTTGTAGGCACAACTTAGTGATCATTAACACTTTGTGTGTTAATTCAAATGTCATCATAAATTGTTTCCCCATGGATGGTTTAAACATTTTTCGATAATACAAAATAAAACTGATTATTATTAGTGCAAGGCCATCTGAAAAAGGAAAGACATGGGAGGGGCCTGGTGTTGAACCTATTGTGAGAAATGCTGCTGTGTTTCAGCAATTTGACCTCAGGTTTTGAGTTTATCTTTGAAGTGTGCTATCTGAGCTAAGTTAACTGCGGTTCATTGTCGTTGATCACAGCTAATTCCCCCACTGAAAAGCCTCCAGAATGAAGTGTCTTCTCCTGGTGACTGCGGGGGGAGGGGAGGGGAGGGAGTATGAGGGGGCGACGCCGCTGATTGTTACGTCAGGACGGCGCCCATTGTGACGCGGGGTGGCGCAGAGGCCTGTGGGATGACGGCGGTCCTGGCTGGCGGCGCCATTTTGCGAGCAGCGGACAGTCGGCAGCGGCGACAGCGCAGTCCCCGGGGCGGAGCGAGGCGAGCCTCCCCATACCATCCATGGCGGCCGAAATTCGGGACGATAAAGGTAAACAGAGGCGCCACCGCCACTTTGCCTCAGTGGGTGTTTGGCAGCCGAGGAGGAGGAGCAGGGAAACGCGAAGGGTCAGGGCCTCTGTGGGCCTCTTTTGTTTAAATGAAGCGAGGTGGGAGGCGACAATCCGCCGATCCGGGCTCCCTCTCGCGGGGTGTGAGGGTGACGGGGACGACGACACATTTACAGTGTGCCCGGCTCCATGTACTGCTCTGCGCTTCTACACCACCGCCCATCCGTATGCTGCTACAACATTTGGACAGCTCCGGTGGGGGGAGGTGGAGGTCAGGCCGCCATGTTACTGATGTCGGAGGCGCCCTCCCGGCCTCTCCGCCTCCCTGAGCCAGGGAGAGGAGCAGAGTGCCCAGAGACATGTAAAATGGTGCAGTCTCCACCGGGGTGCAGGAATAGAGGGACCTGGGATGATGGGTGCCTAAACCATTGACGGTGGTAAAGTAGGTCGAGAGAGTGGAAGTATAAAGCGTGCGGCAACCTGGGCTTTATAAATGGGGACATATAGTGCAAAGACAGGGATGAAACAGGCTCTGCCTCAACTGGAATATTATATTCAATTCGGGGCATCACAAAGATGTGAAGGCATTTTAGTGGTTGAAGAAGAGGTTCATGAGAAAAGTTCCACCCATTATTAACTTCAGTTTCATGGATAGACTGGAGAAGCTGGGACTGTTCTCAGGGAATGAGGTTTGTGAGGAGATTTGACAGCTATGGGGCAGCACAAGTGGTTAGCATTGTGGCTTCACAGCGCCAGGGCTCCGGGTTCAGTTCCCAGCTGGGTCACTGTCTGTACAGAGTCTGCACATTCTCCATGTGTCTGGGTGGATTTCCTCCGGGTGCTCCGGTTTCCTCCCACAAGTTCCAAAAGACGTATTGTTAGGTAATTTGGACATTCTGACCTCCCTCTGTGTACCCGAACAGGTGGCGAAATGTAGAAACTAGGGGCTTTTCACAGTAACTTCATTGCAATGTAAGCCTACTTGTGACAATAAAGATAATTATTATCCCAAACCAATGGGGGGGCTGGGCAGAGTAGGTAGAAACTATTCCTTCCGGCTGAACGGTTGAGAATTGAAAGACATTCAAGACTGGGCCAAATGGCCTCCTTCTGCACTATATGTTCTATGTTCTAATAACAAGTGGCACAATGGCCGATGGCCACATGAAAAACATTTGCTGCAGCGATTGGCTAGGATCTGATCTGGATTGTGCTACCAAAATGTGGAATCTGGGACAATGGATGCTTTGAAAAGGGAACTGGATAAGTTTTTTTTTTAATAAACATTTTATTGAGGTTTTTTTGGCATTATAAACAATGTAAATGAGACAATAAACATAGTGCAAATACCACCTCCCCCCCCCCCTAACAGGTCCTACCATTAATTAACCCCCTAATCTGCGCAAGCCCCCCTCTGCTAATGATTAATTTTACGCGAAGAAGTCAATGAATGGTTGGCACCTCCAGAACCCCAACAGTGACCCTCTCAGGGCGAACTTAATTTTCTCCAAGCAGAGAAAGCTAGCCAGGTCTCCGATTTCAGGGGCCTTTAGTCCCTCCAAGCTAAAAGTAACCATCTCCGGACTACCAGGGAAGCAAAGAGCGTCTGCCTCTTTATCCTGGATTCCCGAATCTTGCGACACCCCGAAAATCGCCACCTCTGGATTCAATGTCACATTTGTTTTTAATACCGTGGACATGACATCACCAAACTCCTGCCAAAATCCACTGAACTTTGGACATGCCCAGAACATGTGGATGTGGTTCGCTGGTCCTCCTGCACATTTTGCACACCTGTCTTTCACCCCAAAGAATCTGCTCATCCGGGCCACTGTCATGTGAGCCCGGTGAACGACCTTGAATTGAATCAGGCTGAGCCAGGCACATGTTGCGGTCACGTTGACTCTACTCAACACATCCGCCCAGAGACCACCCTCTATCTCACCTCCCAGCTCCTCCCACTTGCGCTTCAGCTCTTCTGCCTGGGTCTCCTCTGATCCCATAAGTTCCTTGTAAATGTCAGAGATGCTCCCTCTCCTACCCATCCTCTGGAAACTACCCTGTCCTGAATCCCCCTTAGCGGCAGGAGTGGGAAGGTTGATACCTGTCTATGCAGAAAGTGCCGCACCTGCAGATATCTAAATTTGTTTCCCCTCACCATTGCAAACTTCTCCTCCAGTGCCCTCATATTCTGAAAGCTCTCCTCTATAAACAAATTCCCCATCCTCTCAATCCCAGCTCTCCAGCATATTCGCAAGCTCCCCCATCCATACTCACTGGGGAAAACTGGTGATTATCGCAGATTGGGGACCAGACCGATGTGCTTCCACTGCTCCCACATATCTCCTCCATTGCCCCCAGACTCTCCGGGCCGCCACCACCATGGGGCTGGTGGAGTACCAAGCCAGCGGGCATGGCAGAGGTGCAGTTACCAGTGCCCCAAACTTGTATGAAGCTGCCTCCATACGCACCCATGCCGACCCCTCCCCCACCACCCACTTCCTAATCATGTCTATGTTAGCGCCCAGTAATAGTTGCTAAAATTCGGCAGCGCCAGCCCGACCTCTCCCCGACTCCGCTCAAGAATTCTCCTCTTCACTCGCGGGGACTTGCCCCCACACGAAGCCCGCAATAACTTTGTTGACCCGCTTAAAAAAGGACCGCGGAATACAGATGGGGAGACATTGAAATACAAGCAGGAATCTCGGGAGGACCGTCATTTTCACCGTTTGGACTCTCCCAGCTAGAGACAACGGGAGCGCATCCCATCTCTGGAAATCACCTTTCATCTGATCCACCAACCGGGCCAAGTTCAATTTATGTAGCCGGTCCCAATCACGCGCTACTTGAATACCTAGTTACCTGAACTGTTCCTTACCAATCTAAACAGCAGTTCCCCCAGTCGCCTCTCCTGACCCCTTGGCTGGACCGCAAACATCTCGCTCTTCCCCATATTCAGCTTATACCCCGAGAACCGGCCAAATTCCCCTAAAATTACCATGATTTCTTTCATCCCCTCAATTTGATCTGAAACATACAGGAGCAGGTCAGCCGCATAAAGCGAGACTCTGTGGCCCCCCCCCCCCCGCACCCGCCCCACCCCGCCCCTTGAGGCTCTCAGAGCAATTGCCAGCAGTTCTATAGCCAGCGCAAACAGCAGTGGGGAGAGGGGGCATCCCTGCCTCATCCCCTGGTGCAGTCTAAAGTATTCCAAAGTCGTCCTGTTCGTCCGTACACTTGTCACAGGAGCCTGGTACAGCAACCTGACCCAGTCAATAAAGCCCCTCCCAAATCCGAACCGCCCCAGAACCTCCCAGAAATAATCCCACTCAACCCGGTCAAAAGCTTTTTCCGCATCCATTGCAACCACTACCACCATCTCCCTACTTTCTGGGGCATCATGATCACATTTGACAGCCGCCTTACATTGGCCACCAGCTGCCTGCCCTTAACGAACCCCGTCTGATCCTCCACAATAACGCCCGGTACATAATCCTCAATCCTGGGGAACAAAATTTTGGCCGACAGCTTGGCGTCCACATTCAACAGGGATATCGGCCTGTAGGACCCACACAGCTCTGGGTTCTTGCCCCGTTTTAGGATCGTGGCCTGTGACATCGTCTGGGGCAGAACCCCTCTATCCCTTGCCTCATTAAAAACCTTCATCAGCACCGGTCCCAATATCCTGGAGACATTTTTATAGAACTCCGCTGGGTACCCGTCCGGTCCCGGGGCAGTACCCGCCTGCATGGCCTTCAGACCCTCCAACCCGATCGGGGCCCCCAGTCCTTCTATCAGCCCCTCCAGGAAGCACCTCATTCCCTCTGGACCCGTAGTGGGTTCTGACCTGTACAGCCTGCTTTAGAAATCCCTAAACGCCGTACTCACCCCTGCCGAATCCCCAACCAAGTTCCCATCTCCGTCAATAGCTTTCCCTATTTCTCTAGCTGTTTCCCTTTTTCTGAGCTGCTGTGCAAGCATCCTGCTGGTCTTCTCACCATGCTCGTAGACCGCCCCCCTCGCCTTTCTGAGCAGTTCTGTTGCCCTCCTTGTGGTTAACAAGCCGAACTCCGCCTGTAGCTTCCGCTGTTCCCTTAAAAGCCCTATCTCTGGAGTCTCCGTGTACCTCCTGTCGACGGATCGAGATCAGCTCTCTCACCACTGCCTTCAGCGCTTCCCAGACCACCACTGCTGAGACTTGCCCCGTTTAATTTACCTGTTGGTAATTTTGTATGCATTTCCTCAGCCTCTCAGTGCCCCACCCCTTCTGCCGATCAGCCATCCCCTTTCTTGGGCCCACCTCCAGCCCGGCTGCCCCTGCCACCAACCTCTCTGTCCCTCAACCAAAGTCCCTCCCTCGTCAGCAAAACAACTACCCCCACCCCCAAGCAACACCACTCTGAAATCTAACACATACAATAAACTGAACATATGCGCACACCCCACTGCGCTTCCGTGAGCTAGCTCACCCAGTTTACTTGGTGGCCCCCAACCTGGCGCCAAATAGTCTCCCACCTATTGTCCCCCCCCCCCCCCCCCCCCCCCCGATCATACAAACAATTTTCCTCATCTAACAGTCACCCAACTGAAAGAAACGCATCAAAATCCAAACAAGCACGTCTCCATCCCACAAAAGTGCACATCAAAGCAAAAGGCATTGCCAACATTCACCAAAAAACCCCCCGAAAATGAAAAGATATTTTTCCCCCCTTAAACAGAACTCAAACAAACCAACATAAGCCAAAAAGTTACATCAAAGTTATCAGTTCACCACCAGTCCTTTTTATGAAGTCCAGCGCGTCTTCGGGCGACTCAAAATAATGATGCTGGACCTCCTATGTGACCAAGAGACGAGCCGGATAGAGCAGTCCAAACTTCACCGTCTTGAAAAAGATTGACTTAATTTGGTTGAAGCCTGCCCTTTTCCTGGCCACTTCCACACTCGGGTCCTGGTAAACCCGCAGGATACTGTTGTCCCACTTACAGCTCTGCGTTCGCTTGGCCCACTGAAGAATACATTCCTTGTTCAGGAACCTGTGGAATCTCACCACCATTACCCTTGGAGGGTTCCCCGTTCGTGGCTTCCACACAAGTGCTCTGCACGCCCTGTCCATCTCCAAGGGTCGGGAGAATGTCCGCTCCCCTAGCAGCTTCTCAAACATGCTGTCTCCTGCCTGTCTTTTTATTTTTGCTTTTCCGTGCACTTCAGGTTCTCTTCTCCATTCACTGATAAGTAGAAATGGCGCCCAATTGCCTCAGCCTTCGAATTTACTGTTTAAAACCGGAAAAAAGTCCGGAGGGAAGGTCCAAAAGTCAGACCAGAGCGGGAGCCACCAAATGTGCGCCTTACTCCTTCATAGCTGCCACTGGAAGTCTGCATTGTAGATTTCAATTGCCTGTGGACCTGCCACCAGGAGCAGCAACACAATGCACCTCTCGTCAGGCTATGCCTGCAGGCCAAGGGCTCAGGAGTAGAGTTTAAATTGCTGTTTGAAAAGGTGCCAATTTTTGTCTACATTACCCGAGACTTGAAGCTGGTGGACTGCCTTTAAATCTTCCATCTCAAACTTCAATGTCTTTTTTTGAGTTGAGTCGTCAATTGCCATAGTTCACCAGGTCAATGGAAGTTGTGATTCATCTGTCTTCCCAGTCAATTTAATCAAAACAAGCTATATTCTATGAACACACAACAAGAATTTATATCAATTACAAACATAAAGACACCCCACAGCTATAGTAATCTATGTATAACACTTAACGAATTCCCCCTTAATTGTTCAAAAACAAAATTCCAGAGAGCAGCACGGTGGCGCAGTGGGTTAACCCTGCAGCCTCACGGCGCCGAGGTCCCAGGTTCGATCCTGGCTCTGGGTCACTGTCCGTGTGGAGTTTGCACATTCTCCCCGTGTTTGCGTGGGTTTCGCCCCCACAGATGTGCAGGCTAGGTGGATTGGCCACGCTAAAATTGCCCCTTAATTGGAAAAAATGAATTGGGTACTGTAAATGTTTTTAAAAAAAATACCAAAAACCCCTTTTCACTGGGGGTGACCCTGCAGACTGCATTCTCACTTGAATATGACTGGCTTTTCTCGAGATTTGCATCCTGTCTCACCAGGTTTAAACCCTTCCGGAAAGCAAACTAGATCTTTTAAGTTACCAAAGTAGGCAGCTATAATCAATGTTTTTTTCTGGAACAACTCTTTAAAATGAAAATGGAGAAAGACAGGCCAAAACACTTATTTCCTCTGTCTGTAGTCCAGAGCAGTCGCAACCTGAAAGTGAAACCAAAAACAGCTCTCAGAGCCACAGCCCAGCTCCACCCACACAATGACATCACTGAAGCCATGTGATAAAACAAAAACCTTTCTTAAAGGGACGCTCCCATGATATTTTGCAGTGATTCATACAGAACTGCTAGTGACTTAACTAGAATGATGATTTATTCATTAACACGTGGTAAGGTAACAGTCAGAATACTATACAGACTAAGTTACTATTTGAGTTACATGGGCTCTCCTGGAACTACCCGGATGTGCAGCTGTCCTGTTGTGCACCTTACAACCATCTGCTGAGAGTTGTATGTCACATGACTGATGTCTGACGCCACCTGTTGGTTGGAGGTTGCACTGCTAACTATACAGGTCCTCGGCCGTGCTGTCTCCTGCAGCTTCAGCCAGCCCTCGCCTGTCTTTTTATTTCTGCCTTTTCATGCACTTCTGGTTCTCTTCTCCATACACCGATACGTGGAAACGGCACCAAATTGCCTCAGCCTTCGAATTTACAGTTTTAAACCGGAAAAAAGTCTGGGGGGAAATGTCCAAAAGTCCGAACAAAGCGAGAGCCACCAAATGTGCGACTTACTCCTTCATAGCCGCCACTGGAAGTCGGAACTGGATAAGTTCATGGAGAGATAACTTGCACGGTTAAAGGAAATGGGATGAGATTTAACAGAGAGGTAGCATGACACAATGGACCAAATGGCCTTCCATGGCTGTAACAATTGTGTGATTCCTCCTGGTCGGGGACTGCCTGTGCATGTGTTCTGGGAACACATCACCAGCAGGTCCATAACTCTTAACATTTGAGTCAGAGAAGATTGTATTAAAATAATATTCTGGAGACCTGCACACACAATTCAAGTTGATTCTCCAGTACAATAATGAAAGAGTGCTCTATTGTTGGAACTGACTTTCAGATTAGATAATTCGAGGCACTGTCTTTGCTTTGTGATCGTAAACGATTTTATAGTGCTGGAGAAGATCGGGGAAATTCTCCTGCTGTTTAAGCTATTAGCCCTCAGCATCTAAAGCAAATTCAAGAGCAACATAGTATTATATTGGAAGTTTGAAAACTATATAATGCTGGAAATACTCAACATCTCCGGAATCATCTGTGAGAGGGAATGGGTTAACAGTTACTATCTGTCAGAGCTGGGAAAAGTTGCAGATGCAAGTGATTTTTTGGCAAGTATGACAATGCATGGTGGGAAAGTAAAGGAAGACCTCTAAGGAAGATTGATTTGGTCGTTGCAGCATGGTAGTGGTGGAGATGGTGGCATAGTGATAACGTCAATGACTAGTCATCCAGAGCAGTGTTTTTCGAGCTCTTTTCCTGAGGACCTGCTTTCACCGACCCACTCCACCTGAATTTCGCAACACACACATTTGCTTACCTTTAATGTGATAGGTGAGCCTGCTTGGACCTCACAACCTCACTTACTTTGTCATTCACTGTTACATTTCCGCTAAGGACTCAGCTGATGATTTAAGTTCTCGCTGTATCCTTTGAAAAATAAATCAAAGGTTTGTGCTCAACGCACCATGCTTTGTATTCAAATGCCTAAGTTTTGAGGGTTTTAAACTTACATTTGCTAGTACTACCTGCACATGACATGTATGTGCTTTGCATCCTGATTTGCATTGGCACAATTAATAAAGCCATACCTCAAGAAATTATCTTTATACTGCATTATTCCCGATTTCAGAATGGGTTGTTCGTCAGAGGCCCTGGACTCCGGTGTCCTGCTGTGGACGAATTCTGAGTTCCCTGCAGATTCAGTTATGCGATCCTGGCCTGTTTGTGACTCTGGCCCTCTCTTTATTACAAACTGATACATCTTCAGTTCTTCACACAGTCCTGTTGCTTGCTTGCTGGCAGCTACAAAATGGAGGAATCTCTCCACTGTGATTTTGTACCCAAAGCACGGACAGCATGACTTGCTCTCTGCCACCGCGTCTGGCAGGATGACTTTGCTGTTTTAAAAAATAAATTTTGTTCTGGGGCAGTGTGCTGATGTCAGGTGGGGGCAGTCTCTTTCGCTGTGCTCTGGGCCTGCACACTGCAGTATCTGCCTGAGGGGGCAGATGTATAACCCCGCGGTGGCTGTTGGTCACATGATTCTCCCATGATCGTGAGCACCGCGACCCTGAGTTTGAAAAACACTGATGCAGAGGATATACTCTGGACGCTGGTTCAAAACTTGCCGTGACAGCTGGCGGAATTTAAATTCGATTAATAAATCTGAAAAATAAAGCTAGTCTCAGTGATGGTGACCATGATAACTATCATTGATTGTTGTAAAAAAACATCTGATTCACTTAAACCCTTTAGAGAAGGCAATCTGTCCTTAACCTGAACTGGTCTACATGTAACTCCAGACCCACAGTGGTTTACTTTAACTACCTTCTGGGATAGCCTAGCCAGCCACTCTGTTCAAAAGCAATTAAGATGAGAAACAAATGCTGGCCGTGCCGGTAATGCCCACATCCCATGGAAGAATAGGTTTTTAAAAAGCTACCACCAGGTGAAAATTTGCTGTGATGTTGATGTTTCCTAACAGTGAATCTACCCTGAGGACTTTGTTGTCAAGTGCACAGGGAGTCTTGGTGTTGTGGAAGATATCTTTCTATTCAGGGGATGAACTAGTTTCCTGTCCCTCTGCCAGTGAAATTACTGTAAGAAGTCTTACAACACCAGGTTAAAGTCCAACAGGTTTGTTTCAAACACGAGCTTTCGGAGCACGGCTCCTTCTTCAGGTGAAGGAGCTACCGACTGCAAGCAACAGTGAAATTACTGAACACATTCCAGCCCTTTGGTTCTGGTTTGCCCATTGGAAATTGGAACCTCCTGCTTTACCTGAATAGGGAGAATTGGTTTGCACCATTCAAGGGAGGATACTCCTGGAGTTTAATCTTAGGTTAGATTGCTAAGTATGAAGAATCTGCCAGCAGTGCATTCTCTGTAAAAAGGAAGATTGTTGCTTGGCTCCAAGGGTTAGAATTCCTAGTTTTCTGTTTGACTATTTGTTGGGTTTCGCACTTTGCTTATTTTTCCCAGCCTGTGGATATGATGATGGTTGGTACTGCTGTAAAATTGCGACCTACAATTAATTGTACAACTGTCTTTGTCTCTTTATTTCCCCATTTACCTACCAGTAAGAATAAACTGAGTATTTCAATGTGGAGGCCCCAGGTCTCATTTAGCACTTTGGCTCCTCTTCTACTTCTGAAGGAAATGCTGTGCTGAAGCAACTCTCCACCCACCCCTTTACCGTTGCTTCCTATTGCCCTTTTCTCCAGTTTGCTGTCGTCCTCCCCCCTTTCTACCTGTCCCATTCTGCATACCCACATCTCTTGCAATCAGATGCCTTCCACCCCCAAGTCTCAATATACTGCTCCCCTCCCTGCCTCAATTTTGCCACACCAAGTCTGAATCATCTATTCGTCCTTTTCCAGTGACGCGTGACAGCTTGCTCAGTGTCCTTTCCATTCATTATTTAGTCCTGCTTCCAATTAGCAGAGTGAGAAGAAGACTGACCACCGCTGTAGTGCAATATTTAAAAGGGTGCACTTCACAAGGCTGTAGCTATTGACATGGGGAAAATTATCCCAAACATAGTTACAGTTTACGTGGGTTATACACGATTTGTATAATATCAAGGATGCAATCTTAAGTTGATTTAAGAGAATGAGAACTAAGCTTTTCAAACTAGTAAGATTCCAGATACATTTCATGACGTGGACTCTGCGAATTTTTTGTTTACCGATCTGAAATCCAAAGATTGTCTGTGGTTGCTCTACTATTTTGGTCTATAACATCAATTTAATTTGGTTCTTGTTTTTTTAAAAATTTAGATTACCCAATTATTTTTTCCAATTAAGGGGCAATCTAGTGTGGCCAATCCACCTACTCTGCACATTTTTGGGTTGTGGGGGCGAAACCCACACACACATGGGGAGAATGTGCAAACTCCACACGGACAGTGACCCAGAGCCGGGATCGAACCTGGGACCTCAGCGCTGTGAGGCAGTTGTGCTAACCACAAGGCCACCGTGCTGCCCAAATTTGGTTCTTGTTAATGCTAATGTGTACATCAGCTGCCAGATGAGAAAATGCATGCATTAGATCATCAAGGGAATTATCAACACCTGGAGTACATTTTTACAAAATGCATTTCTTCTGTTTAAGAATGCTCATTATTGTTGAGACAAATCTGCACCATCTCTCAACTCTGTTTCTTCTATTCACCGGTGTACATTTAAAAGTAATTATGGCATCTAGGATGCAATCCAGCTCTGGTTTTGAAGTGAGAAAATGAAAACAGAAACATCAGTTTTGTTTCACTGGCAGTGATCTCATCTAAGTTGCCCTGCCAGACACAGTTGTTCTCTTGACCTTGCATCTCATGTGGCCTTGTTCCCATTTGTCAATCACAGATAAGGCCATCCCTGATCACATTCTTCAATCGTTCTCCATTCACTTTGCAACCTGACTTCAATCTCACCCATGGAAAAATCTCTGAAAATTTCTCTTTAAGTTCTCCCACTCCTTCCCTCTTCTGTTTTGAAGCTCCTTCAGACTTGCATCCTTGACTAAACCTTTGGCCATTTGCCATAACATGTCTATGTATTTTAATATTAAACTTTGTGCAATGCTCCTATAAATCACCATGAGCCATTATACTATAATTGCTTTGTATATGAATCCAAATTGTTGTAGAAGCATTTGAACCCTCACTAGTGCAGAGATTTTACTGTGTCTGAATACCTGTGTGCAAACACTGATCTTCCATTTGTGAAACTAGTTTTACAGAACTATAACACAGTTGGAGATAATAAATTTCTGGGTGCATGGAATTTGTGGTAATATGCAGGCATGGATACAGGATTCGTTAGTGGGCAGGAAACAGTCAGGATAAACCTGCATCTTCAAATTGGCAGACTTATGGAATGTAGCTAGCAAGGATCAATGCTGGGCCTCAGCGATTTACAATCTGTTGATGATTTTGACAAAGAGACCAAGAGTAATGCATCTTAGCTTGCTGACCATGGAATGCTAGGGGGAAATGTAATCTGTGAGGAGGATGCAACGAGGCTGCAACCAGATATAGGCAGGTTCAGTTAGTGGGCAGCAAGATGGCACATGGAGTATATAATGTGAGGTTATTCATGCTTGGCAGTAAGAACAGAAAAACGTTTTTAAAAAAAGCATGGAATGTTGATCCGGAGAACTTGGGAGTACTCATACATGATAACTTTGTTTCTTGGAAGTATTGCAAGACATTCCGAAGGCAAATGGCATTTTGGCTTTTATTGCAAGGGGATTATAGGGAGCTTTGAAACCACACCTGGAGCTGTGTGCAGTTTTGGTGTCTTGTGTTTAAAGGAGGCTATGCTTGCATTGGTGATGGTACGGCAAAGGTTTACTAGATTGGTTTCTGGGATGAGTGGATTGTCTTATGAGAGGCTGAGCAAATTGGGACTGTTGTTATGAGTGAGAGGTGGTATTAGATGATTATGTTTTGGAACTATCCAATTCTAGCCAGAATGAAGGGTGTCATGTGGCTTGCTCCAAATTCTGCCCGGAAACAAGTCTGGGTCGATTGGTTACTGTGAGGAAGGAGGCTGCAGGTCGACTTACTGGCAAGAGAGTACAAGGTGTTCACGCGAGTAAACTGGCAAGAGCATTTGTGTTGACTATGGATAGACTTCAGTCTCCATGTTTTAGGCAGTAAAAGAGATTTCACAAAGTCTGAGAGACAAAGGATTGTAGTTAGTCTGGTCAGCAGAGAAAAAAGACTGATTGCCTTCACACTGAAGCAGAATGTAGGAGGGAAGATGGTTGAACAGATGCATCCTGCGGCCACCTAAGGAATGTGGGTGACTTGTCCTTGTGTGGACGGTGGGGTGAAAAGAATTGCTGGAGTTGGCCTTACTGGTGGTGTTTAGTTCGGAACTTCTCTGGAAATTGAGGCACACCTCATGCTAGTCACTCAACGTTACAACTCAACAAAATGGGGAAAAGTGTACCCATTGGAAGCTTAGTGATGTTGGACTTGACCTTGTGGCAACTGTTATTCTACAGAGAATGGGGTGTATAGTCTAACTATGGCATGGGGATTTAGTAGTGTTTAATGTTACTGAAGATATTCTTTTTTTGCTTTAATGTCTATTAATAACTATGAAAATATGAAAGAGGCCATGGAGCAGCTGAGCACATCATTAGTCTGCCTGCCTCATTGCGTGTTATCCTGAGTGAGGCTGTTTTTAAAAAAACAAGTGATCTCTAAGGGACTAAGGTACCTAATGAATCTTCTCCCAGATGCTCTGCAATTTGCCTGCGATAGTCCCAAGGACCTGCCAAAATTTGTTTTTATGGGTTACTGGAGTCCATAAGCACCCAATACTTCAACCAGAAAGCAATGAGTCTATGAAAAATAAATACTGGGCAATAGCTAATCTTAATATTTTGCCGATCAACTTGATTCACATGTTCCTCCGTTCTGCCATCCTAATCCAACTGGTTGATTTCCGGGACTCAACTGCATCACTATATTTGTGCATTTAACCCAGTGTTTTTCAAACTTTTTTTGCCTGAGATTCATTTTTACGAAATGGCCAACCTCATGACCCATGCCGGGCAACCTTTGTGACCCACCTTTTTGCTTACCTTTAATGTGACAGATGAGCCTGCTTTGTCCCCTCAATCTCACTTGCTTTGTCATTCAATGTTACATTTCTGCTAAGGACTTCAGCTAATGATTTAAGTTTTTGCTGCATTGTTTGAAAAAAAATCAAGATGTTTGTCCTCAAACGTGCAATGTTTAGACTTCAAATGCCTTTGAAGTTTTGAGGGTTTTAATCTTTCATTTGCCAGTACTTCCCTGCACATAACACACATGGGATTTGCGTCCTGATTTGCATTGACACAATAAAGCCATACCTCAAGAAATCATCTTTACTGCTTTGTTCCTATTTTCAATTTTTTCTTTGACTGTTCACCAAAGGCCCTGGAGCTCTGTCCTAGCAATCCTTTGTCCTGCCATGGACTCCTAAGAAGCTGTCTCCAACAGATTCAGTTGTGAAATCCTGGCCTGTTTGTGTCTCTGGCCCTCTCTTCCTTGTTACAAACTGAGCCATCTTCAGTTGTTCACACTCATCATGTTGCTTGCTTGCTGGCAGCTACAAAATGGAGGAAACTTTCCTCTGTGATTTAACGCCCAAAGCAGGAATTGTCTGACATCCGTGTACGTGCCGGGTGCATGACCTGCTTTCTTTCACCACATCTGGTGGGAAGACTGCTGTTTTTAAAAATAAATTTGGTCCTGGGACAGCGTGCTGACATCAGGAGGTGGCAGTCTGCCAGTTAGACGCAGGGCCTGCGCACTGCCAGATCCGCCTGAGGAGGCGTGCATGCAGGCGATATTCTTTTATCGTTAAACAGCACATGGCGTCCCATGAATTTTATTTGTGAAGACTGATCGCTTATAATGCACGTTATAGTGACGCGATTGCAGAGGTTTCAAACAGTCACATAGATTTCACATGCTGGTCCTTAAATTCCACCTGCCCTGCCCAGAGAAGAACCACACAACATTTATTTTCTGTGATTGCCTTCTTGGATCTCAGTTTGAAGAACACAAATTGCTCCAATCCCTGTTTTTGTAGCTATCACATAGTTCCGCCTCCCTGTGATAGTGTAGGCATTGAAGTACTTGTGGAAGCCAGTGAACTGGTGCTGACTGTCATCATCGTGACCTGCCATTCTCACCCCTCACAAACCACACGGCCACTCCCCGAATTCCAACAGTCCCACCACAGGAAGAACCCCCCCCCCCAATAATCTGGGTGGCAATTGGATGGAGCGGAGCAAAGCAAAATGCTACTGGCATTCTCAATCTGCAAGTCGGCCGCTGCAGTTGTGCGCATTGCCCATGACTGGGAAAGCCACAACTGATCACTTTCCGCCACCCACCCATGATCTATCTGCGGGACGAGACCCTGAGTTTGAAAAACTGTGATTTAAGCTATCAATTTAGTATTTTTTCATAAGCCACATCATTCAGGATGAGGCTCCCAAGTATGGGACCATTCAGGACTTTGCCTCACGTCAGCCTGTGATCTTGCCAGTAGAAGTAAGGGCAGTAGGATTAATGTTGAATTAGGTTTCTAGAATGCAGAGGTGAGGGATTATGCTGTGATTAGACAAGGCCCCCCTGCCTTGCCCCTCGCTGGAGGTGTGGTAACCCTCTCGTTAAATCATCACCAGTTAGCTCGCTCAAAAGGGGAGAGCGGCATATGGTCCTTTGGGATTGTGGCGACATTTTACATTTGAAGAAAAGGACTGGTTCAGACTTATTTTTCACTTTATTCTATTTTTAATATATTTTATTCAAGCCTTTTTATACATATGCACAGAATATCAGAAGAAAAACACATCAACCCAACAAACAACCACAGATCTCCAAAACACCGAGGTTCTGGAACACAAACAGAAACCAGGCCAGCACTGTCATTTTCACTGTCTGCACACACCCAGCCAGCGATAATAAGAAAATAAGAACTAGGAGCAGGAGTAGGCCATCTGGCCCCTCGAGCCTGCTCCGCCATTCAATTAGATCATGGCTGATCTTTTGTGGACTCAGCTCCACTTTCCGGCCCGAACACCATAACCCTTAATCCCTTTATTCTGGCAACACATCCCACCTCTCAAAAGTAGCCTTCGTTCCCTCCACCAATCAAGCCAAATTCAATCTATGTTGCTGGGCCCAACTCTGCGCCAGTTTCCCCCCCACCACCCTAAGCGGCAACTCCCCATATCTCATTTCTTGCCCTCTGACATTGATCGGGAACACCTCCATCTTTCCCATGTTCAATTTATATCCTGAAAACCGGCCAAAATCTCCATAACCCCTCCAATGCTGTCCACCATGTCCGAAATATATAACAAATCACCCGCATACAACAAAATCCTATGCTCGGCAAACCCCTCACCCCTTCCTCACGCTCAATCCCTCGACTCCCTCAATCGACAAGGCGGAAAGAAACTGAGGAGAGCGGGCAACCCTGTCTAGTCCCCCGATGTAGCTCAGAATATCCTAAACTCATTTGAGTCATCCGGCTGCTCTGTAAAATAGCTGGACCCAATCCACAAACCCAAACCACCCCAGGACCTCAAACAAATACGCCCACTCTAACCCGATCATAGGCCTTCTCTGCGTCCATCGCCACCACCACCTGCCCCTCCGAGGATATCACAATCAAATTAAGTAACCTCAGCACAGTCCTCGACAACTGCCTTCCCATCACAAATCCTGTCTAGTCCGCCCCTATCACCCAGGCACACAGTCCTCAATTCGCGAAGCGAGCATCTTCGGCAGCAGCTTAGCTGTGATATCGGGCGGTACAACCCACACTGCTCTGGGTCCATATCCTTCTTTAGAATCAGGGAGATGGAAGCCTGCGACAGTGTGGGTGGAGGGTGGGTGGTTTGCCCTGCGCCTCATTCTATGTCCCCACCAGCAGTGGCCCAGCTCCACCCTAAACCTTATATAAAATTACTGGGAACCCATCCGGCCTGGGCTTCCCTGCCTGCATTGCTCCCAGGCCATTCACTACCTCCCTGAACCTGCTCCTCTTCCACTTCTGGGAACTCCAGCCCATCTACGAACCGCCACATACCCTCTACTCTTGTTGGGGATCCTAACTCATACAGCCTCATATAACAGGCCTCCTCTGCCCCTTCACTCCCTCTAGGTCTGTTACCACCTTACTCCTCTCGCTTGTCACCCCACCGATCTCCCTCACTGTTGCCTACTTTCTTAACTGGTGGATCAGCATCCTACTCGCCTAGTGCCCATATGTACACTGCCCCTCTGGCTCTCCGCAAGTGCCCCACTGTCTTCCCTGTGGACACTAATAAAAACTCTGTCTGGAGCCTCGATCTCTCCCTTAACAACCCATCCTCTGGCGCCATCGAGTACTTCTGGTCCACCCTCAGAATCTCATCGACCAGCCTTGCCCCCTCCTGCACCACCCTCCCCAACCCCGCACCCTTCAATGTCATTCGACTCCATGTAGCCCAGATAGCAGTCCTCACCCGCTCGTACTCTCCTTTAGCCAGTGGCCCCACATCTAGCCTCCACTGCGGCTGTTGGGTCTCACCCTGAACCACCTGGAAATCTACCCAATGTGGCGCGTGGTCAGAAACTACAATCGGCAAGTACTCCGAGTTGACCTGGTCCAGAATTTTCCCCTCAAAGTCCATGTCATCCCAATTCGAGGCATAAACATTTACTAGGACTACTGGTAAACCCCCCCCCCCCCCCCCCCCCCCCCCAACTGTGCCACACCCATGTCAGCAAAGAACCAAACCCCCCACCCGGCTTTCCTCTTGGCAACCTCGCACATCACTACCGTTAACTAGCTTGTCCAGCTTGCCTCTGCTCCACTCACTCAATTGCAGCTTTGAGCAGCTCCACCACCATGGCCAAATCCTCTCAAGCCCCTTTCCCCTGCTGCTTGAATTTGTTGTTCAAAAACGCATTCAAATACTCAGTCGACCACTGGGCAGGCAGCGCTGCCCCCATGTCCTCAGCCATCTTCACCCGTGGCGCATCACAAGTGGATCAGCATCCAACTCGCCTTGTACTCATATGTACACTGCCCTTCTGGCTCTCCGCAAGTGCCCCACTGTCTTCCCTGTGGACACTAATAACAACTCCGTCTGGAGCCTCGATCTCTCCCTTAACAACCCATCCTTTGGTATCATCGAGTACCTCCGGTCCACCCTCAGAATCCCATCGACCAGCCTTGCCCTCTCCTCCTGCTTCACCCTCCTCCTCTGCGCCCCCAACCCCAGCTCCAGCTGCGCGCTCTGTCTCGTGGCACTTCTCATCCACCGATCCATACATCAGCCTCACCAGAGGAGTATTACTGTCCCTGTGTGTACTCACCTTTCGACATTGTGAGACGAGTTTTCAATTCCACGTTTATTAATTAGTTAATTGAATTAAATTCCACCATGGTGGAATTTGAACCTCTGTCCCCAGAGCATTAGCCTGGACCTATGGTTTAGCAGTTCAGTGGATTGTCACTCTGCATCTCATAATGGTTCATTATTGTACTTTAACAATCTCTGATTCTAATATGGAAAAGAAGTAAAGGTAGTAGTTGGAGATGAGAATAAAAACAATCTAAGGCGGAAACTGAAGAAAATTTAAGAACAATGAATGGTAGGGTAGCACGGTGGCGCAGTGGGTTAGCCCTGCTGCTTCACGGCGCCGAGGTCTCAGGTTCGATCCTGGCTCTGGGTCACTGTCTGTGAGGAGTTTGCACATTCTCCCCGTGTTTGCGTGGGTTTCGCCCCCACATCCCAAAGATGTGCAAGGTAGGTGGATTGGCTGCACTAAATTGCCCCTTAATTAGAAAAAATCAATTGGGTACTCTAAATTTATTTAAAAAAAGAACAATGAATGGTAAAAAAGGCAAGTAAAGCAAGAAAACAGTGGGAGAAGGCAGCGACTCGGGCAGCATCAGCACACCGAACAGACAAGATGATGTTTAAGGGTAGAAATGAGATACCAGAGTGCGTCCAGAATGAAAATAAAGCAAAAAGTATTTTTACTAAAATTCACCCGTTATTCCTTTTTTTCAATGTATTTTATTTCAAACATGTATCAAAACAGATTACAGCAAATAAATATCCCAGGAAACATACTTCCCAACAATCAACTACACAATCTGTACAGATTTTTCTCCTTTTTCATCACTCCCCTGCGACGAACAGCTCCTCAAACACGGTCACAAACATCCTTCACCTTTTCTCAAACTCTCCTGCTGAGCCCCTTAACTCATGCTTTATCTTCTCTAACCGCAGGAAGTCGTACAGATCACCCAACCAAGCCGCTACCCCGGTGGCAATGCCGGCTGACACTCCACCAAAATTAGCCGCCATGCATTCAGAGAGGCGAAGGCCACAAAATCGGCCCTGCTCCTCTCAATGAGCTCCGGCTTCTCTGAAAACTCAAATATCACCACCAAAGGGTACGGGTCCACCTCCTCCACTACCTTGGCTTTGACCGCAAACACTCCCGTCCAGAATCTTCCCAATTTTTTGCAACCCCAAAACATGTGCGTGTGATTTGCTGGCCCCCACCCACACCTCTCACACTCATCTGCTACCCGCTGAAAGAACCCACTCGTTCTCGCCCGAGTCATATGCACCCTGTGCACCACCTTAGACTGTATCAGGCTCATACTTGCATGAGAGGAGGTCCCGTTTACCGTACGCAGTGCCTCACTCCATATGCCCCAATTGATCTCCTCTCCCAACTCTGCTTCCTATTTATTCACCTTTTATTCTTGCATAAAAATTTATATTGAAATAGAACATAGAACAGTACAGCACAGAACAGGCCCTTCGGCCCTCAATGTTGTGCCGAGCCATGATCACCCTACTCAAACCCACGTATCCACCCTATACCCGTAACCCAACAACCCCCCCCCCCCCTTAACCTTACTTTTATTAGGACACTATGGGCAATTTAGCATGGCCAATCCACCTAACCCGCACATCTTTGGACTGGGAGGAAACCGGAGCACCCGGAGGAAACCCACGCACACAGGGGGAGGACGTGCAGACTCCACACAGACAGTGACCCAGCCGGGAATCGAACCTTGGACCCTTGTACTGTGAAGCATTTATGCTAACCACCATGCTACCCTGCTGCCCCGAATGACATACTGTATAATTATAAAATTGTAACATATGACCCGTTGTAGGTTATTGTACTTGTGGCAAAGCATCGGTGAAAGATAAGTTATATTTCTTGTTTTTTAGATGGTGAAGTCAATGTTTTAGATGATATCTTGACGGAAGCCCCAGACCAAGATGATGAGCTTTATAATCCTGAAAGTGAACAAGACATTAGTGAGAAGAAAGGTGAGTGTGGCATATTCATGCTTTTTGGTTTATAGACTATTTTTTTAATGGTTTCACAGGAGCCTTTTGAGTCTGGTTGGGCAAATCGTAGTTGCTTTGCAAGCATGAAATGAAAAAAAAAATGAAAATCGCTTATTGTCATGAGTAGGCTTCAATGAAATTACTGTGAAAAGCCCCTAATCGCCACATTCAGGCGCCTGTTTGGGGAGGCTGTTACGGGAATCGAACCGTGCTGCTGGCCTGCCTTGGTCTGCTTTCAAAGCCAGCGATTTAGCCCTCTGCTAAACAGCCCCTATGAAAATGCAGCCTTTAATAGTCGTTTTTTTTCTCTTTGGATTTGTCTTCAAATTGAATATATAAGTCATCTGAAAAATAAATTAGGTGGCTAATCTGGAGATTCCCAGGTGGATCACCGGTTTAAGAGTTAATTTTTCTCATATCTTACTTTGGATTGCTTAGCATATATGTTGTCCCATTGCATCAATTTTGACTTGTGTTTTTATGCTGGAGGGCAAGTACAGCCTAGTCATAATTTGTTTATCTGATCAGGCTTTGTATTTTATCAACAGAATTCTGCTTTTGAGCTTTAATAGGTACATTAAAATATCATTTGTACTGTTTTAACTTGGTACTGACGGCAACGGAAGACAAATTCAGCAGTCATTACGTTTTTGACAGGATATCCTTACTACATATAACAATGTGAAAGCACCATATTATTTAATCATACTTGCTATTTTTGTTTATAGATAATACTAGCGAGCCTTCCTTACAATTGAACCATTCTATTTTTGCTTGTGCAATACCTTTAAACTGTTTGCTTTTCTCACTCATGATTTTGATGTATTTTTTGAGACATAAAGTGTGTTAACTTTCTTTATTGAACAGCATCAAAAAGAAAAAATGAAAAGGAGAGAGCTGACAGTGGTGATGGGAAAAGGCAGAAATCTTCAAGTCATTCAATGCGGCAAGTTAGCAAAAGATCTTCCTGCCCGTCTGCAGGAGACAGCATAAAGGCTTCTGTCTCAAAAAGCAGACATGTGTCAACCCTTAAGAAGGATGAATATCAGCGATACGAGAGAAGCAAGACTGCAAGTACTGACAGAAAGAACCATACCCAAGGTGGGAATTCTCGTGAGTCACAGAAAGATCGAACAGACAGAGTGGGGAGTAGAAGAAGAGAGTCCGACAGAAAAATTAAATCGACAACCCCAGACGAGTCGGAAACTTACAGCATGGTAAGGCAAAACTGCAAAAGTTAATCTTTGTATTTGCTGTGAAGAAGACTATCAATGCACCCTGCTCTTATAACTTCATTGGCATTTTCCTGCTGTTGGAAGACACTGGTTCTGGTGTATGGCAGCTAATAAGAGCAGGGTGGCGTCATAGGGTAAATTACAGGCAGGTCCTTCTCTAAACACAGCCCATTGAAACCAATTATCCTGAATGGATACATTGCAATGGGACATTGTTTTTGTTGTCTTAACACATCTGCAGAATAGTGCTCCTTGGAGGATACTTATAATTAGCAAAGTATGTTTGTGAGCATGGAAGGCTTGGAGATCATTCCAGTTGCAGATGGAGAAATAGACAGAACAGAGGGACAAAGCAGAACAGCAGACAGGGTCAAAGCTCCAGGTGGGAAGAGACTAGTGGACCTGGCACACATTTGGTAAACAATAAGCAAATTGCGAGATGATTTTCGTGGTGAGTTGAAGCTACTGCATTCTATATTATGAATCTTGAAAGAAGGTAAAAATTGATAGTGTGCATTTCAGACTGGAAAGGTTGGAGGAAATGTGAATTATTTTCTAAAATGATTCTGCTAAGAAATCTCCTAAATAGGGCGGCATGGTGGCACAGTGGTTAGCACTGCCTCATGGCGCCGAGGTCCCAGGTTCGATCCCGGCCCTGGGTCACTGTGTGTGCGCAGTTTTCACATTCTCCCCGTGTCTCCGTATATCTCACCCGCACAACACACAAGATGTGCAGGGTAGGTGGATTGGCCATGCTAAATTGCCCTTTAATTGGAAAAAAAATTGGATACTCTGAATTTATAGAGAAAAAATAAATTCCTAAATTACATTCATGTACATTCATATTTAAGTCTGTGAGTTGTTCAACTGAATTAGTCATTGAGGAAGAATTGGCAATTCATTGTGGTTACTTGCACATTTGTGCCTTATGGCTAGCAAACCAGTCTTTTATTTTCATTATTTTTGAGGTTGCTGCAAAATTAATTACATGGTATGGTTACAGTTCAAGTTTTTATCTGAAGGATTTATATGTTCTGAAATGTGTGGTGGTGCACAGTGGAAACAGTGCAGTGGCAAAAATGTTACTTAAAAGGCTTGTGAACAATGCCTGATGTGAAAATCAGCCAGTAACTTGTAGCAAGAAAGCTGGATAGCCTATAAATTGTGAAACATCATGATACTGAATGACCTGTGGCACTGTCATTTTGGTTGATAAAAATAGCATCTTGTCCTTAACCTCCCTGTGAACTTTGCATTTGCGCATAACTTACCACAACATTATGTCTAGTTATTAATACTCGGGTGTCCTTTTAATGACTTAATGACTGGCTCAGAAATTAACAATTAAGTATGGCGACCAATACTTCCAGTTGGTAAATAATTGGCAGTTAAAAAAAATCTCTCAATCTTTCCCTTTATCTCTCATTTGACATTGCATTCACCCCATCTATCCTCCTTGACATATTTTTTGATCCTTAAATCTCATTAATTAAGGAGATATGCTGTTGTTGGTCCTGTTGTGTTCATCGACTTTCATATTGTCCTCATCGGTTTGTACCTCAATTTGCAGGACAAATATAAATTTGAGCTGGAGAGTGCAGCGGATTCCGACCCAGTATGCTTTTTAAATTCTATTTCCCCATGGTGTTGGGTGTGGTGACTCAGTATTTTCTTTTTTAGCAATACATGGTTGTAACTTGTGGTAGGGGAAGTGATCTGTTCAGGAAGTGCATGCTGTGCATGGGGTAACTCGTATATGTATTTTTTAATTGTGCATTTAAATGATTGTTCTTGTTGATCTTTATTCTCAAACTCAGGCTCAGTTTAGTTCCCCTGAATCTTTAGTATTAGCTGATAGTAATTGTAATGAAATTCATACATTATGTAAAAATTATTTTCTTAATGTGTACCATTGCCATTATGTTTAGTAATTGTATATTTGTATATCTGCCCCCTTTACAAAAAACATTTTACAAGATCTTGTTTCTGAAGTTTTTTGTCTTGACTTAATGAAGCAGATAAAAGAATGCCAAATTTCAAATGATCACAACAATTAAGTAAAGGAGAAAAGAGGTGCTGATTGGTGGGGAAGTCAGTTCTGGCTGGGGATTGTCATAAAGAAAACTATGGGAAACTAAAGGTTCCCCATGCTTCCAGGTAATACAAACACAATTAAATATTCCATTTGCAGAAAACGGGACCCTTCCTATGAATATATGTAATTCCTCGCAAGCATAAATAGCCACCGACTTGGATCTAGGATTGAGTGTAGTTATTAGCGCACTCAGGATTGTTCAGCAAATGCTATTCAATCACATCGTATCCAACAGTCAATGTTTTATTTTGGGTTTTCCAAGATCAGGCTGTTTAAGTATGGTCTTTGCTCTGCCTATTCCGAGCAGTCAGAGGAACATGTTGCTTGGTTGAACTAGACAATTGTTGGGTTGAATGGGCTGCATATCTGGCATTGCACTGGCAATGAAATTCATACACAACTTTACTTAGTTGTGTGATAGGCAGGATGTCTTTTTGGATTGATGGCAGTATCCCCTTGGGATTCTCTCCAGGTTCAATGCTCATTAACATTTTCGTTGGTTTCCACAGGGAGCACGTTTTTGATGGCATTTTTCTGATATATTTGTAATCTTTGGCTTTGCTACTGAGTGTAAGGATGCCTGGCACACCTTAGTGAGATCCATTCAGATCCACTTCTGCAATGGCGTGGTCTAACCCACTCACTTTCCTGTGTGTGTTAGTTGAGAAATCAGTGATTGGTTTCTCCACTTTTGTCTACCGCATGCCTGATATCACCAATTGGCATCTGCGTTGGGATTCGCATAACTCCCCTTGCTATAAAATTGGCCGAGCCATTTGCCCACTTTGTAAGCTCAATGTAGAAATAGTACATTGAAGCTATCCTGCAGGATAATGTCTTTCCTGATCAGATCATCGTGTACCTATTGCCTACCACCACAATTGAGCAATGTCGTTCATAAATTTCAGTACCAGTGCAATGCCAGGTACCAGCACATCGAAAGGATTAGCTGATCGAATCAAAGTGTTTCTTCAGGTTTTAATAGGTAGAGTACTGACAGTACCCTACCAGCCAGTGCTAGAAAAACCCCAAACCAAATGTCTATTTTACATGTGATTAAACGATTGAGCAGCACTTGCTGAACAATCCTTAGTGTGCATTTATAAAATAACAATTCCATTTAAGGGGCAATTTAGTGTGGCCAATTCACCAACCCTGCACATCTTTGGGTTGTGGGGATGAGACCCATGCAACACAGGAGAATATGCAATCTCCACACGGACAGTGACCCAGAGCCGGGCTTGAACCTGGGTCGTCAGTGGAGTGACTATGCTGTGTTAATAGCTACATGAACAACCAATTAAAGATAACCAGCCCAACTAGCAACATGGCTCGTTTATGATATCTGGAAGTGGCATGCATTCTTATGTAGGAACCCGTTCTCTGCAAACAAAATGAATATGTTCAAGTCTTGAGCCTCTTTGCATTACCTGAAGAATGGGGACCCTGTAGTTTCCTATTGCTTTCTCCATGGCAAAGTTTCGGCCAATCAGATTTGATGTGCCAAATAATCACCCCGTTTGTCCTGGGGCATAAATTCTTCATTTCAAATTTTGCATTCATCTGTCTCTCTTCAACAATATGCTACTTCTCTACCACCAAATGACTGTTTTTAATTAACCTTGCTATTCTTTTGTCACGTTTGGGGTAAAGTAACTTGTATTACTGATCATTTAATTTATATTTAACATTATTGGTTTGGAATCTGTAAATGCAAAGATGATCAGTTAAACATTTAAATTCAATAAAGTGAGACCCTTGGGGATGTTAATATGCTGGAGATAATTCACTTTCCCCTCAATGCTGGCCTGTTAATGGCCTCTCCAGTTAGCCAGTTATACAGCAATTACTGTTTAGTTATAACTTTAAACTGTCATTTTACTGTGTACATAGCCTATCTTTGCTAGGATTGCTTACTTTGAAAATACTATTTTGCCAATTTTCTATTTTTAATGCAGAAGACTTTACGGAATATCGAGAATGTGAAAGTGCATAGATCAAGCCATTCCTCTAAAGAAGAGGTTCAATCTGATTATCAGTCTGAAGCAGAGGTTGAAACTGATGGAAATGCTTCATCTGAAGACCAAGAGAATCAAGATGAAGCTGTAGACACCATAATACCTGATGAGGATGACGCTGAGGGAGAGAAGGAGGGAGATGAGGAGGTGGTGGAAGAGGAAGAGGAGGAGGAGGCGGCGGAGGAGGAGGAGGAAGAAGAAGTAGAAGAAGAATATGAACAGGATATGTCTGAACAAGATGATTTCAGAGAAAGAGATCCTAGAGAAAGTAAGGAAGAAGGCCATGAGCAGGACTATGATACACGTAGTGAAGCCAGTGACTCTGACTCTGAGTCTGTCTCATTTACTGATGGGGAATCTGCCACCAGATCTGGTTCTGATGCATCAGGTACATTCCAAGGCTGAAAATTGCAGTTTGCCATTTAATGTAAAATCCATTTATTTTGAGTATTTTTGTTACTGTAAGGGTGACGTTTCAGGTTTGTTTGAAAGGTTAGGAAATCTCAGTCCAGCAAGCCAGAAAGTTTTCTTTAGAAACCAATACAGTGCAGGCATTGAACCTGTCTGAAATGTACAGTGAATTATTCTAATCAGTTTATAAAATTGGTAGTTTGTGTTTCTTGACCTGTTTTTGTAGATGCTCAAATTCCTGATAGGTGTGGTATGGAAAGGCGAGCTGAGATTGTATTTAAAAATTTGTTTGCAGCAGCTACAAAAATAGGTGTAGTACAGCGGTCTGTGTACATCTATCACCTACTTGTGTCCTAATCTGTGTAATTCATTTAGCTAAAATCTCCAAATGTGAATCATTTGTAAATTTGAAAAAAAAATCTTTGTTTGTGGCTTTTAGTTGTGGGCTTAATGAGAATTAGAGTATTATCTGGTAATATATGTAGAAATATCGCCCCATTTTTGTTTGTGGGAGAGTGGGAATATATGTCAACCTAATGTATAATGATTGAGGGGGTTGAAAATTATTTTCTTTAGCTTTGCAGGTCAGGGCTCTATGTTGCTACCATTGTGATGGTCATGGCTGCTCATGAGGTTAGCCATTTGAATGGTGGATAATGTGGCTAGTGAGACTGGACTGATGTGCAAGTTTTTATACAGATGAAGCAACTTAATTGTAACCATTGGGGCAGCCTCACAGATTATGATAAAACAGGAAATTATATAATGTTCGGGTGTGTAACAATCTCTTTGCGTAAGCCTTACCACGCTGGGTTCTCTGGCATGTTCATTAGCTTTCAGTAGGCAGCAATTAAAATGAACTTTCTGAGCACATTGTGCTGAAACCATTGAAGAAATGCATCATACAACATTCGCCATCTTAGTTTTGCATTTCTTTCTTTCCCGGTTCTTATTCTTTTCCCTAGTCAATTAAGATGTCCGCTGTGCTTTTCAGGATTCTCGAACCTCTGGTTCAGGTATTGCTCTACTTCTGTGACTAGCTTTGAATCATCAATTTCTTCACTGTTCAAGATTCCCCATCTTCAATCAGTGACAATTCACTGCTTTTTATTTCTGTTGGTCAAATGCAAAGTAAGACTCCCGTTACTCTGTCCCAACAATGTGCTTCAATCAGAGCCTCAGTAGAGCACTTGCTGAATTACTTATCCACTTTCGTTTCCTACATTTGCCATGCTGTGGCTCTCTGATTAGTGTCAAATTAGTTTTTTATTGTTGTTATTTGCCTCCTTGGAACTGGTTTAAGTCTATTCAAGCTATCGTTTATAGATCAGGAGACTTCTAAAACATCATTCTGATTTGAGCCCAATGTAGAGGTAAAAGGACCAGTTTTATGCTTCCCAGATCTTCGGTTTTTAAGTTTGACTTGGAGGTGTAATACGATTTTCCCCATTTGATAAATGCTAACTGTCCTAAATGGATCTAAAATATTTGAGGCGAGTAAGCAAATCTTTCCGTGTACGTACATGGAGCTGTACCTTCATCCCTTTTCTACATCAGTGTATGGTTTCTCAGCTGCATCACTGTTAATATGGTGTTGGTACTCCACCTGTGCGAGCAGTATAATGATAGCAACAGCTTTTGTTTTGTTAATTGAACAGTTCAATTTGAAACACAAAATTTCATGTCAAAGCAAAGATTTGTAAATTGGCTAATCTTAGCTCGAGTTTTATAACTTTTTCAAATTGGTTCTTTAGTTATCTGGATTCAACTATAATTTTCAAATCCTGAAAGCTGCTACTGTGCTGAGTATGTGCCGAGCAGCAGATACTGGACATTGCAACAATATGGCTCCGTTTCCATAATTTTACTGATTTGTAATTTTCAACAGGCCTAGACCAAATTTAGTGGAATTTTCAACCCCCATCATCATACTGCAGTCTCTGATTCTTAGACTATCATTAAATAGAATTGTTACAAATTAACTTTTCTTCAGACGATGAGACAGATAAAAAGGAGAAGAAAAAGCGGTCTAGAGACATTTCTCCAATTGTGTTTGATAGGAGTGAAAGCTCAGCATCCGATTCATATGCAGGTATGTTTTGTGTTTCATTTGGAACTTGTTGTGCGTGGAGCTTAAACAGCAAGGGCCTAATGGGTTTTATGTACTATAATGCAGGATCAGAGAAGAAACATGAGAAGCTGTCATCATCTGTGCGTGCAGTTCGTAAAGGTATGGAAACAACTAGCTTAGAGGTTAGCATAAGACAGCACACCCTCAATGTGTTGTTGAGCAGCTTGAAAAGCAGCTGTTAGGTCATGTGTCATGCTTGACATCTATGGACCTGATGTACTCGACTCTAAAATATTGTAAGCCGTTATAATTTATTGAGGTTGCAGTGCTCCGTAATTTATAAATTTCAACTGTAACCTGGGGAGATAAAATTTAATAGTGAAATAAGGACATTACTAATTCTCAATGCAAGTCTAAAAGTTAATTTTTTTAGTTTAATATTTTAATTGACTAAAATGGGTGGTTGTTACATGTGCGGATGGCTTTTCTGGCAATTTTAGTTCTATTTTATATCACCTACATTTTTTTGTTCCTTATGCTGGGGAGTATCTATCATTCAGAATGAGCTGCTTGTGCTAAGACATAATATTCTAACTATGCCATTGATAGTCCAACTGCACTCTTGTTTCTCCCCAGCCCATCGCAGAATCTTATCTTTCTCCACAAATTTGTGGAGTCTCACGATTATCGCCCGCGATGGCACCCCAGCTCGAGGCTTCTGCCTCAGGGACCTATGCGCTCGGTCTACTTCAGGCACCTTATCGAGCACCCCTTCTGCCACCAGCCCTGCCAGCATCTTCCAAGACATACCTTGTGGCACTCACACCTTCCGCTCCTCCACCTTTGCCCTCAATGTTTTACACAGGTCCCCTAGGAGCCCCACCTCCGCCTCTAGAGCCACCACATGATCGCTGTGGTCCAAGATCACCCCTTGATCTCCCGAATCTGCAACCTCTGCATCTCTACACGTTCCAAAGAACTCTTATGGGGTGCCACAGCTCCTTCGATGGCCGTAGAGCGATCCTCGTGCATTTCCTTCTTCTGCCGGCAGAATTTGTCTTTAATAAATGCCATCAGCTCCTCCATCTGGGGCCTTCCAGCTTGCATCAACCCTTCCCCGCCTGCATGCTTACAGTGGCTGCTGCAGCAAAGGCTCCTTCCAACTTTTCAGCCAACTCTTTCACTGTTTTCTGCCGGGTCTGATAGCCAGCAGACGTACCACTCCTGGGGGAAACTACTCCTCCAACATTCACCTACGCCTTTTCATCAAAATTCCACCCAGTATCGGGTAAAAAGAGCTCTTTTCTGTGCCTTTAAGCAGGAGCTGCCCTGTGTGTGACCACTCATTCCATGGTCACAATCGGAAATCGCCAACTGCATTCTTGTGACAGCTTTCGAGTACGGGTATTGCACAGATGATCTTTGAGGTTGTTGCTTCCTGAATTTACTTATATGGATGCTGTCTCCACTCTGCTCTCTCGTGAGGAAACTTAGCTCCTTCAGACTGATTATAAAACTGCCTCTTGATTTGGTTGTGTGAAAGTTGTGTGTCATAAACCTGTAGTACCAACAGCATTGCTTATCTAACAGCTAATTAATTTGACATTTGAAGTGCAGGATTGAGAAATTGTGTAGCATTGCAACCGTATAAATTATGGGCTAAAAGTTTTTGGAGTAAATTCTCTTTACTCTGAAGTTTAGAATAATGTTAATTTGTATTAGACCCTTTCATGTTTAAAATCCTCTTGTTTCTCCTGCCAATGCTAGACTCTTGTAATCAAAAATGTTTTTTTGGGAAATCAATAATGCTATTTGCACCAATTCATGGAAGAGGCTGGGGGAGCAGAATTAAAATATACTGGAATTGGCTTTGACACTCTTTTGGCTTTATTGATTATTAAATTACTTTAATTAGGATGGATAGCTTTGTGAAATTGGCAAAATATCCAGTTAATGTCTCCTTCTGTTGATGATAGTTTCCTGAATTGGTCATCTTGCATCCGCAACTTTTGATTTCGCAGCATTTCCAAGTTCGTGTCTCCAAATTACAATGTCATGATAATTCAGTACCAGAGTGTTTCCTGTTGAACTGAGAGCTGGTTGAAGAGCTTGTTTTTGGTACCTTTCATTGATATGCCATTTGTTTGTTTTTGTGGAAATGTAAACCTTTTTAAGGTGAATTGATTGCAGAATTGCAAATGTCTTGCTTCCAACTTTTATATTGGATGGCACTAAAACTTCACAAATTAGCTTGAATTTTTCACAAATGTGGCTCACAGATAGCATTTTACACATTCCTTTGTTCCAATAAATGGAGGGCTTTATTGTTTACCATTCCTGCACATTGAATGAACTTAAGTTCTTTGTGCAATCTGAGCAGTGAAATTGCATGTTTTCTGGCACGCCCCTTTTATGGTTTTAGCTTCATAGTAAGTTTAAAGGTCCAGCTTGAAGGTTAGTGAATGGGTGAGTGAATGAATGTGTAGGGTGGGTGATGTAAGTGGGTGAGGTGGCAGGTGGGGCTGTCAGTGTGTGTGTTTGGGGTGCCAGTTCTTCAGTTAGCCAGGAGTTGGGAGTAGGGTTTTCTGTAACATTTTTTGGATGACTATTCGGGTAAGTAAATCAAAACTGTCCAAAGACTACTCAGGACTTAAGCAGGATCACGATACATATCTCCGGACATACATCCAGTCACCAGCGATCCAAAGATCGGATGATTTGGGCCATAACAAAGGAGGATAGAACTTTACTTCTCATCAGTGGAAATCAGTTGGTACAGCAAAATATTTTTCAGGTGACATTTGAATAATTGTTGGAAGCATCAGGACTATGTGGAGCCTAACAAGAAGAAACAGGAATGATTTCGGAAAATGGTTAATCTATACATGATCTTTTTTGTAATTATTTTGTTATAGTTTGTGACCTTCCATCCATTTTATAGCTTGAGTAAGTTGTCATTAAGTTGATATTTATCTTTACATGAAACCATTGTATATGTCAGTAGATATAAAAAGTTACAATAATCTAATTAGTGTCACAAGTTGGCTTACATTAACACTGGAATGAAAAACCCCTAGTTGCCACATTCTGAGCCTGTTCAGGTACATAGAGGGAGAATTCAGAATGTCCAATTCACCTAACAAGCATGTCATTTGAGACTTGTGGGATGAAACCGGAGCATCCGGAGGAAACCCACGCTGACACGGGGAGAATGGGCAGGCTCTGCAAGACAGTGATCCAAGTGTGAATTGAACCCAGGACCCTGGCGCTGTGAAGCAACAGTGCTAACCAATGTGCTACCATGCCTGCCCTTATACTCTGGAGGAGACACGGTGGTGCAATTGTTAGTACTGCTACCTCACAGTGCTGTGGACCCGGGCTTGATACCTGCCCTGGGTCATTGTCTGTGTGGAGTTTGCCATTCTCCCAGTGTCTGCGTGGGTCTCACCCTCTCAACCCAAAAATGTGCAGGATAAGTGGATTGGCCACGCTAAATTGCCCCTTAATTGGAAAAAACAAATTGGGTACTCTTTAAAATAAAAGTTGTATTTTTAAGTTGTGCTGAGGAATTGATGCATGTATTCTGAGATTGAACGAGCTGCATGTGAATGAATTGACAAATTGTGTATTGGATACTATTGGTATGAAACCATACAGCAGGTTTTAACGCTATCAAAATCAATGAGCTATTTCTGCTAACAAGCTTGTTACCGCAAATGAATTACTCACCTTTGTGCAGTTTGGCTTTAATTTCATACCCATTTTAAAAGTTCACATTGCAATCTGATTGATCGCTCAGTTAAAGTTGCCATTTTTGCTGCATTTCCAAGGATGAATGCTTAAACATAGCCTTTAGTTGCCTTGCCTTTTGACAGTACCAACTGCAACCAGCAGCAAATAAGTAGGTGTTGCCCATCAGAAATATAGCAAGGATGGCACCTTAAACTGAAGAACAAATCATGCTTTAAAAAAGTTTTCAAATGCTGTTTTTATCTGTGGAATATTTCCAGCGGTGTATTTCCTTTATATGTTAAATAATCAAATCTAATTATTAAATGTTTTGTTAATTAAGTAGAAAGTAGTGTATTATTAAACAATAATTATTGCTAACTGAACTATATAAGCCAATTCATTTTCGTACTTTGAGTGAGAAGACCAGCTCTCTTTCCTGTCAAAAAATTAGCACTCTGGCCATATGTATGTAGTGCAGGGAAACAATCTCTAAGCTATATCCGTATTCCTGTACCTTTACCTTCTGATGCAACGGTGTAAAGTTTCACTTTTACAATCGATCATCCATTATGTGAATTGGTCAGGTTTAGAATCGTCTCAGTGAAACTCACAACCCAAATGTGTGTTATTTGTTCTGTTCTGCTGATGTTTACTCTTGAAAGAGCAGTTCTGCACAGTCCCACCCATGCTTTTAGTCCACAATTTATGTGGTTTGGAATTTTTCAACTCTGCTGTCTTGAATTCCTTAGAGTCTGTTTGATTTTCTTCAACTTTGAAGTTTTACAGCTCATATAAAGATCACATTCAAATTATTGCTCAAATTGCAATCAGACTATGTGCCGATCTGTTGCATTGGACTTCTGCTTTTTCTTTTGAAATCGCCATGACTTTCCTTTCACTGAAATTGCATTTTATGGGTGGATGTTTTTTACATCTGGGACAACGTTGACATTTCTGAAAAAATTATAAAGTGTCATTTTTGTTGTTGAACAGTTTTCAGTAGTGCTATTTGCTGTTACGTGAAGTAATTTTATGTTTACATTTTTACAGATCAGACTAGTAAACTGAAGTACATTCTTCGAGATGCACGATTTTTCCTCATAAAAAGCAACAACCATGAGAATGTATCCCTGGCAAAGGCTAAGGTATTGTCTTGTGTATCCAGATTCACCTGAAATGATCCCAATTATATTTGCACAGTACCTTCTGCAGCTTAGTTTTTTAATGTTGGGTGTGTTTGCCACTAATTTGTGATTGCTATCAATCCCACTGGTATGTACGAGTTCTTGGATTTTAAGTTTGTGTTGTGCCAAGTATACAAGTATACTTACTTGTAGTTTTAAAATACCCAGTTCATAGGCAAGAATGGTTAGAAAGGATGTTTTCTATAGTGTTCTGCTTATACACTGACTTGTGATGGTTGTCATTGGTATTAAATTTGAGCAATCAATTTGTATAATTTAGATGTTGAACGTAGTTCACCATGTGGGCTTCAGGGCAAACCGAGCACCTCAGCAGACAAAGCTGATGCTGCCACCTGACCAAAAGCTAGACAGCAATTATCGAATAATTTGTTCTGTGGTGGTAACACAGTATTGCCATTAATTAATTTGACCTGAAAGACACGGCCAAAAAAGGTGATCTATTTACAAGATTGAGACATGCCCTTTTTGTTTTTTTTACCAGATCCAGTTCTAAATGTGTCAGATTGTCCCCGTAAGCAGTGACAACAGGCACAGTTCTGAGTCGGGCATAAAGCACAGTCTGGCTTTATGCCATAACTAACCAGATAAATGGCATCTGAACAATTGAGACATGCCTAGTAGATATGATTAATTTAGTGCAGAAACTATACACATGAGATAACATCTGTGTTCCAGCCACAGTCTCTCATAATCATTGTAAGATATATTTGCATCATGGGAATGCTGGTAGGTTTTCACTCCCCAAGATTAGAATTCTGTAGTGTTTCTCCTCTGTACACTCAGTACTCCCCCAGCTGCTCTGTGGATCCTTCAACAAGGCTAATCGGAGCTCTTGCGGCATGGCATAATTGTAGTGCTGTCCCATGTCATGTGACAAAACCTAAAAAAAAAATTAAAGTCCATCATCTCTTTGAGTGACTGACGAGCCTGTACACCGTGGGCCGTCACTGGCCTCCTTCTGGGTCCCTCAGCCTGATGGGCGGCAGGTTTCCAGGTTTGCGGTATCCCCCTACACATGGGGTGTTGCCTCCAGCCTGTGATGGCCCGAAGCTGTCTCTGGCATCTGCCCGCCTCGGCTGCCACAAACTACGTGAGTGCAGCCTCCACGGGATCCATACCAGCAGACACCTGTAAGGAATTGGAAAAGGAGACGGACCCACAATCTGTTGGGGTTTCCACCCTGGGACCCCGCAAATCTTGCTCTTAACATTCTCCCGCAGCCACTTCAAGAGCGTCCGACCTCTGCCGGGACCATTAGGGAGACCGTGCTTAGCTGTCCTCCACTTATCCCTACACTTCACCTTTGGTCACAAGAAGATCCACAGCGCTGAAGCCCTATTCTTTATTGTTTGGTTGTTGGCAGTTGCCTCTCTGGTGCTGATGCTCCTAGAGTTCAGGCACATTGTTCCGGCATCACAGTTTGCTGCACGCCCAGTCTATTAATCATTCTCTGAGACATGGCACATGTGCCCCCAAGGAGGCACTTGAGAATTGAGTGTGAAGTTCTCTCACAACCAGCAGGGCTAATTCCTCATTTGACATAGCCTGCTGGTTACAGTTACAGGGAATTAAATTGAATTTTAGGACAGAAGCAGCAGCAGCGGGGCTCTCCTGGAAGTGTCTGACAAGACTACCGGTGGTGGCCATGGAGTGAGTGGTTGCACGTAAGGTAGCTCCTGCCTGAGGACTGGTTTTGTGGCCCTTTTTGGGATTTGTGCAGGTGGAAAAGTGGTGCAGTAGAACTACGATTCCTCCTCCGGCGAAAGATGCTGAACTATGTTAACTAACCTGGATATCAAATGAATATGTTGAATAAGGGGTACGCTTCGGACTCCGAGAACATGCATGGCGCAGGAAGGAAAACATGGCAGAGGGACCTGTGGCTCAGTGGTCGACGGACAAGCAGGTGGGAGTTCCTATCGGCAGAATATAAAAAGCAAAGGCATGTGGTCACTGAAGATATGGCAAAATTCATATCTGGAAAGGTTGGAAGAGCACTGGGACAGCCACAATGAGTTGACCCAGAAGGTGGAGATGGTCACTGGCCATGAGAATCGAATTGCTTCCTTAGAGGCAGAGATGTTGATGATGTCGGAGAGGCATAATATGATGAGAGCCAAAATTGATGACTCCAGACGACAGGACTGCCCGAGGGCATAGAAGGAGCCAGGACCTCGGGAGTATGTGGCAAAGATGTTCGAGCGGTTGGTGGGTGAGGGGGGTCTTCAAACACCCTCCTGAAGTGAACTGGGCCTAATGGTCGCTGAGGAGAACGCCTCTAGAGCTGGGGAGCCACCATGGGTAATCATAGTACGGCTCCATAGATACCTGGACAAAGAAAAGAGCCTGAGGTTGGCAAAGACAATGCAGGACTGCAGCTAGGAAGGCCATACTTTCCAAATATACCAGGACTTGGGACCGGAACTGACAAAAGGAGAGAGGCCGAATTTAATGCCACGGCTGCTTTTTAGGAGCAAGGTGAGGTTTGGAATGATGTACCCGGCTCACCTTTGGGTCAGTAATGGGAATAGAGAACATTACTTTAATACAGAGGAGAGAAATGACTTTATTAACGATCGTGGTCTGGGGAACATTGAATAATCTGGGTGTGTTTGCCTACATGGCCTAGTTTTTGTTGTATGCGGAGTGTTGTTCAGTTTTTTTCTGTTACGTGTCTGTATAATTTTGAAATATGTGCCATCCTGCATGTGGGGGGTATGAGTGTTGGATATTTTCAAACAATTGTTTGGAATAGTGGGTGCGGGCGGTGGAGGAGTGGGTGTGAGGATGGACTGGTTTGGGGTACTCGACTCAATGTGAGTTTGGGTAGGGAGGGGGGCTTTTTGTAAATATAACTTGCGCGTTTTCTCAGGTGGGAATCACCCTGCTGCAGACATGCTGGTTAATGGAAGTCAAGTGGGGGAGAAAGCCGGAGTTGGTTATTTGGGGGAGGGGGGAGGTGGTTATTTTCAACTGGGTTGGGATGGCATAATTGTAGCTATATCATGTTCCAAGTGGGTTGGGATAGCGAGCCTTGGATAGTGCTGCTGTCTTTGTCTGGGATGAGGGAGGGCAGGGGGATAGTGGAGGGGTGGGTTGCTGACTGTGAAAGTTACTTTGTGCCACTATTGAGTGGAGTGAGGCGGCGGCAGCTATCTTCAGAGACCTGGAGTTTGGGCCATTATGATCCTATGGCTGATTTTGGGGTGGGGGGGTTTGAAGACAGATGTGGTCTTTTTCAGAGGGTGAGGGATCAAACAAGGTTAAGGAAAGGGTGCGTAGGACAAGTGTTTAATTTGGGACTCAGTACGAAGACGAGTGGAGCTGTGGTGCTTATTAATAAGAGGAATTTTAACTTTGTGCCTGACCCTCGGCTGGATAGGTTGTGCCCCAAATTCCTGAACATATCGGGGTGGTGAAGGAGTTTCTTGAGTTCATGAGGAGTGGAGTGGGGAGGAAGGAGTTCCGTGGAGGTATGGACATTCGAGAGAGCAGCTCTTCTTTTACTCCTGCATTGAATTTTATTATGGGTGGGAGGATCGGAATTCTCAGCGATTGTTATATCGGACCATGTGCCGCACTATGCGGATGTGTATGTGTGGAGAAGGGGACACCCAGCGACTGCCGTGGAGGTTGGATATGGCACTGTTGGCGGACCGGGGGGTGGGGGCATGTGAGAGGATAGTTACAGCAGTCAAAAAGTTCGTGGAGTTCAATAGGAACTGTTCTCGACCTTCATGTCCGGGGGGAGGAAGAGGGGGGGGTTTAAACGTGGTAATCGGGAGGGAGCTGATCTTGATTAAGGTGCACAGGGAGAAAACTGGAAGGATGGAGAGGGAGAGGCCATTCTGGCTGTCGACTGGCAGTATTCAGCTACCCCAAAGGATGAGTTAAAGGAGAGGAAGAAGCTCCAGATGGAGTGGTTTCTGCAGAGAATGCAGTTGGCCAGTTGCGTCGGGTACAAGAGGCATTTTACAGACATGGGGAGAATGCCAGTAGGTTATTGGCGCACCAGCTGAGGCGGTAGGTGGCTTCGAGGGAGTTAGTGCAAATAAAAGACCTGGCGGCGGCATGGTGTCTGACCCAGGTAAGGTAAATACGGTGTTCGTGACCTTTTACCAGGGGTTACATATAGAACATACAATGCAGAATGAGGCCATTCTGCCCATCGAGTCTGCACCGACCCACTTAAGCCCTCGCTTCCACCCTATCCCCGTTACTCAATAACCCCATCTAATCTTTTTGGACACGAAGGGCAATTTAGCATGGCCAATCCACCTAACCTGCATGTCTTTGGACTGTGGGAGGAAACCGGAGCACCCGGAGGAAACCCACGCAGACACGGGGAGAACGTGCAGAGCACGGGCAGTGACCCAGCGGGGAATTGATCCTGGGACCGTGGCGCTGTGAAGCCACAGTGCTAGCTACTTGTGCTGCCTAGCACAGTGACATGGGTTGTACAGGTCAGGGGCCCTGGAGGGGGACATCAAACAGTTCCTGGATGGTTTAGATTTCCCAATGGTGCAAAAGGGAAATGTGCTGGTGTTTGAGGCCCAGCTTGGGCTGGGCGGGATTTTGAAAGCTCTGGACCCAGATGGATTCAGAGCGTAATTTTATTAAAAATACACGGGAGGTGGGGCTTCATCCAATGGGAGCCCGTTAGCCCGGGGTGAGTTACCACCCACACTGCTACAGGTTTTGATCTTTTTAATTTTAAAAAGGATCCAGAGGAATGTGGTTTCCTCCCACAGTCCAAAGGCGTGCAGGTTAGGTGGATTGGCCATGCTAAATTGCCCTTCGTGTCCAAAAAGATTAGATGGGGTTATTGGGTTACAGGAATAGGGTGGAAGTGAGGGCATAAGTGGGTCGGTGCAGACTTGATGGCCCACATCACTATTAAATGCCAAATTGAGGTTATCCGTTAAGGTGCTAGCAACGCACCTTGGAGGACTGAGGGTAGTGACGAAGGATCAGATGGGGTTTGTGAAGGGCCAACAATTGTTGGCCGATATAAGAAGGTTATTGAATGTCGTGATGTCACCCCTGTCGGGTCTGGAGCCCCAGGTAATAATTTCCATGGATGCGCAGAAGGCTTTCGACCAGGTAGAATGGGAGTATTGAGATACTGGGGCGGTTTGCGTTCAGACCCAGGTTCATTTCCTGGATCAGATTGCAGTATAGGGCCCCACGGCAGGTGTTCGCATGAACACATTAAGCGCTAGGTACTTTCATTTGCATAAAGGGAAAATGCAGGGGTGTCCAATTTGTCCATTACTTTTTGTGTTGCCAATTGAGCTGGCAATCGAGCTTAGGATATCGACAGAGTGGAAGGCTATAGAGAGGGGAGTGTTGGAGCACTTGAGTGCCCCTATATGTAGACGATTTGCTGTTATATGTGACAGACCCGCTCTCCAGTGTGAGTAGGATTGTGAAGGTGTTGGGTAAGTTTGGCTCCTTTTCGGGGTACAGACTTAATGTTGGAATGAGTGCGGTCAGCTCTCGGGGACAGGAATGAAACTGGAGAAGCTGTTGTTCTGGCTGGCTAGGTTGAGCTTCAGATATTTGGGAAGACAGGTGGCTTATAACTGGGCACTGTTGCACAAGTTGAATTTGGCCAACCTGGAAAAAAGGGTGAGAGATGACTTGAAGAGTCGGAATGCTCTCCTGTTGTTGGCAGGCAGGTTTCACCTGAGGAAGGAGCAGTGCTCCGAAAGCTAGTGATTCGAAAAAAACCTGTTGGACTTTAACCTGATATTGTAAGACTTCTTGCGTTGTTGGCAGGGTGGGTTCAGACTGAAAATGACGATTCATTTTGTTTTCAGAATTCATGTTTTTTTTACCCAAATCCTTTTTTTGGGAAGATTAATAGGCCTTTATGTGGGCAGGCAAGGTGCCTCAGATCTGGAGAGTCTTTTTGCAGATTGACATGCTGTCAGGGGGATTGGTGTTGCCAAATTTGGTTAACTGTTATTGAGGGGCAAATATCCAGAAGGTTTGGAAATGGGTTGTGGAGGGAGAGACGGTTTGGGGGTGGATGGGGGAGGCTTCTTGCATAAGGTGAGTTTGAAGGCATTGGTGATGGCTCTGCTTCTGCCTTAACCGGGCAGGTACTCTACGAATTTGGCAGCTTTAGTCTCGTTAAGAGTTTGGAACTAGTTTAGCCAACGCATGTTAAGTTTGTGGGAATGTTGTTGTGGGCAATGATATGTGGGAACCATAGATTATCCCAGCGGAATTGTATTTGATTTACAGGGTTTAGGAGCGAGAGGTGGTAGAGAGATTTAGGGATCTGTTTGTGGAGGGTAGATTTGCCGGGCTGGAGGAAATGGATTAAAAATTTGAGCTTCCGGGTGGAAATGGGGTCCGGCATCTACAGGTTAGGAACTTTGTGCAAAAGGAATTGGCTGCATTTCCGTGGTTACCACCCCCTCATCGATGGACAAGGTTGTCTCTGAGGATGAGGTGGGAGAGGGAAAGATCTTTGATATCTGTGGGCGTTTGAGGGAGAGACCACCCTGGAGGGAATATAGAGGAAATGGGAGGAGGTGTTGGGTGGGGCATTTTAAGGGAGGGTGGAGTTAAAGTCTTACATAGGATAAACTCAAACTTGTGTGCGTGATTGAGCCTGATTCAATTTAAAGTAGTGCACAGAGCGCATATTACCAAAACACACACGAATGGGTTCTTCCCAGAAGTGGAGGACAGATGTGAGTGGTGTTTAAGGTGCCTGGCGAACCACGCACAGGTTTTGATCCTGTCTGAGATTGGCGAGATTTTGTTAGTCCGTTTTTGAGACAATATTGGACATTTTAGGAGTAAGGGTGACAGTGAACGTGTGGGTAGCGATATTTGGGGTTTTAGATAAGTCGGGAGTGCAGGAGGGGAGAGAATTTGATGTGTTGGCCGTTGCCTTCCTGATGGCCTGGAGGAGGATTCTGATAGGGTAGTGGTGTGGTGAGAGACTTGTTGAGTTCTGCATTTGGAGAAAATGACATTGTTCATCAGGAGGTCGGAGGAGTTTAAAAATTTTTTTTTTTTTTTTAGAGTACCCAGTTCATTTTTTCCTCAATTTAGCGTGGCCAATCCATCTACCCTCGGTTGTGGGGGAAGACCCACGGAGACATGGGGAGAATGTGCAAACTCCACACATGTGGCCCAGGGCTGGGAGGCAACAGTGCTAACCACTGCACCACCCTGTTGCCCTTTGAGAGGGGTTTTACTCTCAGTGGAGGCTTGTTTATCTCCTTCCAGAGTTGGTAATTGTCAGTGAGAGGAAGCGAGTTGGGGGCATAAGGGAGAGGAGGGGGGGGATTTGTTTTGTTATAATAAAAGGTGGGATTCAATTGCGTTCGACTTCAATCTCGTTAATGAAACCCGGGCTTCCAAGACTTGTAGCTGGAGACACTTGTTGCAGCATCCTGGTCCTGGGCACTGGAAATGTTCCTGGATTCCTACGTGAAACAAGAGGTGCAAACCAAGGCTTTGAGCTCGACAGCCATGACTTACCCCTTTAAATTAAACGTTGGATGATGCTTGATATTAGATTAAATCCAATTCTCTATGGTCCTTCTTTCCTTGTCCTCAGTACAACCAGTTATAGCCCTTACAGTTTATAAACCATAAAACGTATTCTCAACTATAAGTGACAATGCTGACCTTACCCACTGCTTACCAATCAGCTCTCTCTCTTGTTGCCTCAGCTGCTTAGTACCAAAAATGGGAACCCATCAGACAAAATGGAAACACCTCCAAGTTGACCACTCGCCTTGGTTGGATAAGCGGGAAGCAGTTGCTTTTCTCCCAATTTAATTTATACTCTGAAAAAGCCCCAAATCGCTTGAGCAGTGCCATAATATCACCCATTGTGGGGAGCAAGTCAGTTATATATAAAAGATCTTCAGCGTACAGGGAATACCCTATGCTCCATCCTATTGGTATTTATTAAGTGACTGGTTGTGGTATTAGCATAATGTACTAATAGCTTCGAGTGGAATGTGAAGAATAATTTGGATGTTTGTGTGGCCTTTTAAATTTGTTTGTTCAGTCCATACTGCAGCATGAATGGAGGCCTTCTGCACTGTAGATATTATCTTAATAGAAGATAATATGCTTTTTTATTCTTCCTGAGAAAATGGACAACCTCCCATTTCCCCACATGATACTCCATTTGCCAGACCTTTGCCCACAGACCTAACCTATCTCCGTTCTTTTGTGTTTGCTTCACCACTTTCACACAACAGTGATTCACCTGAGCAGGAGCTGTGCTCCGAAAGCTAGTGATTCGAAACAAACCTGTTGGACTTTAACCTAGTGTTGTAAGACTTCTTACTGTTCTTTCTTTGTATCATCAGAAAATTTAGCCACCCCGTTGGTTCATAAGAACATAAGAACGAGGAGCAGGAGTAGGCCATCTGGCCCCTCGAGCCTGCTCCGCCATTCAATGAGATCATGGCTGATCTTTTGTGGACTCGGCTCCATTTTCCGGCCTGAACACCATAACCCTTAATTCCTTTATTCTTCAAAAAACTATATCTTTATCTTAAAAACATTTAATGAAGGAGCCTCAACTGCTTCACTGGGCAAGGAATTCCATAGATTCACAACCCTTTGCGTGAAGAAGTTCCTCCTAAGGTCAGTCCTAAATCTACTTCCCCTTATTTTGAGGCTATGCCCCCTAGTTCTGCTTTCACCTGCCAGTGGAAGCAACCTGCCCGCATCTATCCTATCTATTCCCGTCATAATTTTAAATGTTTCTATAAGATCCCCCCGCATTCTTCTAAATTCCAACGCGTACAGTCCCAGTCTACTCAACCTCTCCTTGTAATCCAATCCCCTCAACTCTGGGATTAACCTAGTGAATCTCCTCTGCACACCCTCAAGCGCAAGTACGTCCTTTCTCCGGTAAGGAGACCAAAACTGAACACAATACTCCAGATATGGCCTCACTAACACCTTGTACAATTGCAACATAACTTCCCTAGTCTTAAACTCCATCCCTCTAGCAATGAAGGACAAAATTCCATTTGCCTTCTTACTCACCTGTTGCACCTGTAAACCAACTTTTTGCGACTCATGCACTAGCACACCCAGGTCTCTCTGCATAGCACAGTAAGAAGTCTTACAACACCAGGTTAAAGTCCAACAGGTTTGTTTCAAACACGAGCTTTCGGAGCACGGCTCCTTCTTCAGGTGAGGTCACCTGAAGAAGGAGCCGTGCTCCGAAAGCTCGTGTTTGAAACAAACCTGTTGGACTTTAACCTGGTGTTGTAAGACTTCTTACTGTGCTCACCCCAGTCCAACGCCGGCATCTCCACATCATCTCTGCATAGCAGCATGTTTTAATATTTTATCATTCAAATAATAATCCCTTTTGCTGTTGTTCCTACCAAAATGGATAACCTCACATTTGGCAACATTGTATTCCATCTGCCAGACCCTAGCCCATTCACTTAACCTATCCAAATCCCTCTGCAGACTTCCTTCATGTATGTAAAATGTAAAGAACTGAGACCCCGACACTGATCCCTGTGGCACACCACTCAATGTATCCTGCCAACGAAAAAATAACCCATTTATTCCTTATTCCGACTGTTTCCTGTTGGCTAGCCGATTCCCTATCCATGCTAATATGCTACTCCCAATGCCACGAGCCTTTATTTTCTACAATGATCATTGATGAGGCATCTTAATAAATGCTGTCCAAAAATCTAAATACAGTACATCCGCTGGTTTCTTATCCACAATACCTGTTACTTCAAAGTGCTTCAATAAATTAGTTAAATATGATTTCCCTTTCATAAAACCCATGTTTACTCTGATTACCTTGAATTTAACTATGTGCCCTGTTATAATGCCTCAAATCTGAAATTCAAAATAGAGAAATTGCTGGAAGTTCTCAGCAGGCCTAGCAGTATCTGTGGAGAGAGAAATAACATTTCAGGTTGTGACTGTTTTGAAACTTCAACTCTTTCTCTCTCCACAATTGCTGCCCGGCCCTCAGTATTTACAGCATTCTGTCTATTTTGGTTCAAATGTTTTCTGCTCAACTTCAGATCTGTATGTTCCATTAACTGTGTGCATAACTAATTTATTTTTCCCCCTCTCTTCCCTTTTTAGGGTGTATGGTCAACACTGCCAGTAAATGAGAAGAAGCTCAACACGGCATTCCGTGATGCTCGGAGTGTTATACTGATATTCTCTGTTCGAGAAAGTGGGAAGTTTCAGGGTGAGAAAATAGTATGGCAAAATTGAGTAGTTGTGTTGATTTTGTGGGTTTCATTTCATTAATTTTTTCATTGGAAGGCAGTATTTTGATTGATCCACAGCATTTGGGCATCGCTGCAAGGTCAGCAGTTATTTCCAATCCCTAGATCTTGATGTAATTTTCTTTAAGAAGCTTAAAATAGAGCAAGCTTTCTTGTCAAAATCTGTAATTTCTTTGTTAATTGTCACATCACTACGAAGATGCTCAAGTGGTCTGCTGAGCCTTGCAGAGTTAATTTATAATAATCTTTATTAGTGTCACAAGTAGCCTTACATTAACACTGCAATGAAGTTACTGTGAAAAGTCCCTAGTCGCCACATTCCGGCGCCTGTTCGGGTACACAGGGAGAATTCAGAATGCCCAAATTACCTAACAGCGTGTCTTTCGGGACTTGAGAGAAAACCGGAGCACACCAGAGCAGACTCCGCACAGTGACCCAAGCCAGGAATCAAACCTGCCGCTGTGAAACAATAGTGCTAACGACTGCTACTGTGTCGCCCAGGATTGTGCATTTGCACGAGCATGCAAAAATACTCATTGGAAGATGACTACAGGGAGTGAATGCTTGAGGTGGTGTATCCGAAACCAAGCAAGTGGGTTCCTTTGATCTGGACAGTGTCAAACTTTCTTGAGTGTTTTTGGAGCTGCATATCACACTTTTGATTTACACCTTGTGGGTGGCTTTAATTGCAGGAGTGTACTCCAGCGATCAAACCTGACTAAAATGTTTTTAGTGCAATTGGATGGCCCTAGTGTTCTGAGGCCATCTGTGGTGTCGCCATTTCTTCAAAATGATTTGGTCATGGGATGTGGTCACTACTGACAGCACCTGCATTTATTTCCCAACCCCAATTGCCCTCTTGAACCGGTGAAGTTCATGTAATATAGGTACTGTGTTAAAATCTAGTAAGGGGACTACATTAGTAACAACCAAAACGGGAGGTCTCGCCCTCCACATTCTGGGAGGCACTGAAGGCCGGGATTAGAGGAGAGATTATAGCCTACAAGGCAAGCAGAGATAGGGAAGAGAGAATAGCCAGGCAACAACTGGTGGACTCCATCCTGGAAGTCGACAGAAAATACTCCGAGGCCCTGACCGTAGAGCTGCTGGTGGAGAGAAAAAAGCTGCAAATGGCCTTTCACCTGCTATCCACTAGGAAAGCAGTGTACCAACTCTGCCAGATACGGGGTACCTTCTACGAACACTGAGACAAGGCTGGCTGCCTATTGGCTCACCAGCTGAGAAAGCAGGCCGCCAGAAGGGAAATAGCGCAGGTAAAGGATAGCAGAGGCAGACTGGTAACAGAACCAAAGGAGGTCAATCGGGCATTTGAGACCTTCTACCGGGGACTGTACACCTCCGAGTCCCCAAACGGGGGCGCGGGAATGAAACAGTTCCTAGACGGACTGGAACTACCAGTTATGGGGGAAGACAGATGGGAGGAGCTGGAAGCACCAATAGCCTTGGGAGAAATTATGGGGAGCATCAGCTCCATGCAGGCGGGGAAGGCACCGGGACCCGACGGGTTCCCGGTGGACTTCTACAAAAAAATTACACCAGTCCTGGCCCCACACTTAAGGGACATGTTCGTGGACTCACTGGCAAAGGCACCCTGCCCCCCATGCTAGCGCAGGCCACAATTTCACTGATAACCAAAAAAGATAAAAGACTTGATGGAATGCGGACCATACAGACCCATTTCACTGCTGAACGTGGATGTGAAAATACTCGCAAAGGTCCTGGCCAAAGGCTGGAGGGCTGTGTACCAGAGGTGATCGCAGAGGACCAAACGGGCTTTGTCAAGGGTAGGCAGCTCACAGCGAACATCAGGTGGCTGCTGAACGTAATAACGACCCCCTCAGGGGAGAGAACACCAGAGGTGAACGTCTCCCTGGACGCAGAAAAGGCATTCGACAGAGTCGAATGGAAATATCTCCTCGAGGTACTGGAACGGTTTGGGCTAGGAGTGGGATTCACCGCCTAGGTGAGGCTCCTGTACAACGCTCCCAAAGCGAGCGTCTGAACTAACACCACCAGCTCTAAATCCTTCCAGCTGCAGAGAGGAACAAGACAGGGCTGCTCCCTGTCCCCACTCTTGTTGCGTGAGCGATCGAACCCCTGGTGATAGCCCTGCGGGACGCGAAAAGCTGGAAGGTAATCCGGAGAGGAGTCAGGGAGCACAGAGACACACTCTGTGCAGATGACCTGCTCCTCTATGTCTCGAAGCCATAGGAGGGACAGAAGGCAATACTGCAAATACTGAAAGAGTTTGGAACCTTCTCAGGCCACAAACTTAACCTGGGCAAAAGCGAGGCATTCCCAGTGAACCGAAAAGGGAGAGGGCGAGAGCTGGAGGTGCTCCTGTTCAAAACAGCCCAGAACAGATTCTGCTACCTGGGGATTCAGATAGCCAGAGACTGGACACAGATCCACTAGTGGAACCTGACCAGCCTGGCGGAGGAAGTAAGAAGAGACCTTCAAAGGTGGGGCTCACTCCCACTCTCTGGCGGGGAGAGTGCAGACGATCAAGATGAACATACTGCCAAGGTTCCTCTTCCTGTTTAGATCCATTCTGATCTTCATCCCCAAGGCCTTTTTCCAAAACGTAGACTGTCTAATCATGGCGTTTGTGTGGGGGGGGGTGTAAGAATCCGAGAATTCCCAAACAGACACTGCAAAGAAGGTAAATCAAAGGGGGCTTGGCCTTACCAAACCTACAATACTACCACTGGGCAGCAACGGCAGAAAGTGCGAGGGGATGGGTACAAGAACCCGACACAGATTGAGTACAAATGGAGGGGGCATCCTGCAAAGGAAAGACGCTCCGGACCCTGGCCACAGCAGCACTCCCATCCTCCTCAACAAGATACACAACGAGCCCAGTGGTAGCGGCCATGCTGAAAACGTGGACCAGTTGAGACAGCACTTCGGGATAACCAAAATGTCCCCTATGGCCCCCATCTGCGGCAATCACAGATTCCCCCCAGCCATGCTGGATACCATGATGTTCACCTGAGGAAGGAGCTGCGCTCTGAAAGCACGTGTTTGAAACAAACCTGTTGGACTTTAACCTGGTGTTGTAAGACTTCTTACTATGCTGGATACCACCTTCAAAGATGGAGGCGGGACAGGGGCACACTGACGGTCAGGGACTTCGACGTAGGGCACAGACTGGCGACACTAGACGAACTGACGAAGTGGAGGCTAGCAAAAGGACAGGAAATGAGACACCTCCAAATAAAACACTTCCTCCGCAAAGAGACAGTGGGGTACCCCGGGGCCCCAGAAAGCACACTACTAGAGGACCTGATAGGCACAAGCAACGAGAGGGGGGGGGGGGCGCTAAGTGGGCAAATATGCGGACAGCTACTGGACAAAGCCCGGACTCCACTGGACGAGATCAGACAAAAATGGGAGGACAAACTGAGGACAGAGGTAGAATGGGGACTCTGGAGCGAAGTACTAATCAGGGTGAACTCCACCTCCTCCTGCGCAAGGTGGAGCACAGAACGCACCTGACCAGAACCCGAATGAGCAGGTTCTTCCTGGAGGTGGAGGACAATGTGAACGGTGCCAGAGGGGCCCGGCCAATCGCACCCACATGATTTGGGCTTGCTCGGTTCTGGACAGCCTTCTCCGAGGCAATGTCCAAGGTTGTGGGGGTGAGGGTGAAGCCATGCCCAATAGTGGCAATCTTTGGGGTATCGGAGCAGCCAGAGTTACACATGGGAAGGGGGCCAACGCCCTCCCTTTGGCTTCCCTAATCGCATGCCGGAGAATCCTGCTCGGCTGGCAATCGGCAGTACCACCTACACCTGCAGACTGGCTCGCTAACCTCTCGGAATTTCTCCACCTGGAGAAGATTAAGTACGCCATCCGAGGGTCAGAGAAAGGCTTCCTGGATACTTGGGGGCAGTTTGTTGGTCTGTTCAAAACCTGTTCGAGGCCAGCAACAGGGAGTAACCTAATAAGATTTGGGGAAAAAAACGGGGGTGGGTGGTGAGGGAAGGCGGGGAAACCATGAGATATGATTCCATTCTGTCTGGAAATTAAAAGAAAAGCACAGCCGAAGTCCGGGGGGGGGGGGGGGGGGGAAGAGAGAGAGAGAATCATAGACCGACCTAGAGAGCAATGAAATGCACGTAGGGGTCAGTTAAACGAAGGACAAACAAAAACACTCTATAATAAAGGAAATTAGCTCGGGCGAGTAAAATGTGATGCGCATATATACAACTGTTTATAAATATGGGAAATGCCAATAAGAAAATTTTAAAAGAAAAAAATCTAGTAAGGGACCAGTACCTTTTTTTCCCCAAAAGTAGGGAAAATTTGAAATCCTAATAATCTACCAGAAGGATAAAATCACAAGATTTCACAATTACTATTCAAAGTCAGGAAAGTAAAAAATCTACAATATCTAACTTATACTCTAACATTCAGAATTAACATGAGGTAAGTGTGAATTAATGGACAAACTGGTTGAACATCATGCTACACATGAAGTGGCTAAGTAAGCACACCTACTGTTTCAGGATCTTAACCTTTCCAGCTGTTAACCCCTTAAGTCAACAACTGTAATAGACTCCCAAGTTGGTTTAGTTCCATCAATGCCATTTTCTATAGTCAAACTGAACATTTCCTCTAAAATATTAACATGAACTATATATTTGTCACAATTGCCACAGTGTTATTAGATGAGGAGTTCCAGAATTTTGACCCAGCAGTGATTACATCTTAAGGTCAAGATGGTGTGTGACTTGGAGAAGAACCTGTAGGTAGTGTGCACCCATGTGCCCCCTGACCGTAGGAATGTGCAAGTTTGGGAGGTGTTCAGTAAGCCTTGCCAAATTGCTGCAATGCATCTTACATGCTACCACTGTGATGACTGCAGGGAGTGAATGCCTGAGGTGGTGTATGCAATACCAATCAAATGGGTACCTTTGATCTGGACAGTGTCAACTTTCTTGAGTGTTTTTGGAGCTGCATATCACATTTTTGATTTGCATCTTCTGGATGGCTTTTGTCGGCATGCATTTATGTTGCCTGTCTATTTAGCTTTCTGATCAATGCCCCCCCCCCCCGGTCGGATTTGGCGTAGCTGTTCTGTTGTTGGGGGTGGTCATTGTCTGGCGCTTCTGTTACTTACCACCTATTAAACCAAACTTGAATGTTGTCTTGGAATTGCTATTTATAGATCATAGAATTTACAGTGCAGAAGGAGGCCATTCGGCCCATCGAGTCTGCACCGGCTCCTGGAAAGAGCACCCTACCCAAGGTTAACACCTTCACCCTATCCCCACAATCCAGTAACCCCACCCAACACTAAGGGCAATTTTGGACACTAAGGGCAATTTATCATGGCCAATCCACCTAACCTGCACATCTTTGGACTGTGGGAGGAAACCGGAGCACCCGGAGGAAACCCCCGCACACACGGGGAGGATGTGCAGACTCCGCACAGACAGTGACCCAAGCTGGAATCGAACCTGGTACCCTGGAGCTGTGAAGCGATTGTGCTATCCAGAATGCTACCGTGCTGCCCTATTTATGGACCAGATTGCTTCATTATCGAAGGAGTTGTGGATAGAGCTCAACATTGTACTGCTCCATTCCAGATTGTGCTCTGGCTCCTTGATGCCACATCTCTTGTCAAATGCTTCCTTGATGTCAAGGACAATCACTTGTCCCACCTCTGGAATTCAGGGCTGTTAATGAGGTTTGAGGCTGGCAAACTGAGTTGATGAGCAGATTATTGGTGAGTAAGTGTTCCTTGATAACTTGTTGACACCTTCCATCACTTTGTGAGAAGACTATTGGGGGTGTAATTGGTTGAATTTTGTCCAGCCTTTTGTGGTGGGTCATACCTGGGCAATTCTTCATTTTGGCTGCTGGATGTTAGTTTTGCAGCTCTGCTAGAATGGGTTGGCCAGAAGCATGGCTGGTTCTGGTTCACAAGCTTTCAGCACTGCAGCTGGTTGTTGTCAGGGCCTGTAGACTTGACTGTATCCTGTGCATGTAGCCATTTCCTGATCGTGTAGAGTGAATTAAATTGTCTGAAGGCTGCGATCTGTGATGGTGGGGACCTCGACACAAGACCAACTCTGTAATGTCTGGAACTTCCTTCTCCCGTTATTTTCTTAATTACCTGCCACTGTTCGCATCTGGATTTGATAGAATTGCGGAGCTTTGACCCGATCTTTGTGGTTATGAGATCATTTACCGCATTATAGCACTGTACTTCTGCTGCTTAGCTTGCGTATAGTCCTGTGTTGTAGCTTCACCAGGTCTGGTACCCTTTTAGGTATGCTTAGTTCTGCTCCAAGTATGCTCTCTGTACTCTTCATAGAACCAGGGTTGATTCCCGACTTCAGAGCAATGTGGAGGAGGAATATGCCAGGCCATGACTTTGCAGATTGTGATGGAATATAATATTGCTATGGTGTCCAGTTCTGAGCTGCTAGGTCTGTTCTGAATCTTGGAATTTTACTTATTTACTTATAAAAGTTATTTACTTCTGTTAAAGAAAGTACTTAAGGACTACTTCAAAATATCACTCATTTCTTTTTGGTCTTTCATGAAATGTTACGGTTAACTTCCTAGACACTGACCAATATGCCTATCCCTAATTGCCTTTGAGATGGTTGTGCTGAGTAGCCTTGAACTGCTGGAGTACATGTGGTTAGTTACAGCCACTGTGCTGTTAAGAGAGTTGCAGGATTTTGACCCAGCAACAATGAAGGAATGACAATATAGTTCCAGGTCAGGTTGGTGTGGGGCTAGGAGCGGATCTTGTTCTCGTGCATCTATCTGCTGCTCTTGCCCTTCTAGATGGGTGGAACTTGTGGCTTTTGAACATGCGGTCGAAGGATCCTTGGTGAGTTTCTACAATGCATCTTGTAGATGGAGCACTCAGCTGCCACTGTGTCATTGGTGGAGGCAGTGAGTATTTAAGGTGGTGGATAGGGTGCCAATCAGGCAAGCTGCTTAATCCTGGAGGAAGGTTGTGAGCTTGAGTATTGTTGGAGCCGTACTCATCCAGGCAAGTGGAGAGTATTCCATCATACTCCTGACTTGTGCCCTATAGATGGTGGGCAAAGTTCACTGAGTCAGTAGGTGAGTTACTCACCGCAGACATCCCAGGCTCTGACCTGCTCTTGTAGCCACAATATTTATATGGTTAGTCTGGTTCAGTTTCTGGTCAATGGTAACACATGGGATGTTGACAGTGGGAGAATCCATTGAATGTTGCGGGGAGATGGTTAATTATCTCTTGTTGTAGGTAGTCATTGCCTGGGATTTCTGTGGTGTGAATGTTACTTGCCACGTGTCAGCCCAAGCGTGAATGCTATCCAGGTCTTGCTGCATATGGACACTGACTGCTTTAGTGTCTGAGGAATCGCTAATGGTGTTGAAAATTATGCAGTCATCAGTGAACATCCGCACTTCTGATCTTTCAATGGTGATCTTTCAATGGAGGGGAGGTCATTGAGATGCATTGGTGTCCTTGGACCTCCAACAACCACAACCATCTATTGTTTTCGGTATGTCTTCAAACAGTGAAAAGCTCCCCCCTTGGTTCCCATTGATTCCAGTTTTGCTAGTGCTTCTTGATGCCACACAAGGTCAAAATGCTTGATGTCAAGGGCAGTCATTCTCAACTCATCACGTGAGTTCAACTCTTATGTCCATGTTCGGACCAAGACCATAATGAGACAGGAGCTGAATAGCCATGGTGGAATTCAATCTGAGCGTCAGTGAGCAGGTTGATTACTGGTAAGTACTGCCTGCTTGCACCATCAATGACAACCTTCCAGCCAATGTTGTTAAATAAGAGTATTTTATTGATGCATTTATTATATATATTTTTACTTTTAAGTTGAGATACAGATCAATATAATCCTGAATAGAATTTTAACCATAGTGGGAAGGGTGAGTGAAAGATAATCTACGTACCGTCCAGGTATTTTGAACCTTTTGGGGGAAAAAGACAGCAGGTTGGAGTGAATGATGAAAGTGATGATTGGCGACTGACTGAAAGCTGTACTAATATATTGCATGTATCGGGTTGCAATGAGAAATTTGTGCTTCCAATGTGAAAGAATAGTCAAACTGACTATTTGCTATCCCCCCACCTGGTATTGTACCTTTATCAATAATTAAAGCAGGGAAAAGATCAAAGAGTCTTACTCTAGAATGTTTGTAAAGAAATGCAGGCAATGCACAAGTTACCACCCTCTGGGAAGTAAAACCATGATACATGTGAGTTGAATGTTTTTTAATGCTCTTTCGATATTTTCCTAACCCTAACCCAGTGGATGTTACGCAGAAACATCCACTTGGCACCATCGTTCCATGGATTGCCATTCCAAACACAACAGTCAAATTAGAAGTCATATAAACATTTTCTGTATGTGTTGTCTGGGAATAGAAACAGGATGCTGGTAGTAAAGATGAGATGTCATATTGTCATTTTCTTGCCTGCCAGTATTCTTTCACCACAGGTGACCAAACAGGTGGACGAGGGTAAAGCAGTTGATGTGGTGTATATGGATTTCAGTAAAGCATTTGATAAGGTTCTCCATGGTAGGCTATTGCAGAAAATACGGAGGCATGGGATTTATCATGTGTGTTTATACTGTTGTGCACTTTGGTGGGATGGTGACGTGCCTGTCTGGGTTTTGGTGGGTGGTGCTTTTGTTCTTTGTGTGTTTTCTTGCTGCAGGGTGTTTGTTTGGGGATCGTTGGATGAGGGAAATTGTTTACAGGGGGAGGGGAGCGAGGGAACAATGGGTGGGAGACTTCTTGGTGCCAGAGGCGGGGAGTCACCAAGCTAGATGGGTGAGCTAGCTCGCGGAAGTGTGGGGGGGTTGTATATGCTTAGTTTATTAGCTGGGTTAGGATTTAGAGTAGTGTTGCTGGGGGAGGGGGGGTGGTTCTGCTGACGCGGGAGGGACTTCGATGGAAGGTCACTGAGGGGGCTGCCCCGGGGAGGGCTAAATGGGCCGGTAAAGAGGCCACGTGTGCTTGCACACCTGATGAGACTGAAGGCGGATGTGATGCTGCAGGAGACACATCTTAAAGTAGTGAATCAGGTCAGGTTGAGAAACGGTTGGGTTAGTCAGGTTTTCCACTCTGGGCTGGATTCTGAGACAAGAGGGGCTGCGATTCTGATTAACAAGCATGTGGCATTTGAGGTAGGGAGGATAGTCTCGGATGCAGGAGGTCGATATATCATGGTGAGTGGCAAGCTGCAGGGGATGAAGGTAGTGCTGGTCAATGTATATGCGCCAAATTGGGACGATGGGGATTTTATAAAGAGGGTGCTGGGGAGGATTCCAGACCTGCATTCGCACAAGCTGATTATGGGTTGGGATTTCAACACGGTTATTGATCCAGGCCTGGACCGGTCATGCTCGAGAACGGGCAAGGTGCCAGCAATGGCAAAGGAGCTGAAAGGGTTCATGGAACAGATTGGGGGGGGGGGGGGGGGGGGGGGGGGGGGGGGGGGTCGATGGATCGGGGTGGATCCATGGAGATTTAGGCAGCCGAGGGCCAAGGAATTTTCTTTTTTCTCCCACGTTCACAAGGTGTATTCCCGGATAGATTTCTTTGTTGTGGGCAGGGCCTGTTAGCTGGGGTGGTGGACACGAGTTATTCGGCGATTACTATACTATCTTGGACTATGTTCCGCACTGGGTGGACCTGCAGGTCAGTATGTATAGCAAGCAGCGCCCGCAATGGAGGTTGGATGTGGGGCTGTTGGCGGACGAAGCGGTCTGCGAGAGATTGAGGAAGTGCATGCTGAACTATCTGCAGGTAAATGACACTGGGCAGGTCTCGGCAGCGGTGGTCTGGGAAGGGCTGAAGGCAGCGGTGAGAGGAGAGCTGATCTCGATCCGGGCTCACAGGGACAGGGCGGATAGGGCACAAATGGACCGACTGGTAAGAGGGATCCTACGAGTGGATAGGAGGTATGCGGAGGCTCCAGAGGCAGGACTGTTAAGGGAACGCCGGAGGCTGCAGGCGGAATTTGGTTTGTTAACCATAGGCAGGGCGGTGGAACAGCTCAGAAAGGCGAAGGGGGCAATTTACGATCACGGGGAGAAGGCCAGTAGGATGATTGCACAGCAGCTCGGAAAGAGGGAGGCAGCTAGGGAAATAGGAAAAGTTGTTGACGGGGACATGAACTTAATTTGGGACTCGGCAGGGGTGAGGAAGGCGTTAAGGGATTTCTACAGCAGGTTGTACAGGTCGGAACCCCCCCTGCGGGGCCAGAAGGGATGACGCACTTTTTGGATGGGTTGACTTTCCCGAAGGTGGATGGGGAGCTGGTAGAAGGGCTGGGACCCCCGATCGGGCTGGAGGAGATAGTGGAGGGTTTGAAGGCCATGCAGTCGGGTAAGGCCCCGGGACCGTACTGGTACCTAGTCGAGTTCTATAAAAAGTTCTCCGGAATTTTGGGGCCGGTGCTGTTGAAGGTCTAACGAGGCCAAGGGAAGAGGGGTTTTACCCCAGACTATGTCACAGGCCATGGTCTCGCTAATTCTGAAAAGGGACAGGGTCCCGGAGCTGTGTGGTTCTTTATAGGCCGATATCCTTGCTGAACATGGATGTCAAACTTCGGGCCAAAATTCTGACCTCTAGGATTGAGGACTGTGTACCGGATGTTATAGGGGAGGACCAGACAGGGTTCGTTAAGGGTAGGCAGCTGAGGGCCAATGTAAGAAGTTTGCTAAACGTGATCTTGATGCCCCCGGAAGGTTGGGAGGTTGAAGTGGTGGTTGCGATGGACGAGGAAAAAGTCTTCGACCAGGTCGAGTGGGATTACTTATGGAAGGTGCTGGAGCGGTTCGGGTTTGGGATGGGCTTTGTTGACTGGGTTAGGTTGCTGTACCGGGTTACGGTAGCTCGTGTACGGACAAACAGGATGACTTCAGAATATTTCAGGCTACACCGGGCGACGTGATAGGGATGTTCCCTCTCCCCACTGCTGTTTGCGCTGGCGATAGAGCTGCTGGCAAATGCTCTGAGGGCCTCAAGGGGCTGGAAGAGGTTTGTTTGGGGGGGGGGGGGGGGGGGTGGGGGGTGTGTGTGTGTGTGTGTCGCTGCTGTTCCCGCCGGCACGGTACTCCACTAGTCCAGTGGTGGCGGCGGCTCTGAGAGTCTGGGGGCAGTGATGGAGACATGTGGCAGCAGAGATGGCATCCGTGTCGTCCCCAATCTGCGACAACCATCGGTTGGAGGATGGGCGGGGGGGGGGGTTCCGAATTTGGCTGAGAGTGGGGATTGAGAGGATGGGGGACTTGTTCTTGGAAGGTAGCTTCCCGAGTATGAGGGTGCTGGAGGAGAAGTTTGCATTGGCTGGCGAAATGAGTTCCGATATTTACAGGTACGGGACTTTTTGCAGAAGCAGGTACCAACCTTCCCACTCCTGCCACTAAGGGGAATTCAGGACAGGGTGGTCTCTAGAGGATGGATAGGGGAGGGGAGCGTCTCGGACATATATAGAGAGCTTATGTGTTCGGAGGAGACGTAAACCGAGGAGCTGAAGCGAAAGTGGGAAGAGGAGCTGGGGGGAGAGATAGAGGAGGACCTCTGGGAGGACGCGTTAGGAAGGGTCAATACTACCGCAACTTATGTCAGGCTCAACCGTATCCAATTTAAGGTTGTTCACCGGGCTCACATGACAGTGGACCGGATGAGCAGATTCTTTGGGGTGGAGTACAGGTGTGGGGGGGGGGGGGGGGGGGGGGGGGGTGTGTGTGTGTTCAGCGAATCATGTCCATATGTTCTGGGCATGCCCAAAACTGAGGGGATTTTGGCAGGTGTTTGCTGACGCCATGTCCACAGTATTAAATGTGAGGTTGGCAATGAGTCCGGAGGTGGCGCTTTTTGGGGTGTCGCAGGATCGGGGAATCCAGGAGGAGAGAGGTAGATGTTCTGGCCTTTGCTTCGCTGGTAGCACGGAGGCAGATATTGCTGGCATGGAGGGACATGGCTGGGTTCCTCTGCCTGGAGAAAATTAAGTTCGCCATGAGAGGGTCTTTGCTGCGGTTCGCCCGGACGTGGCAACAATTTGTCCACTTCCTCCCAGAGGACTAATTGTCAACAGGGAGGGAGGAAGTTGGGTTAGCGTAGGTAAGGGGGGTAAGTAATGGCAAGACCTGTGGGGGAGAGAGGTGGAATTTGCACTATGTTTATATTTTTCTTGTTATGTATATTTTCGATTTTTGTTGTTGAAATGCCAAAGAAATACCTCAATAAAACGTTTATTTAAAAAAAAAGGTGTGTTAGCTTTTATTGGTAGAGGGATTGAGTTTCAGAGCTATGAGGTCATGTTGCAGTTAGACAAACCTCTGGTGCGGCTGCATTTAGAGTATTGCGTGCAGTTCTGGTCGCTGCATTATAGGAAGGATGTGAAAGCATTGGAAAGGGTGCAGAGGAGTATGGAGGGAAGATCTTATGAGGAAAGGCTGAGGGACTTGAGTCTGTTTTCGTTAGAGAGAAGAAGGTTAAGAGGTGACTTAATTGAGGCATACAAGATGATCAGAGGATTAGATAGGGTGGACAGTGAGAGCCTTTTTCCTCGGATGGTGATGGCTAGCATGAGGGGACATAGCTTTAAATTGAGGGGAGATAGATATAGGACAGATGTCAAAGGTAGGTTCTTTACTCGGAGTAGTAAGGGTGTGGAATGCCCTGCCTGCAACAGTAGTGGACTCTCCAACATTAAGGGCATTTAAATGGTAATTGGATAAACATATGGATGATAATGGAATAGTATAGATGAGCTTTAGATTGGCTTCACAGGTCAGCGCAACATCGAGGACCGAAGGGCCTGTACTGTGCTGTAATGTTCCATTGTACTTTATTTCTCTCCCCTTCATCTAAAAAAATCTAATTCCGTTAAATACAGACCACTTAATATTTGTACTTTCAGTTACGATGTATAGCTATTGTTGAGTAAATGTTACTTGGGGATATGGTAGTGGCCATATATATAAGGGGCCATTATCTCGGACAATGGCTTGACCCTTGATATAATGAATCAAAAATTCATAGTTGCAAATGCAATAAATGTATGCATAATACAAGAATGTGCATAATGTATTGGTGAACAGAGTCTATTAATTTTATGTCACTTTAACATTTTTCATTTGTTTTCAGGCTTTGCCAGACTTTCATCAGAGTCACACCATGGAGGATCTCCAATTCACTGGGTGCTGCCTGCAGGAATGAATGCAAAAATGTTAGGTGGCGTATTCAAAATTGACTGGATTTGCAGGTACTGTCAGCAGTTAAAAGCTAAACAAATTCTGAAACATTCGAGCAGCAATTTTCTATTATCTGGACTGTCTGGGTGATGTTGAGTATAAACTTTGTAAGGAGGAAAGGAAATTGCCGTATTCATAGGATTGTGATCGGTTTGAGTGAAGAAGTGATTTTGGTCCATCTTCATTTTATCCATCCAAAGTATTCCTGCAGTCTGTCCCACGTTCCCACCATTTCTTCCTGGTTTCTTCAGGATTTTATCTCCATTAGTACTCATCATGGTTTTGTGAAGATCCCCCTGATATCAGTGTTCATTATGCCTTTAACGCATTTCAGGTGTCCTTCTGCCCTAATTTCAAATTAATTGGAGTAATATTTCCAATTTACCTTTTCAGTGCCTTTTACTATCTCGCTATCTTTTAAAAAAATATATTTTTATTGCCATTTTCCAATTTTATTTTATAATTTTTTTTTAGAGTAGCCAATTATTTATTTCCCAATTAAGGGGCAATTTAGCGAAGCCAGTCCACCTAACCAGCGCATCTTTGGGTTGTGGGGGTGAAACCCACGCAGTAATGGGAGAATGTGCATACTGCGCATGGACAGTGACCCATAGCCGGGATATGAAAGGAATTTTCCAATTTTAACAGTTTAACAATTAGACATGTATCCTAGCCCCATCTTTTGCCCTGGCTGTTGTATTGTTATATTCTTTCCTTAATTTTGTGATTTTTGCTGTTACCCCTGTGGCTTAATGGGGGTGGGGTGTGCGCTCTCTGCCCCTCCCTCATCACTCTTTTTCCATGTCCCTTCCTGATACTTCCCTGGGTTCTTTCCTTGCCTCCCTCTCTCTTCTTCCTAATCACTATTGACTTTAAACAGGTCTTGGAATAGGCTGATGAATAGCCCCCACTCTTTGTGGAAGCTCTCGTCCGACTCTCGGATGGTGAACTTGATCTTATCCAGGTGGAGAAATTCCGACAGGTCTGCCAACCAGTCTGAAACTGTGGGTGGTGCTGCTGACCGCCAGCGAGCAGAATTCTCCGGTGTGTGAGATTAAGGAAGCAAAAGCAAGTGCATCGCCTTCTTCCCTGTATGTAATTCTGGTTGGTCCGAAACTCAGAGGACTGGCACGGCTCCAAACCCACTCCCTTGGACATTGCCTCGAAAAAGCCTGTCCAGAACCCAGCAAATCTTATTTTTAAATTTAGAGTACCCAATTCATTTTTTTCCCCCTATTAAGGGGCAATTTAGTGTGCCCAATCCACCTGCCCTGCACATCTTTGGGTTGTGGGGGCGTAAGCCATGCAAACACGGGGAAAATATGCAAACTCCACTCGGACAGTGACCCAGAGCCAAGATTGAACCTGGGACCTCGGCGCCGTGCTACCCAAGAACCCGACAAATCTGGGGCAGGCGCAGAACATGTGGTTGGGCGGGCCTCCATGGCACCGTTGACATTTTCCTCCAACTCCGGGAAGAGCATGCTCACTCGGGTTGTGGTTAGGTGGGCTCTGTGCACCATTTTAAACTGCATGAGGCGTAGCCTTGCTCAGGAGGTGGTGGAGTTGGCCCTACTTTAAATTTCGCTCCAGAGTCCCCACCCTATTCAGTCCCATGTTCGGCCTCCCACTTCTGTCTTGCCCTTTCCCAAAGTCGTCGGTGCATGTCCCCACAGTTCCCCTTCTCCCCCCTGCATGGAGTTGATGCTCTCCATGACCTTTCCCAGTCCTATTGGTGCTTCCAGCTCCCTCCATTTGTTGTCCTCCATGACTGGCGTGTCCAGTCCATTGAGGAACCGTTTCATCCCCGAGTCCCTGTCGGGGGCGTGGAGGTGTACAGTCCCGGTCGAAGGCCTCAAATGCTGTGGTTGACTTTTTGGTTCAGCTGCCAGTCTGCTTCACCTGTCTTTCACCTGTGCTATCTCCCTCATAGTTGCCTGCTTTCTCAGCCGTTGAGCCGATAGGCGGCTAGCCTTCTCTCCGTGTTCATAAAAGATCCCCCATGACTAGTGAAGTTGATGGACTGCTTTCCTAGTGAATAGCAGGTTAAAAGTCCATTTGTAGTTTTTCCCCCTCCGCAAGAAGCTCTATGGTTGGGGCCTCTTGAGTATTTTGTCGATCTCCAGGATGGAGTCGATCAGTTGTTGCCTAGCCACCCTCTCTTCCCTGTCTCTACGTGCTTTGTAGGCTATAATCTCCCCTAATCACTGCCTTCATGATGCTCTCCTGTGGAAGGTGGGACTTCTTCGTTCTGGTTGTTAATAATGTACTCGCCTATGGCCTGTGATGTTGTCTGGCAGAAGACCTTGTCAGCCAAGAGGTCCGTGTCCAACCTCCATGTGGGGTGTTGGGCAGGGCCCATCTTCAACCTCCCATCCATGTGGCGTGGAGGATGGTCGGAGATGACTATCGCGGAGTATTCGCTCTGACTATTTCTGGAAGCACCAATTTCCCCGCTGCAAAGAAGTCGATTCACCTGTACACCTTATCTACCGGCGAGAAGAACGAGAATTCCCTCTCACTGGGGTGTAGGAATCACTATGGGCCCACTGCCTCAATCTGATCCAAGAACATTCCCGAGCAATCCCTGTCTTTTTCCCAGTTTTGGGGCTTGATCGGTACGTCACTGGGTCCTGAAAATGTCTGAAGTTGATGTTTGTCGATGTCAGGGATTTCTATCATGGTCTTCTTTATGAAATCTGTCTCGTCCCAGTTGGGCATGTACACGTTACCAGGAATACCGGTGCCCCGTCTAGGACCTCATTGACCATGACGTACCCTCCCCCGGGTCCGTAACCGCGCTGTCGCCATAAGCACCGTCCTCTTACTAATCAGTATTGCTACCCCATAGCCCTCGTCCCATAACATGAATGGTACGTTTGTCCCACCCAGCCCTTCCTTACCTGCAGTTGGTCCTTCTCCCTCGGTGCGCTTCTTGCAAGAAGACTGTCGGCTTTCAAACTTCTTAATTGACGAGGACTTTGAATCTTTTCACTGGGCTGTTAAGTCCCCAGACATTCCAGTTGATAATCCTGGTGGGGGAGGGTGTCTGTGTCTTCTTCCCCGCCCCCCCCCCCCCCCCCCCCCCCCCCCTTGTGGGATCAACCATACTTAGCCGGTGGACATGCCCCTGCACTCTGGGGGTTCCCCTTTGTGAGAGGGCAGTCCAAAATGGCAGCGGTTACCGTTCACATCATGAGGCCTGGCCCCTGCACTATGGGATATACCTTTTTCCGGGGTGGGCTCCTAACATGGCCGGCAACTGTGCGTCTGCCACGTGGGTGCGCACCTGCACCCGCGGTTCCTAAGTGTCCGTTGGCTTTCCTTTGTCTTGGCTCCCGCTGGCGCCGAGGAGTCTGGCTTGACCTCGATTATCTTAACTGTTTCAATTGTTCCCGGGGATCGCTCATCAATATGTAGATGGTCGTCAGTTTCAGTGCTGTCTGGGTTTCTGCAAGTTCTAATATACAGGAGATTTTACACCTGCGTTTGGCCATTTCTCCCTGCATTCTTAGCGAATCTCCATTTTAAAGTCGGGAAGTGGTCAACCTAGGTGGCTACATGGGCTCCTAACATGGCCGGCAACTGCGTCTGCCACGCGGGTGCGCACCTGCAGCCAAGACCCTCCAAAGTGATTGCTTGCGGTACCATCTTATGTCCTCAACCCGCTGAAACTTATCCCGAGGCCCATCCCTCTCTTCTCTTGTTCCCCTTTATGTCCCTGTGTCCCACCCTACTATCTCTTTTCCACCGCCCTACGTTCTCCCCTCTCTTCCTGTAGACCCCCCACCGCCCGAGAGATGGTCCCTGTGCTTATCATACTTCCTGCGATAGCTTTCCCCGCTACTGTGGTGGCCCCCCTCCTGGGACTGGTCTTACCCCTGTCTCATGCCCACTGACTGTCTGCTCTCTCTGCCTGTGCCTCACCCCACCTGCGTGCCACTGCCCTCACTCCTGTGATGTGATCTTTCTGATCAAAGCGAAGCAGTACAATCCCACGCAAACATAGTGTGTCCATCATAGTTCTATCTTTCTCTCATTCTTCCTCTGCTTCGTCTTCAGCGTTGCCTTGCCTGCCCCTTCTCCAGAACGTTCGAACAGATCTGTCTGCCTCTGCTGGGGTGTTGAAGTAATGTTCCTTATTTTGGAACGTGGCCCAGAACCTGGCTGGGAACAGCATTCCAAATTTTATTCAGTTCCTGTACAGGGCAGATTCCGCCTGGTTGAATTCGACCCTGTGTTATGCCAAGTCTGCTCCAATTTCTTGACCGACCAGGATTCTATGTCATTCCCAACTCCTCGCCTTCGCCTGTCTCACCCACCTCAGGATCTTCTCACGATTCTGATACTGATACAGTTTCACGATTATTGCCCATGGTTGTTCCCCCCGCCTTGGGCTTTGGCCGGAGCAATCTGTGTGCTCTGTCAATCTCCAAAGGAGGTTGGTGAAGCTATCCCTCCTGACTAGGTTGCCCAACATTTGAACCACATAGCCTGCCCTCGATCCCCTCTGGCTGGCCCACAATTCGAATGTTATGGCGTCAGGACCTATACTCCAGGTTCCCCTTCAAGCTCCCCTGGGTCGCCACCAACCTACCGTATATACTCGCGTAACATGCGACTTTTGAGCACCTAATTTGAAGCCTAAATTTCTGGGGTCGCGTGATACGTGAGGTACAAAAATCGCGGGTGTGAAATGCTGGCCAAGATAAGTCACACAGCATCCAGCTGGCTTTACTAGCGTCGTTCAGCCACTTGCCGTTTCCATTCATAAAAACATGAAAGGAAACGTCAAGTGGCTGAACATCTTCCCATCAGAATGCTGTGGTCAAAATCTGAAGAGTAGTATTCAGATGGGAAGAGTGGATTCTGCTGTGAAAGCTGTTCGAACAGCTTTCCAGCTGGCTTTACTAGCGCCGTTCAGCCACTTGCCGTTTCCATTCATAAAAACATGAATGGAAACGTCAAGTGGCTGAACATCTTCCCATCAGAATGCTGTGGTCAAAATCTGAAGAGTAGTATTCTGATGGGAAGATGTTCAGCCACTTGACGTTTCCATTCATGTTTTTATGAATGGAAACGGCAAGTGGCCGAACGGCGCTAGTAAAGCCAGATGGAAAGCTGTTCGAACAGCTTTCACAGCAGAATCCACTCTTCCCATCTTCCCATCAGAATACTACTCTTCAGATTTTGACCACAGCATTCTGATGGGAAGATGTTCAGCCACTTGACGTTTCCATTCATGTTTTATGAATGGAAACGGCAAGTGGCTGAATGACGCTAGTAAAGCCAGCTGGAAAGCTGTTCGAATCGCGAACAGCTTTCACAGCAGAATCCACTCTGCAGAAACCACACAATCATACCATTTGGAAGTTTTAGTTTCCAAAATTAATTTCCAAAAAAGTGACTTGCATGATACATGAGGTATACCATAAAATCATGTTTTGGGGACGGAAATTTAGGGGTCGCATGATATGCGAGATCGAAAGTTACGCGAGTATATACGGTAATTAATTTTGGCCTCTAGAGTGACCATTCTATCACTGTGGTCCATCAACGCCTTCTCCAGCTCGAGGACCGGTTTCCCCTGCGCCTCCACCTTCTTCCCCAGTCCACCGATCACTGTTTGCATGGCACCCAATGCCTCCGTTACTGCCACCTTGACCACTACCTGAATTTCCACCTGTATTGCGCCTCTCATCGCGGCCAGTTCCTTCATAAGGAATGTCTTCCGTGCATCTCCGGGGATGGTGAGCTGATGCTAGGGTCACCAGTTTTCCCCTCTCTGGGTGGTTGGGGCCACCTCGCCTCGTGGGTCTGTCGACTCGCCCGCCTGTTTGTGGCCTTTTTCTCCGCTCTTGCCATCTCTTTGTCCTCTCGAGTTCCCATTTATCGGCATGCTGGTTCTGTTCCTTTTCTTTTCCTTAATTGATGTCACTAGCATTCGGAGTGCAGCTCCTTCCTCAGGTGAAAGAGCTGAGGACTGCGCTCCAAAAGCTAGTGATTGAAAACAAACCTGAAGGATATTAACCTGGTATTCTAAGTGTTCTTCCTGTGCCCACCCCAGTCCAGCGCCAGCATCTCCACATCATTTCTTACTTGAGGATGAGATGCTACCGAATTTTGCCTAAACGTGCCTATTTGGCTATGCTCTGGAGGAGAGCCATCTGATGTGCATCAGCTCAGCACATCACTGTCACCAGAAGCCACTATCTTGCTATCTTAAGTTCTCAAGTTCTCCAAAAAGCCATCTAAAAGACTAACAGACAGAATGTTGGTTTTGGAATAGAGAGAAATGAGAAGTGGGCAGGAAAGTGAGTTGAAACACTAGTCTTGGGCAGTACGGCAGCACAGTGGTTAGCACTGTTGCTTCACAGTGCCAGGGTCCCAGGTTCGATTCCCAGCTGGTTCACTGCCTGTGCGGAGTCTCCACGTTCTCCCTGTCTGCATGGGTTTCCTCCAGGTGTTCCGGTTTCCTCCCACTAGTCCCGAAAGACGTGCTATTAGGTAATTTGGACATTCTAAATTCTACCTCTGTGTACCTGAACAAGCGCCGGAATGTGGCGACTAGGGGCTTTTCACAGTAACTTCATTGCAATGTAAGCCTACTTGTGACAATAAAGATTATTATTAGACCAGCCACGATCACATTGACTGGCACGGAATATGCTTGACAGGCTATGTGATTGTTTCCTATTTCTTGTAATCTCAGTCTCATTATGTGAATGAAAAGTCTTGAGGCTTTCTTGATGAGCAAGGTCTCTGACTACAACAATGATAAGCTATAAAAAGGCACAAAGTAAAAAAAGGAAAAATGCCATCAGTGCTTCAATTATTTCACTGGGTTTGGTTTTCAGCACAACCTGCCCTGTGTTTTGCAGAGTTGTCTCGCCATTGGTTGGCGGTGGGATCTTCTGGTCCTGCTGTTGTCAACAAAGTTTCCCTTTGAATGCACACCTCTATGCCGGGAAACCCGTGACGGAGGTGTGGGTCTTGAAGATCCTGCTGGCCTGAACAACTGGAAAGTTCTGGTCGTAATCTTTAAAGAAAGAAAGAAAGAAAAAGCCCCAAAAGTGGCCAGAAACTTGATCAAGTGGGTACATTTTGAAGAGGAAAGTAGGGTTATTTAGGAAAGGACCTTGAGAGGATGGTGTAGATGGCTAAAGGTATTGTTACAGTGGTAGGATGATGGGTTGGAGATGCATGCGAGACTTAGGATCAACATTATGGCTTTTCCTCAAGAGTTTGCATGTCTCTCTGTTTGTGTCTTGTTGACCGGAAGTGGACACAACGCAAGTTATGGTTTGACTAGTGCCCAAATACCATTACAATATTGTCTACTTCTCTGCTCTTTTGCCCTTACTGGACTTTGCTAACTGGTATCTTGCAATTGTTACTTGTTAATTATCTAAGGTACTTAATTTAATCAGCAGCAAATTGGATTCCTTTAACATAGCATAACATCTCAAGGTTCTTAGCAAGAGCATTACTAATAAACAGTTTTGACATTGAACCACTTCGGAGATACCAAAGCACATGACCAAAAAACCTGGTCAGAGGTAGGTTTTAAAGAGCGCCTTAAAGGAGAAAGGGGTAGAGAAACGGGGAGGTTCACGAGGGAATTCCAGAACTTCAGGCCAATGCAGCTGGAAAGCACCATAGCCAACTGTAGAGTAGAAAGTATACAGGTTGGAAAGTTGGAGACCAGCTAGAAGACCATTGGAATAGTCAAGTCCAGAGGTAACAGTAAGATAATCTTCAGTTATTTCAGCACTATTTATGGCCCATATATCTTGCGGTTTTTCCCTTCTTGCATTGACCAGAATGCCTAGAGAACTTCCTGACCTTTGAACAGGATCAGTTTGCCTCTTCTTTTGAGCATAGGTTCAATCATGTTTGATACCCCTCTTCACACTAAATTGCTCCTTGCGTCCTTGTGGCAAAGTGAGTGCTTGAATTGCCATAAAACTAGGAAGTTACCAGACTTAATGAGTGAGGAAACCTAAGAAGAATTAAATATTTTATCGGGAAAAATGCAATTAAGAATTAAGCTGTATGGGCTGGAGTGGCAGTTATGCAGCAGTAAGCCACACATTTGGAAGCTCCCGTTTTAAAGAGATTTTTCGGCTCTTTTGAGAGCCCAAAACGGAAATTTTTCGACGTCTCCCGGTGGGGGAAGGTGTGCTGAACGACTTTCCCTGCAGTCCATGACTCAAACTCGGAGTGGAAAGGTGGAAAAAACTGCAGCATCTCCTCAGAAAAAACGGGGGAAGGGATCCAAGATGGCCACCGACAAAGCTCCAGAGGAATGGAGACTCTGGGCTCAGAAACAACAAACTGATCTCCTGCGCTGCTTTAAAGAATTCAAGGATGAAGTACTGAGCTCTCTGCAGGAAACAAACAGAAGGCTGTCAGAGATTCAGTCCACCCAGGGTGCTGCCATCAAGAAGTTGCAGACGCAGCCCATTGAACGAGAGGAGGAGGCCGTGGTCCTCGTGAGTAAGGTGGAGGGGCACGAAGCACTCCACAAGAAGTGGCAGGAACGCTTTGAGGAGCTGGATCACCGCATGAGGCGGAAAAACCTGCGGATCTTGGGCCTTGCAGAGGGGCTGGAGGGATCGGACCTGACAGCCTATGTGGCTGTAATGCTGAATTCGCTAGTGGGGGCCGGATCTCTCCATCTGCCCTTGGAGCTGGAGGGAGCGCACAGGGTGTTGGCCAGGAGGCCCAAGGAAGATGAACCCCCGCGTGCGGTGCTGGTGAGGTTCCACCGGTTCAGTGATCGGGAGTGCGTGCTGCGCTGGGCCAAGAAGGTGAAGAGCAGCAATTGGGAGAATGGGGTAGTGCGGATCTACCAGGACTGGAGTGCGGAGGTGGCTAAGCGGCGGTCCGGATTTAATCGGACGAAAGATGTGCTTTATAGAAAAAAGATAAAGTTCGGAATGTTGCCGCCCGCGCGCCTGTGGGTAACTTATTCGGACCGGCATTATTATTTCGATTCCCCGGAGGAGGCGTGGGACTTCGTGCGGACGGAGAAACTGGACTTGAACTAGGGGTTGGGGGTTGCGAGGTCGGCTGTAAGATATTAGTGCTGGTTTCTGCTGTTGCTGTGTTCTCTTTTTCTTCTGTTGTTTTCTTCTTGTTTTAGTACTTTTGCAATTTCGATATGGTTATTTACGGAGGGGTTGTTCTGCTATGTTTTTGTTTTTGTGCTGTGGGACATTGTCTGGGCTGTGTATCTTGAGGGGAGGGTCGGGGGGGGTATGTTGTATTCTATGCCGGAGTGGGGGTATGGAGTGGGGCTGATATTTGGGAGCTGCGTCAGAAGGGTGTGGTGGGGCAGTGCAAAAGCGCGGGCTTTCCTCTGGTTTCCCGTGCTGCGGGGCTGGGGGGTGGAGATGGTGACGTGGGAGGCGGGGCCTTAACTGGTTCTTCCCCGCGCTGGAGTGGTGCCAGGAGGGAGGATAGATTGGGGGATGATCCCACTTCGGGAGGGGTCGGGCTATTGGCGGGAGTTTCCGGGGTCAGCAGAAGTTAGCTGACCCACGGACGTACAATGGAGGACGGTTCGCGGCTGGGAGGGTTCCTAGCCTGGGGGGGAAGGGAGGGGGGGAAAGGGGAATACCGGGTTGCTGCTGGTAGGGTCAAGAAGGAGCTGGTGGGGGCTGGGGGGGACAGAGGTGAGGGGTTGTCGCTATGGGGACGGGGTCGAGCAGGGGGTGCTGGCCTGGGGCGGGCAGTCAACGGGCTATGGCTAGCCGACGGGGGAGGGGGGCGGGACGCCCTCTGATCCGGTTGGTCACCTGGAATGTAAGAGGGTTGAATGGGCCGGTGAAGCGGTCGAGGGTACTGGCTCACCTGAAGGGGCTAAAGGCGGATGTGGCAATGCTTCAGGAGACCCACCTGAGGGTGGCGGACCAGGTCCGCCTGAGGAAGGGATGGGTGGGGCAGGTTTTCCACTCGGGGTTGGATGTGAGGAACCGGGGAGTGGCGATTCTGGTGGGGAAAAATGTGTTGTTTGAGGCATCGGAGATGGTGGCGGATAAGGGGGGTAGGTATGTGATGGTTAGGGGCAGGCTACAAGGAGAGAAGGTGGTACTGGCTAGTGTGTATGCCCCAAATTGGGACGATGCGGGCTTTATGAGGCGTATGTTGGGACGGATCCCGGATCTGGAGGCAGGAGGTCTGATCATAGGGGGGGACTTTAATACGGTGTTGGATCCTTCACTGGATCGGTCCAGCTCTAGGACGGGTAGGAGGCCGGCGGCGGCCAAGGTACTGAAAGGGTTTATGGACCAGATGGGTGGGGTGGATCCATGGAGGTTTGTAAGGCCGAGGGCACGCGAGTACTCTTTCTTCTCCCACGTATATAGGGTCTACTCTCGGATAGATTTCTTCGTGGTGAGTAGGGGACTGATTCCGAGAGTGGAGGAGGCCGAGTATTCGGCCATTGCAATCTCTGACCACGCTCCGCATTGGATAGAGTTGGAGATGGGAGAGGTGCGAGACCAACGTCCGTTGTGGCGGTTGGATGTGGGGTTGTTGGCGGAGGAGGAGGTGTGTAGGAGGGTCCGGGCAAGTATTGAGGGGTACCTTGAGGTGAATGATGCGGGGGAGGTTCAGGTGGGGATGGTCTGGGAAGCCCTGAAGGCAGTAATTCGTGGGGAGCTGATATCCATCCGGGCACACAGGGAGAGGAGTGAGAGGGATAGACTGGTGAGAAAGATGCTGGAGGTGGACAGGAGGTATGCAGAGGCACCAGAGGAGGGACTGTTGGGGGAGAGGCGCAGCCTGCAGGCTAAATTTGATTTGCTGACCACTAGAAAGGCGGAGGCACAGTGGAGGAAGGCACAAGGGGAACATGGTGAAAAGGCGAGTAGGATGCTGGCTCATCAGCTCCGTAAGCGGGATGCGGCTAAGGAGATTGCTGGAGTGAGAGACAAGAGTGGGAATGTGGTGCGGAAGGGGGTAGAGGTGAATGAGGTCTTCAAGGACTTTTACGGGGAACTGTACCGGTCGGAGCCAACGGGGGAGAGGGGGGGAATGAAGAGGTTCCTCGACGGGCTTTCTTTCCCGAAGGTGCAGGAGGAGAAGGTGGAGGGGCTGGGTGCGCCGATTGAGCTGGAGGAGCTAGTTAAGGGGATCGGGCAGATGCAGTCAGGGAAGGCACCGGGGCCGGATGGGTTCCCGGTGGAATTTTATAAAAAGTTCGTGGACCTAGTGGGCCCCTTGCTGGTGCGGACACTCAACGAAGCGTGGGAAGGGGGGACTTTGCCCCCGACGATGTCACGGGCACTGATCTCGTTAATTTTAAAGAAGGACAAGGACCCCCAGCAGTGTGGTTCATACAGGCCCATATCTCTCCTCAACGTGGATGCTAAGGTGCTGGCAAAAATCCTGGCAACCAGTATAGAGGACTGTGTGCCAGGGGTTGTGCATGAGGACCAGGCAGGTTTTGTGAAGGGAAGGCAGCTGAACACGAATGTGCGGAGATTGCTGAATGTCATTATGATGCCGGCGATTGAGGGGGTGGCAGAGATAGTGGTGGCGCTGGATGCGGAGAAGGCCTTCGATAGAGTGGAGTGGGGGTACCTATGGGAGGTGTTGGGGAGGTTTGGATTTGGTGAAGGATTCATTAGATGGGTAAGGCTGCTATATGAGGCCCCGATGGCGTGCGTGGCCACGAATAGGAGGAGGTCGGAGTACTTCCGGCTTTACCGAGGGACCAGGCAGGGTTGCCCCTTGTCCCCCTTGTTGTTTGCACTGGCAATCGAGCCGCTGGCGATGGCATTGAGAGATTCAGAGAGGTGGAGAGGCTTGGTGCGAGGTGGAGAGGAACATAGGGTGTCGTTGTATGCCGACGACCTGTTACTGTATGTGGCGGACCCGGTGGGAGGGATGCCGGGAGTGATGGAGTTACTAGCCGAGTTTGGGACCTTCTCAGGTTATAAATTAAACTTAGGCAAGAGCGAGGTGTTTGTGGTGCACCCTGGAGACCAGGAGGAAGGAATTGGTAGGCTCCCGCTTAGGAGGGCAGGGGAGAGCTTTAGGTACCTGGGGGTGCAAGTGGCCAGGGACTGGGGGACTCTCCACAAGCATAACTTTACCAGACTGGTAGATCAGATGGAGGAGGAGTTCAGGAGGTGGGACATGCTGCCATTGTCGTTGGAGGGGAGGGTGCAGTCCGTCAAAATGACAGTGCTTCCGAGGTTCTTGTTCCTTTTTCAGTGCCTGCCCATATTTATCCCCAGGGCCTTCTTTAGGAGAGTGACCGGCAGTATTCTGAGCTTTGTGTGGGCACATGGGACTCCGAGAGTGAGGAGGGTGTTCCTGGAGCGAGGAAGGGATAGAGGCGGGCTGGCGCTGCCCAACCTTCTGGGGTACTATTGGGCAGCCAATGTGTCAATGGTGCGTAAATGGGTGATGGAGGGGGGAGGGGCGGCGTGGAAAAGAATGGAGATGGCGTCATGTAGAGGTACGAGCCTGGGTGCCATGGTAACGGCACCGTTGCCGCTCTCCCCCAAGAGGTATACCACGAGCCCGGTGGTGGCGGCGACCCTAAGAATCTGGGGACAGTTGAGACGGCATCGGGGGGAAACAGGGGGCTCGATGGAGGCTCCACTGGGTGGCAACCATCGGTTCATCCCGGGGAACACGGATGGGGGATTCAGGGGATGGCAAAGGGCGGGCATCAGCAAATTGAGGGACCTGTTGATTGGCGGGAGGTTTGCGGGCCTGGGGGATCTGGAAGATAAATTTGGCCTTCCCCAGGGGAACATGTTCAGATACCTGCAGGTAAAGGCGTTTGCTAGGCGACAGGTAGAGGGATTCCCTTTGCTGCCCTCGCAGGGGACGATGGACAGAGTGCTTTCGGGGGTGTGGGTAGGAGAGGGGAAGGTGTCTGACATCTATAAGGTAATGCAGGAGGTGGAGGAGTCGTCAGTGGAGGAGCTGAAGGCTAAATGGGAGGAGGAACTCGGGGAGCAGATAGAGGACGGGACTTGGGCGGAGGCCTTGGAGAGAGTCAACTCTTCCTCCTCATGTGCGAGGCTTAGTCTCATCCAATTTAAGGTGCTTCACCGGGCCCACATGTCCGGGACTAGGATGAGTAGGTTCTTTGGGGGTGAGGACAGGTGTACCAGATGTTCGGGGAGTCCTGCGAACCACGCCCATATGTTCTGGGCATGCCCAGCACTGGAAGAATTCTGGAAGGGGGTGGCGGGGACGGTGTCGAGGGTGGTTGGATCCAGGGTCAAGCCAGGGTGGGGACTCTCGATTTTTGGGGTTGGGGTGGAGTCGGGAGTGCAGGAGGCGAAAGAGGCCGGGGTCCTGGCCTTTGCGTCCCTAGTAGCCCGTCGAAGGATTCTGCTACAGTGGAAGGATGCGAGGCCCCCAAGCGTGGAGACCTGGATCAGTGACATGGCGGGATTTATAAAATTGGAAAAGGTCAAATTTGCCCTGAGAGGATCAACACAAGGGTTCTATAAACGGTGGCAGCCTTTTCTGGACTTCCTGGCTCAGAGATAGGTAACTGGGTCAATAGCAGCAGCAACCCGGGGGGGGGGGGGGCATTATTGTAGTGTTTATTCTGTAACTTTATAGTGTGTTAATTTGCGTTGTTGTTAAAATGCTGGGTTGTTCATGGGGATGGGGCGAATGTATATGATTGTTAATATTATTGTTATTTTCGGTATTTTACTAAGGTGCGTTATTGTTGTATAAAATCAAAATTTCTCAATAAAAATTATTTAAAAAAAAAAAAAAAGAATTAAGCTGTATGAATAAGATCTGTAAATTAGCTTGTGTCGTTAGAATATTTGGCCATTATGCTTATAAAAAAATTTATTTTCCAGACGTGAGTTGCCATTCACAAAAACTGGGCATCTTGCAAACCTATGGAATGAAAACAAACCAGTTAAGATTGGACGGGATGGGCAGGTATACAAATCTAACTATTCAGACTTCTTGCAGACTTCAAATTGTTTGTGTTTTTTAAAAAACTCTTTTGGGTCTTTTTTCTAGGAAATTGAACCTGAATGTGGCACGCAGCTTTGTCTTCTGTTTCCACCGGATGAAAGCATTGACTTGTATCAGTTCATTCATAAAATGCGGCACAAGAGAAGAGTGCATTCTCAGCCACGATCAAGAGGTCGACCTTCTCGGCGTGATCCTGTCCGGGAAGTGGGAAGGTTAGAAACGTTCTTTGGACTGATAGTAGGCACTTGTATTGGAATAACATGATGGAGCACTAAGAGTCACCATTCATGGTACCAGCGATACAGAAGATCACTTTAAAATCCTCATGCCAAGCTGCATGGACTAGTCTGTGGCTTCAGTGAGGATTGCACAGTCTACCCTTGACAGCTGTGGGTGCTTTCGCAGTGGCTATTCGTCTTCAAGAGTGAAAGAGTGGAGCCATACGTGGTTAAAGCATAATTGTCCAGAATGAACTGTAATAAAGAAATGGGGTGATCATGTTACTGTTTCCAATATATGCGTACAGAGTGGTACATCCTGTACATATACTGGGATAGAGGGAGCTTTGAGGCATTGTGTAGAACTAATGAAATTTTGGTGTGGTAGGTGAAGTGTAAACTTTATCTTTAATGGTAAACATGCATTTATAATCTTGTGAAAGCCTTTTCTTTCAGGTGTATTCCTGTGGATAATAATGTGCTCTGGGACTGTAAAAGGATCAGTATCTATTAATTTTGCAGAAGATGACATCTCATTTTGGGTTAAGTTATTTTATCTTGGTCAAGAAGAGCATTAAATATGGGACTCTTTCACTTGGTGCTACACCCTGGTCACCGTGATGCATACACCTATTGAAAGTATTCCTTAAAATGTATTAGTCACAGTGAATACATTTCCATCAAGCTGCTGAGCTCTGAAAGCATCCACGTGATTAGGTATTTTATAAAAGGGAAAATCGATGGCCATTGGAGACCTGGCAACAAACCAAAGTGTGGATGTTGCTGAGTCCGTGTGCGATCTTCCTAGATGTCCACAGTGCCTCTGGACTTTTACAGTTTGAAGCCATCTCACTGAGCACTGCTTATGAACAGTATACAGTTTCCCTCCTAATCCTGGGGGGAGAAAAGGGGTGTTAACACGGTGAAAAAAGCGGAGAATTTCAAAGAACTGATGTAACCACTCTGCTTAGGGATTTTGCCTGTAGCCATCTATCAAACGACAGATTTAAGTCTTTCAGTACCCTCCACTCTGTCAAAGGACTATGGATTGATGTAGTTTGCTGGGATGCAGCCTTTGACAAATGTTTTCTTTTATGAAACGCACCTGTGGTAGGTAGAAAATAATTCAACAATGGCCCATTTCATTGATGTAGTGGACTGTCGATTAGGTAGGAGGAAACCTGGCAGTGCCCCTCTCTTTGTGGCTATTATGGACTGTGCGGCCAGCTGTCTTTTGAAGTTATGAGCCAAGGGGTTCACTGTGCTGTTTTAAAGGTCTTGTGAATGGAATTTATTCTTTTTTTTGCACTGGACTGCAATAGCATTGCTACCACAGCACCTCTACTCAGCCTGCCAGGCCCTCCTTTTATGTTTGTGGCTCACATCATAAGTCATTAGTTGGGACTGCTTTATGAACTTTACTGTCAAATTAAAACCTTCGTTGCGTGGTCAAAAATCAACTACAAGAAGCGGTATGTTCCTCCTTTAACCAGCATTTTTATATGAACTTGCTATTGTTGCCCTTGTTTTGTTTTGAATGATAGGGTGAGAAAAATCCACTTTTTCTTCATCACTCATGAGTTATTGGGTAGTTGCTTTCTCTTAATTTGTTAATATTATGAATCTTTTTATCTTCCAAAATATCTCCCTCTAATTTCTGTTTATTCAAAGCTGGGTAACCTATCTTAAAAATTGGTTTAATCAACTCCCTCCTTATTGCAATTACATGCATCGTTCTCAAATTTTTAATCCATTCACATAATTAATAGGCATTCCCATGTCAAATCTGGTAGATTTACTTGATTATTTTGAAGCTTTAATGTAAATATTGGTAATTTGGAATGTCTAGTTGACATCGAGATTGTAACACCTTGTAACTCCATTCAAAAGCGAGAATAGATGTAGAATTAATGAATTTTTCTCACCGCGAAAGCTTTTTTTATGCTTTACTTTTTGTTTAATATATAAAAACATATGCAACAGAAAGCTGGAGAAAAGTCATTTAGTATGAGCATAATTGACATCACTCTTCCTGTTGACTTTCAGGCTATTAAGACTTCCAGGGCATTTTGTTTAATATTTTTGTGTTTTTAATGTTTTATCCCCATGGAGACAGTAGGAATCGAATGTGACTTTAAAGAGCACACTTGAATGAATCCCATTGTGTGAATGATAAAATTTGACTTTCATGGTTTTTCACCATTATTTGTTAATTTGTCATAACTTATAATACAAAATACTAATTTTAAAACTGACTGCACATGTCCTGTTAGCAGAAAGAGAATAGGCAAAATTAAGTTTGGTTTCGAGTTTTTAAAAAAAGGTTGTGTTGTAATTTGAAACTGGGTCTCAATTGCATCTTCCGCTTTGTGGGGATAAAATTATATTTGGACAGCTGTATTTTAATCTATACATATAAAATATTTGAAATGTTTATTCTCAGCCAGAATCATTAAGAATGAACAAAACATACATCTCTTCTTCGTGTTCATGTGGTAACTTGTGTTTTGCATTTCAACTTTATGAAAAATGTTTCTTTTTTAAAGTAAGCTTTCTGTTGCCATGATATACATAAAACTGGGCCATCATGAAATGCAGTCGGTCACTTGTGTGTTCAAATGTTTGGTTGTAATTTTCTTTGATTTTTTGTTGTTGAAATCTTAAGATTTAATTTTAACTAACTATCCTGCACTGTTTTAAAATGAGCATGGCAGTGTTTTCTTAAACTGGGTTTAATGCACTGCTAGCGAGACATATCAGCACAAAGATCCAGCTGATCATATTAAATTGTTTCATTGGCACAATAATACTGATTAATGAAACGCAGGAAAAACAAATCCCATTATATGTTTGCATTTCTTGATTGCTATCTTACATTTGTCAGCCTTTTCAATTGTGTTCATCAAGTTGTTTTATAATGATTCTGTTTACCTAATTTACGTAGGCGTCGAGCAGAGGAATTTGACTCATATAACACCAGAAAGAGACCAAGGATTGACTACCCACCAGAATTCTCACAAAGACCAGGTCATTATCTTGTAGCATATTGAAGCTTTTGAGTTAGAAATGTGGCATTTGAATGAAGTTTACCCTCACTCATAACTACAGTTATTTGATCTGCAAGGATACCTTAATGTGAGGTACATTGAGCTGTGCAATTGTACTTGTGAGTCTGTGTACACTTGCTCAAATTATCCATTCAAATCATGCTACATGTTTCCTAATCAAAATACTAATCATGCATTATAGAAACCTCAGGTAAGTACAAGTATGTCACACACTACAAGTTTCTTGTGTCCATTTCAAATGTATGGTTAGTGCTGTGACTATGTATAAGGTACATTTATTTGCTGGTTAACATTGGAAGCTTTAAATAGTACTGAGCAGATTTGACCAAATAAAGGTGAGTAATGAAAAGGGAAATAAATGCCTGAAGCTGTTGACAAGAGAGATAAAGTTAAATCATTTTCAATAGTCTAGGTGCAACCAGTTGAATTCCACAGTCTGGCTATTATTCTTGATTTGAATTACATATTACTGTTAGGCTTTTTGTGTTTAAATAGTTAAGTGAACAGCACTGTACAGAGGACATAAGAAATCAGGTACATTGTATGGCACTGCAGTCAAGCTCTCCCTTCAGTGACTTAGTTGAACCAGTTGGAATTTTGCCTCTTTGTGGTGGGATTTGAATTTATTACCATTAGGTAGCAGGCCCATTGTCAAGAACATTAGACCGATAATAGCTGGTGCTTTTCATTACCAACTTGCATTTATATCTTTATGCAGTTACATTGTGCTCTTACTGCAGTTTATTGTCCAAAGGGGCTTCATGGGAATATTATACTAAATTCCACATGATTTTAGGACAACTCACCAAAAGCTTGGTCAATGTACATTTATAAGAGCGACGTAAAGGAGAGGAGGTGGGATGTTTATGGGGGGAATTCTACAGTTTAGGCCATCGGCTGCCAATGGTGGATCGATTAAAAATGACGCTGGAAGTGCAGAGAAAGGGCTAATACATGTAATGATTTTTAGTTAGAGTTAATTATCAGAAGAATGTGTGGTTATATTCATTCTTTCTAATCCAGAGTTTTAATCTGGATTAGAAAAGATAAAATTACCATTGAACCTTAGAATGATGCAGCACAAAAGCCACACAGCCTAGCATACCTATGCCAGGTCAGAAGCTATTAAATTAGACCCATTTATCAGCTTGCTCTTGTAGCCTCTTTGAGTTACTTGTTTAATTCCTATGGGAAAGATCTATTGTCATCTTTCAAGCAATGCTTTCTAGGTTACAACATATTTTAAACATTCTGTGGGTTTCCATTTAATAATAACTTCAATCAGTTATCAAATCTGTGTCTTCTGGTTAGCAACTCTTCTGCCATTGTAAATAGTTTCTCCTAACTTGCATCCCAAGAAACTGTTTAACAAGAAACCTTTCCAAATTTTGGAACACGGCCATCAAATCTCCCTTTAAACCTCTTGTGCTTCATTGAGATAAGTTATTGACATATTCTTCTTGAAGTATTAGCCTTTTGTTTATCTCTCTCAAAAATAAAACTTTGGTTCTGGTCTACGATTTTATTTGCAAAATTCAATATAATTTAGGTTTTTGGATTTTACTGTTATCGGCAGATTTCCACTTGGGAAATACAATTCAGGAATGCATCATTTTCAAAAATGCCTGCAATTTTCTTGTATAAGTAGTGGGTTAAATGCTGTTTATTGATAAATATATGGATCTGAAAGTGTATCAGCCAAGTATTTTGAGAAGTCCTTATTGGGGATGTGTGGTGCGAGATGAGCATAAAATGAAAATAAATTAATGCAGTAACTGAAGCTGTTGTGTTATTGTACCAGTGTCTTTGTTGTAGATTTGATATGCTAATGCTCCTTTTGTTGAACTTTGCATAATGTAAGGTGTTTTGCGAATTAGGGAGTCGGTGTGCCCTGTAAAATCTGACTTTAAGGGGAGGTGTACTAATCTATGCCCAAATTCCAGAAGTGTGCTATTTTCAAAAAAAAAGATTCTGCACTAGAAGTGCTTCAGTTAAATCTAACCCCAGACTACTTGCAACTCATGCTAACTTGTTCAGCTCCAAATGAATAAAAAAAATGTAAGAACTTTTCTTTCTATGCAGAGCACTGCTATCACACTCCACACTGATCAAAATAACCTCCTAATGTGCTTCCTTCGTAACTTTCTCTTAACAAAATGAGCGATCAGGCAAACTTCATGCTTATCCCATTCTAGAGTTTTGCTAGCTTGACAATAATTGGTGGAAGAATTTGGGGTTTAATGTATGATTACTTTTTTAACCAGTTGATTGGATCAGTGTAATTGCATACAACAGTGTAGAGGCTCACATGAACAATCAACAAGTAAATTGGTATACAGAAACCGTATGTTTTACTTTGCACAAGATGCTTGCTATACACAAGACTTTATCAATCGCTCATGTTAAAAATTTATTGCAAATTTTATGTAGTTGCAGGCTCTTGCCACGAGATGCCAAAGCACACATCAATTTGGGAAACGCCATAGGCAATTTACTCATTGTTTAAAAAATAAGGAAACCAGTCCAATGCTACTACAAATGACCATGAAGAGGTTTTTGTATTTTTAAGTGAGAGCTGTGGCATTGCATTTGCATAATCTGATTTTTTTGTAATTTTACAGAAATGGTGTTTCTCCAACTATGCAGTTACTTTTAAAATTACTGTTTAGACTTGGCTATGAACGGAATGTAAAAATAATTGTGTTGATTAGTTAAAAAATGAACTAATGCCAACTCGCAAAAGTAGCTATTTCAGAAACTCAATGCACGTTGACAGAATGGACTAGTTTGTGGAAAATATTTTTGGAATTCCGCTCTAAAGGCTGAATGTTAAACCTGTTAAGCAAATGACTGGAAATCCAGGTAAAAATAGACGTGAATAAAGTGGGTCGAGATATTTGAGTATTGTGCAGTTAGGCCATCAGTTAGGTACTGCACGTTGTAAGTGCTATTCTTGTTTGCTTTTCAATTTATTTTCACCATTATAGTATATATTTTCCTCAGACCTATTGCAATGGCAATCATTTTCGTGTTCAGAGATTAGGATTCTCTAGAATAGTTTCTCCAAAAATAATTATGAAAGGGAGGATTTTCTTACTGAATCTCAATTTTCTCAAAATCTGAGTCATGCATTTTTAAAAAGATAATGACAAAGCTTTGCTGTGTTTGAAATGAGTTTCCTTTTTAAATTATGCATTGTCTGAAAGTCTGGACTACTTCAATTGAAAGCTGGAATGGGCATGCATGTGTTAGATTTTTTTAATGCTACCTTTGTTTAATTAGTGACTTTGCCCCAGTTAAAGTGTAATCTTAATTAAACAATTCTCAGTTAGTACAGAAAATGCTGGACTAGGGGGTTATTTAAAGAAAGATTGCAGAGGAAAGAAGGCATTTTTAGTACCTTATTTCGCGTGAACTGCCTGAGTTGATACAATGGATCTTAATGGAAGAAGAATAATGAAAGATCCAGGATAAGCCGCTCAGTAGACTTGCGTAATTCTATTTACTGTAAAGCTGATTTAAATTTAGAGTTCCAATATTCTTGTACTGCTTCAATTTTTAGTCCAGGTAAAGTTAGGAATTGTTGCAATAAATATTTATTCCTGGTGCCATGTCTTGAAGGTTTTTTTTCATTAAGGGAAGGAACACAATGCAGGAAGTGTGAATTAAATGGCATAATTGTAAAATATTGGGTTAGTGACCTAAGTGACTAATTCAGTTCTTGAGATGCTGAACTCTGACTCTTCCAGATCAATATCCATGAAGAGTTGTCAGAGCCTCCTGCTTAAAATGAAATGTTCAAAGTGAGGAACAAGCACAAGAAATTACCTATAGCATTGTCCATGGTTAATTTTTTATTAGATACAAGAATGGTGATGGATTTGGACAAAACTTGAAACTCATTCCATGGTTTCCTAATCACAGCTATATCATAAAAGTTGACTGAGCAAAATTGAATGGACATAAGTGGTAAATGTTGATAAATCATGATGTGAAACAGACAACGGAATATACAAGAGCCTAGATGATCCAAAGTTGTTTGTAAATTGATTTCCGAGGCATACTTGGAATCCTGAAGGCTAGTGTAGGTAGAAAAATATTTTTAAATGCATGCAACACTTTTTGAAGGTTGGAAAAGTGAAGTTGTTTACATTCTGCTGATTAAAACAGGAATTGTCGAAATGTTCCTGTTAGCTGTGCTAATGAAATGGTTTCCTATATAAATGATCATTATGCAAAACATTTCTTGTTAATATGTTCATCTTTGGGCAGGCTACATGAAGGATCCACGGTACCAAGAAGTTGAGAGGTAGGTTGTCTAAGTTAAGCATATCACTCATTCAAGTTTTCATTTCTCTTGCATGAATTCATTCATAATGTCAGAATTTTATATCCCTACAGACGATTTTCCGGTGTTAGACGTGATGTGTTTCTAAATGGAGTAAGTCATTTTCCCTAAAATTTCAAACCTTGGAATTGCTGTAACATTTGAATTAATGTATTGGTAAATACATTTCAAAGTCTGATTTCAATCTGCTAATATGTCTTTCATTCACAGTCCTACAATGATTATATGAGGGAATTTCATCACAGCATTGGTCCACCACCACCGTGGCAAGGAATGGTGAGTAGCAAAAATATGCTGTACTTGGTAGAGGACTTTTGCTCCTGATTGTTTGGTAATTAAAATCTGACAAAACTCTGATTATAAGTTGAAGAAGGTGACTTTATTACCGCTTTCCTTAGCCTGTCCTTTGTCATTCACCCCTCAAAAGGGTTATCTTTGGACATGTAAGAAATTCAAATCCTCTGGCCCTGATTTTGCTCCCAGCAAGAAGAAAAACAAAATTTTGTTTTGTTTCCTTGCAACCCAGTCTGGCCCCATGCACCTGTTATTTCTGAAATGCCAATTCTTGACATGCTTCATAGTCGGTTGTAAACCAGACTAAATGGTAACTGGTCCAGCATTTGAAGAAATGTCTTACAGTCTGGCGATGAAGTTATCCTCTCTTGCCTCCCTCGTACTGTGAAAGCAAACTTGGCTGCTTTTGGGCTAAGTATAGTGATGTTAGCCTTGGGCTTAATGATGTCCTATGCTGTTTGCACCCATTCTTGCTAAGTAGAATCTTATGATTGTGAGCCCTTTGGGATTAAAATGCTACCATTAACTCAATAGTGGGTGGACTAAATATCCTTAACTTCAAACAGACCTGAAAATGAAGACACGCATGCTGCATTAACATTTTGTATCTTTCTCATTTACAGCCACCATATCCTGGTATGGAGCAAGCTCCACATCATCCTTATTACCAGCACCACCCTCCACCACCTCAGGCGCATCCACCATATTCTGGACATCATCCAGTTCCACATGAAGCCAGATACAGAGACAAGCGAGTGGTATGTGCAGTAGGTGTAATTTTATCAAAATTACGGCAACCGTTTTACTGATCGTTGATGTTCTTTGAAGTAACAAATCCAAGTGTTGCTGTGACTGTTATTTTATGCTGTTCCTCTGAAATTATGTAGAAATAAAAGCACACTGACCTATTTAATCAACATTGGAGAAATTATATGACAACTGTGGTTAGGAAGTATATTCTTAAATGATTTCTTTGCATCATGGTTAAGTGAGCATTTTAGAGAATTTCTTTTAATTGCAGTATTTAATAAATTGGCTAAAACTCTAGATTTTTTGTTATCTCAAGTTGTGTTGCACATTAGGAAATACTTTTGTTTTTTCTTGGCACCAGTGGAAAGAATGTGGCTGTAGGGAATGGAGGTTGGTTAAAGGGCAGAAAACTAATGGTTAATTTTGTTTTTTGATTTGGAGAATGGTAAATAGTGATGTTCCCTGGGGTGGATGCTGTGGTATACTGTTAACTCTCCACAATGTATAAAATAATCTGACTTCTAACTACTGAAGTCATAAATGGTGAGCATCATTCTATGACGAGGATTGAAGTGCCATGTTTGGCCATGCAGTGAAGAAAGGGCTTTCCTTTTATTTTGCATTGCCTTGTCATTGTGTCTGGTATTGAAATATCAGTCTGGTTTCTGATACTACGCATGTAAACCACATAAGACTCAAATTTCTGTTACCGGCTCAGATCGTAGAATTTGCTGTTCAAAGAACCAAAAGTACAGTTCAGAACAAATATACAAGTAGAGGTGAAAGTTGGATTCATTAAGTTCAGTCATTGTCAATTTGGAAATTTAGGCATCTACTTTAAAATTATTTTCAAAAATGAAAGGACCGGTAGTAAGTTTGAGAATATCCTGGAGCACTTAAACATTATTGCTCAGAGCAGGTAGAAGATTCACAAATAAGGTATAGTTAGGAAAAATAACTACACTTGGCAACGTATTCATGGTGCTTAATCCTTTTTAAATTTGCAATTAAACCTATGCTATTGTAATGGCTCCAGTCACTTACCTACCACTGTGCGGGATATTAAACAGATTTTATGGAGAGTGATGATCTAATATTTCGGAAACAGTGTCTTGTACTTGATTTCTATGGACATATGATTGACCTAATATCTTTTGGGTGGTAACTGTCAAGTGCACTGCTGCCTTTATTTCGTAACGAACTAGGGGATTGGCATTTGCTGTTGTATATATGTAGTCCATATTTAAATGCTATCTTGAGTCTCGACGAGAAGAGTTTCTCGACTAGAAGTGTTCTAGCTGTTACTCTTTACAAGAAGAAATAATAAATTTTTTTAGTTACCATTCTTATTCATTCCAATAGCATGACTATGACATGAGAGTAGATGACTTCCTTCGTCGCACTCAAGCAGTTGTCACCAATCGCCGAAGTAGACCACGGGAGAGAGAGCGAGAGCGTGAACGGCCTCGAGATAGCCGACGAGACAGGGAACGTGATCGAGGCAGGGAACGTGAACGTGAAAGGGAAAGGATGAGAGAGAGAGAAAGAGACAAAGAACGAGGAAGATATAGGAGATAACTTGTCGGCTGAAGCACTGCCCATATTATTGTGTTTACAGTAGCAGAAAAGTGTTTAGAACTGTTCCTTTTTTTATTTTTATTTTTTTAAGTTAAATTACATATTGGAACTTATTATGACCCGTGTACATCTATTGCTTTCATGCATGTGGGACTATATCAACTGAATTTTGAACCAGAAGCACAGATTTTTGTAGAGGGATGTTTCAGGGGGAGGGATGCAGTTTTCTGATGACTTATTGTCATCTGTGAATGTTAATGTCTAATCAAAAATATTTGCCCTCTGTTCAGTTGAAAGCTGTGAGGAACAAATCTGCACTTGGCGTAGACTTTGTTGTATGTAGTTGCACATGGATTAATGAGGAAAATATTGCTGCTAATAAGTATGCAAGTTAAGTATAATGGGCTGATTGTGTGACCTTGTTATGTTGTAGCAAGTAACTTTTTTTTAAACTCCATTTAGATTTCAACTTTTTTCATTGTTAATGATGAAAGCAATATTCAAAGACACTATTACAATCCAGTTTTAACTTTTTTAAGAGAAGAAATCCCTTGCTTAATAGCATTTAATCAATGCTAAAGTTCATTATTTTTCCTCCCAAAATTAAAAAAGCACGCAGTGGCCTGATAGATTTACTGTAAGTTTATGGTAGAAGATTGTTACATTACCTTTAACTGCAAAACTTTTGTACAAAATAAATGAGAAAACTGATCACTTTCAGTGTGTGTTGCTTTATTACATAAAGAAGTGGTGTTGAAGAAAGTGATACTTCCTTTGTACTTTCTGATGTAAAGTAGATATTCAGATAATGTCTTTTGGTATGAAAATGTTTCATGTAGATAGTCTGGACCAACATTTCTAAATTAATAAATTGTTAAATATGCTAACCTTATTTGCATGTCTAAAAAGTTTGGATGGTTTTCATTTCCTAAAGCATCCACACATGAAGATAGATAAATTGTTACCCATAGTATTTTGTTCTTTATGCTCAATTGTTATATTTCAGAATTCTTTTGCTTCAATTTTAATAAATTGGCTCTGGACATTTCCCTTTTGACATTCTCCTGCGTTCTTCCATGAATGTCATTTTAAAAAAATATAATTATAACGAAAATTCAGGCAACTCTTCTGCACTGGAATGATCTGGAAAGCTTCCTCTGATTGCTTGTATAGTAATGTAACATTACAGTTAAAGGATTTGCTGATTGCTCATCGTATCTTGGAAAAGTGGGAACAGAATGTTTGCCTGGTTTTGGTATCATTCCATTAAAACATCATTGCTTTTACTTGTCTTGAAATAAAGTTACTGTTACAAAACTGATCGATTGTAGAATCCCAAGTTTAAATGTGAAAAGTAGGCTTGATTTCAATCTTGTTTCTCGCATATTAACTGTAACCTGTAGAAGACATTGATTGTCATGGGGAATATGCAAAATGCCATCACATATAAAAGATGCACGAGATGTAACCAAACCATAAGGGTGTCTTGAGTCAAAATTATTGATTTCTTTATCTTCTGAACAAATATTTGGGAAAGTTGTATTTAAATTAGATTGGAAATCGTGTATTCGCAGCTGTTTTAATGTTAGTGAGCTGATTGACACAGTTTCCAGAGATTGAAGGTGGTCAGTAATTGATCAAACCCCTCATCCATTTTGTGTTGAAAATTTCCAATGTGCTTGAATAATTGACATAGTTCTTTGACAGATGCATAAAATTTCAGGCACCAACACCAGCAGTTATGTCTTTATTTTTTTTTAAACTGCTACGCCAAACTTAAAATGTTAAACAGCTTTATTACAGTAATTGGAAATTATTTTGGCCAAACATGAAACCTATTAATGTGGGAAAGTGTTCATTAACTTGTGTGAAAATACATTTTGTACACTAAATTGTGAACAGTTAAACAACAATAGCTTGATATGTTCACTTGTTTGGAAATAAAATATCTTGATTAGTTTCTGGATTCATTTTACCATGTTAATCTTCAGTGTGTGAGAATTTGTGCAAAAGATGCTGTATATACAGTTCAATAATGACCATTGTTATTATATCCCTCAAATATGATGTTTGTGCACATATAGGTATTTGACAGTACATAAATTTGTAGTATGAATCCTGGAATGTCATAAAATTTAATCCCATGTTCCGAGTAATTTGTGCAACTCAATTTGTTGACATTATTCAGTCTTGAGTGTTCAGATTTAAAAATTATCTGTACCAGTGCTAAAAGCTTCTTTCCAAACCTGTAAACCTGCAGAATTCAACTGTTTCTAACTTTTAGATTGACAATAAAATTTGTCTGTGATCTGGGTCTCGATTACCAGAGCGAGAGGAGGTGGCATGTGACTACAGATTGAACAACCATCGTTGTCCTAAATCCCTAATACATTTTTATAGAGAAAAAAATAATATTCCAAATCTTATTATTTGGAAAGTTAAGTTGTCATGGTTGAGAGATTGCATTAGGAGCAGATATACCTATTTGGATAACGAGTTGTTTATTTTTAATGAAAATCAATTTAAAGTGCCCAATTGTACCTTTTTCCAAATTAAGGGACAATTTAGCATGGCCAATCCACCTACCCTGCACATCTTTGGGGTGGGGCCCTTGCAGACATGGGGAGAATGGGTGGTACGGTAGCACAGTGGTTAGCATCGTTGCTTCACAGCACCAGGGACCCGGGTTCAATTCCCGGTTTGGGTCACTGTCTGTACGGAGTCTGCACGTTCTCCCCGTGTCTGCGTGGGTTTCCTCCCACAATTCCTGAAAGATGTGCTTGTTAGGTGAATTGGCCTACTTGTCACACTTAAAAGATTATTATTAATGTGCAAACTCCACACAGACAGTGACCCGGGTTTGAGATTGAACTCGGCGCCGTGAGGGAGCAGTGCTTGAGCAATTTTTGGATGCACAAAATATAGAATTAACTAACTGCCTTTATGACTTTGTTAACAATTTGGACTGAAATGCAAAACTGGCCACTAAGCCATTGAGGTGAAAATTCTTTGTGCTGATGTGCTTCACCGGTAGTGATATTTGGTTTTTATTAGAACAAATTAGTTTTGTGATAAATACTTAGGTAATTTAGCAGGTTTATGTTCTTGTCTGATATAACATTACGTATGCCAGTAAATTAACATATGTTTGGATCAAATATGCATGCACATTTTTGTAACATCCCACAGTTGTGTTTTTTAATAAACAATTTTAATGAGGTTTTTTTTGGCACTGTAAACAGTACAATTACAGAACGAGAAAACAAAAGGACTGCACAATAAACAAAGTACGTAGTGCAATTGCCAAAACCCGTCCCACCCAGATCTGCCTAATTGACCCCCTATACTACCTTCCCCTAACCCCCCCCTCCCCCGCTGATGATTAATTCTCCTCAAAAAAGTAAATGATTGGTTGCCACCTCTGGGTGAACCTAACAACGACCCTTTTCTCCAAGCCCAGGAAACTCGCCATGTCTGACAGCCAGGCTTCCTACTCCGAGGGATTTGAGTCCCTCCAAAGGCTACCAGGGAAACAAAGACCAAAACGTCAGCCTCTTTCACCCCTGGACTTTTGGGGCCTCTGAAACCCCAAAGATCGCCACCTCTGGACTCATTGCCACCCTAATGTTCAATACTCTAAACATGACATCCTCAAACCCCTGCCAGTATCTCCTAAGTTTTGGACATGCCCAAAATGTGGACATGGTCTGCCGGTCCTCTCGGACAGTTTACACACCTGTCCTCTATGCTGAAGAATCTGCTCATCCGTGACACTGTCATGTGGGCCCAGTGGATGACCTTAAATTGAATCGGGCTGAGCCTGGCACATGTTGCAGTCCCATTAACCCTGCTCAGCGCATCTGCCCTCAGGCCTTCCCCAATCTCCCCTCCCAACTCCTCCCTTGGAGGAGGTAAACCAATCATTTACCTCAGCTCCTTGGTCCGCGTCTCCTCCACCCCCATGAGCTCCTTGTAAATAACTGAGACACTTCCCTCCCCCACCCATCCTCCAGACAGTACCCTATCTTGGAACCCCTTAGTGGAAAAGATGGCACCTTCCTGCGCAAAAAGTCCCGCACCTGAATATACTGGAATTCATTCCCCCCCCTCGTCAACCCAAACTTGGCCTCCAGCATGCTCAAGCTAGGGAAGCTCCTAAGAACTAATCTCCCCTCTACCAAACCCGAAATCCCCTGTCCAACCTCCCCAGGGCAAACTGATGGTTGTCACATATTGGGGACCAGACGAATGCTGTTGCTCCCACGTGCCTCCACTGTCCCCAGATCCAAAGAGCTGCCACCACTGCAGGACTGGTGGAGAAGCGCGCCGGCGGGAACGGCAGAGGCGTCACCAATGCCCCCTGACTGGTACCCCTACATGAGGATGCCTCAGCCCGTTCCCAAGTCGACCCCCCCCCATCACCCACTTCCTTATCATGGCTACGTTGGCTGCCCAATAATAGTTGCTGAAATTTGGCAGTGCAAGCACCCCTTCTCTTTCCACCGCCCTCCCCAGTTCCGCTTGAGCATCACACTCTTCATTCACGGGGACTTGCCCGCCCATACCAAAGCCCAAAATGATCTTGCTTACCCTCTTAAAAAAGGAACGTGGAATGAAAATGGGGAAACACTGGAACATGAATAAGAACCTTAGGATGACTGCCATTTTAACTATCTGTACTCCCAGCTTAACGACAGCGGGAGCGCATACCACCTCCAGCACTCCTCTCGCATCTGATCTGCCAGTCGGGAAAGGTTCAGCTTGTATAGCCGACCCCAATCCCGCGCCACTTGTATGCCCAGAGCTACCTGAAACTGTCCCCAACTAACCTGAACGGCAGCTCCCTCAGCCGGTCCCCTTGGCCCCTCTCCTGAACTATAAATATTTCACTTTCGTCATATTCAACTTGTACCCCGAAAACCGGCCGAATTCCCCCAGGGTTGCCATGATTCCGTCCATCCCCGCCATCGGGTTGGAAAAGTGCAAGAGCAGGACGTCTGCGCACAATGAAACTCTGTGCTCCCCCCCCTCCAAACCAGCCTGTTCTAACTCTGAAGCCCTCAGAGCAATTGACAGCGTCTTTATAGCTAGCGCAAGCAGCAGTGGGCAGAGGAGGCACCCTGTCCCGTGGTGCAGTCTAAAATAGTCGGAAGTCCTGTTAGTCCTCTCACTCTCCTCCGGGGCCTGATACAGCAGCCTGACCCAGTCGATGAAACCCACCCCAAATCCAAACCGTCCCAGCACCTCCCATAAGTAGTCCCACTCTACCCAGTCAAATGCCTTCTCCATGTCCATTGCCATCACTACCTCCACCTCCTTTCCCTCTGGGGGCATCATGATCACATTGAGCAATCTTCTTATGTTGCCTATCTTTAACGAACCCTGTTTGGTCTTCCCTAAGAACACTGCATACAATCCTCAATCCTAGTGGCCAAAAGCTTTGCCAGCAGTTTGGCATCCATGTTAAGAAGGGAGATCGGCCTATAAGACCCACACGACTCCGGGTTCTTGTCCCGTTTTAAAATCAAGGAGATGGTAGACATCGACATCGTCTGGGGCAGCACCCCTCTGTCCCTTGCCTCATTAAAAAACCTTGACCAGCAGCGGCCCCAATATCCCGGAGAACTTTTTATAAAATTCTACCAGGTACCCATCTGGCCCCGGGGCTTTACCTGACTGCATGGCCTTTAAACCCTCAAATATCTCCTTAGCTCTGATTGGGGTGCCCAGCCCTTCTATTAGCGCCCTACCCACTTTTGGGAATGTCAGGCCGTCGAAGTAGCGTCTCATCCCCTCCGGCCCCGCGGGGGGCTCCGAGCTATAGAGTCTGCTATAAAAGTCCTTGAAAGGCCTGTTCACACCTGCCGCATCCCCTACCAAGTTACCGCCTCCATCCACCACTTTACCTATTGCCCTAGCTGCCTCCCTCTTTCTGAGCTGCTGCTGCTGGCTTTCCACGTTCATATACCGCACACCTCCTTTCTGAGCTGCTCCACTGCCTTACCCGTGGACACCACCCCAAACTCCGCCTGCAGCGTCTTCCATTCCCTTGAGCTCCGCACTCGTGGTTCCCGCATACCTCCTGTCAATTTGCAGGATCTCCGCTAACAGTCGGTCCCAATCTGCCCTGTCCGTTTTGTTCCTGTGAGCCCGGATTGAAATCAGCTCCCCCCCTCACCACTGCCTTGAGCGCCTCCCACACCACCGCTGCTGAGACTTCCCCTGTCTCGTTGACCTGCAGGTAGTTTTGTGTACACTTCCTCACCCTCTTGCAAACCCCTTCATCCGCCAGCAGTCCCACATCTGGCATCCACTGCGGATGCTGGAAGCATTCTTCACTCACCTGTAGCTTGACCCAATGCGGGGCATGGCCGAAAATGGTGATTGCCGAATAGTGCGCATCCACCACCCCTGTCAGTAGATCCCTGCTCAGTATTTTAAAAAATAATAAAAATAGATCTGGGAGTAGACCCTATGGACGTGCGAGAAAATGGAGAACTCCTTCCCTGTCGGCCTTCTAAACCTCCACGGGTCGACCCCCCCCCCCCCAACCCCCAAATCTGTTCCATGAACTCCCTCAGCTCTTTTCCCATTGCTGACATTCTGCCTGTTTTTGAGCAGGACCGGTCCAGGCCTGGATCCATAACTGTATTGAAATCCCCTCCTATAACCAACTTTTTTTTTAAAATTTAGAGTACCCAATTATCTTTTCCAATTAAGGGGCAATTTAGAGTGGCCAATCCACCTACCCTGCACATCTTTGGGTTGTGGGGGCGAAACCCACGCAGACACGGGAAGAATGTGCAAACTCCACACGGACAGTGACCCAGGGCCGGGATTCGAACCCAGGTCCTCAGCGCCGTAGGCAGCAATGCTAACCATTGTGCCACCGTACTGCCCTCTCCTATAACCAACTTGTGGGAATCCAGGTCGGGTATCTTCCCCAGCACCTGCTTTAAAAAATTTGCATCATCCCAGTTTGGTGCATATATGTTGGCCAGGACCACCTTCCAGCTTACTGCTAACCATAACGTAGCAACCTCCCCCATCCGAAACAATACTCCCCACCTCAAACTGCACCCGCTTCTTCACCAGAATCGCGACCCCTCCTGGTCTTAGTATCTAGCCTTGAGTGGAATACCTGATTAACCCAGTTCTTCCTCAACCTAATCTGGTCCGCTACCTTCAGGTGCGTCCCCTGCAACATTATCACTAAGATGCGCGAACACTTTTGTCCTCTTCACCGGCCCATTTAGCCCTCTAACGTTCCACGTGACCAGCCTAGTTGGGGGGGGGGGCACCATGACAGTCAGCCATCCCCTTTCCTGGGCCTGCCCCCAGCCCCTGCCCTGCGTCTCTGTAGCCCTGCCTCCTGGCTGCACCCAACCCTGACCTCTTCTCCACTTCTAAAATCAAATCCCTCCCTCATCAGCCGAACAACCCCCCCCCCCCCCCCAAGCAACAACACTGTAACCTAACCCCCTCCCATATCTGATTGTATACACACCCCCACCCCCCACTGTGCTCCCGCAGACTAGCTCACCCAGCTAGCCTGGTGGCCCACAGCTCCGGCACCAGCATGTCTCCCACCTATTGTTGCCTACGTGCCCTCCCCCTGCTTATCGAAGCCATCGCCCTCATCAACCCAGCCCCAACAACCGCCCACTTTAAGAAACAGATGCCAACCAAAGTCAGTATAAAGAAAAACAAAGCCAAACTCTCGACATAATACAGATCAAAGTAATACTACTCAAAATAATACAAAGTCAAAAATTTGCACCACCATCCCCCTCACAACACAGAAAATCTACCTAAATTGAATAATTCTTTAACTACTTTCCCCAAACAAAACAATTATCGAAGAGAAAAGCCAAGAACTAAAACGAACAAAGGAATAAATCAGTGCAAACAGCATTTAAAACGAACAGCAAAGACAGTTTCTTAAACTTGGAGCAGAATGTTCTACAAGTTGGCACCTGTCCTTTCCTCCTGGCGAACTCCATAGCGTCCTCGGGCGACTCAAAGTAACGATGTTGGTCCTCATGTGTAACCCAAAGGCGTGCCGGATACAACAGTCTGAACTTAACCTGCTTCTTGAACAGGATCGACTTGACTTGATTAAAGCCTGCCCTCCTCTTGGCCACCTCCAAAATTAAATCTTGGTACACCTGCAAAATGCTGTTGTCCCACTTACAGCTCCGTGTTCATTTGGCACATTGGAGAATACGCTCCTTATCCAAGTACCTATGGAACCTGACCACCATGGCCCGAGGGGGGGTCTCCGTGCCGCGGCTTACTCGCCAGTGTTCTGTACACCCGATCCACCTCCACCGGTCAGCGGAAAGCCCCATCTCCCAGCAGCTTCTGGAACACGTTCGCCACAAACTCCCCGGCATCGGCCCCTTCAGCCCCCGCGGGGAGGCTGACAATCCTTAGGTTCTGCCTACGGGACCTGCTCTCCAAATCCTCTACCTGTTCCAGCAGCCTCTTTTGCCGGTCCCTCAGCATCTCCACCTCCATTTCCACTGCCGTCTGGTGCTGGTGTTCCTCCTGTTCAGCTAGCGCCTTCTCCAGTTTCTGGGTCGCCCGGTCCTGGGCATCTAGCCTCCGCTCCATCCTCTCCACTGTTTCCTTAATCGGCTCCAGACATTCCCGTTTCTGTCTGGCGAAGCCTTCCCCGATGACCTGCATCAGCTCCTCCGTTGATGGTTGGGCCGAAGCCCCAGGGGTCTGGACACCGGCCATCTTGTCCGCTGCTGCAGCCAACACCCAGCTCGAGCCTGTCTTTTTGTTTCTTCCCTTCCGATATCTGCGGGCTCTCTGTTCCATAAACCAATATATACCACAGACACTTGTTCACTGCTTCTTCAAGTCCAGCGCTTATAAAAGCAAAACAAAGTCTGGGGGGGGGGGGGGGGGGGGGGAAAGGTCCGAATATCTAGCCAGAGCGGGAGCCACCAAATGTGTGACCTACTCCCTCATGGTTACCATCGCAAGTCATCCCACAGTTGTGTTGTGGCACATGATTACTTGATCAGGCCACAGGCAAAAAAACCTCAATTTATCCACCTGAGTGCAAATCAAAACCTGTAAATGGGCTACCTTATTTAATATCTTTTTTTTTAAAAGTGTTTTTATTAAAGCTTTTTCAAATAGAAATTTTACATAACTAGTAACAGAAAAATAAACGTAAAAACAAAACTAGGTGGCTGTTGTCATTATACAAAAAGAAAATATACATTAAATAGACAATTCCCCCACCTGAACCCTCCCTGACCCCCCCCCCCCCTCCCCCCCCACTTGCTGCTGACATTTGACTGCTCCCCGAGAAAGTCAAGGAAAGGTTGCCACTGCCGGGAGAACCCCAGCAAGGACCCTCTCAAGGCAAACTTTATTCGCTCCAGGCTGGGAAACCCAGCCATATCGCTAATCCAGGTCTCCACGCTCGGGGGTTTTGACTCTCTCCACATTAACAAGATCTGTCTCTGGGCTACCAGGGAGGCAAAGGCCAACACCTCGGCCTCTTTCGCTTCCTGCACTCCCGGATCCTCCGACACCCCAAAGATCGCTATTCCTGGACTCGGCTTCACCCGCGTGTCCAAGATCTTGGACATAGCCCTTGCAAAGTATTGCCAGAATTCTTTAAGCACCGGGCATGCCCAGAACATATGGACATGGTTCATCAGACTCCCTCGTGCACCTGTCCTCCACCCCAAAGAACTTGCTCATTCTCGCCGTCGTCATGTGAGCCCAGTGTACCACCTTAAACTGAATTAAGCTGAGCCTGGCACATGATGCAGATGAATTCACCCTGCCCAGGGCATCAGCCCACAGGCCCTCATCTAGCTCCTCACCCAGCTCCTCCTCCCGCTTGCCCTTCAGTTCCTCCACTGAGGCTTCTTCCACCTCCTGCAGCTCTTGGTAGATGTCCGACACCTTCCCCTCTCCTACCCAGATGCCAGACACTACCATGTCCTGTATCCTTCGAGGGGATAGCAACGGAAATGTACCGACCTGTTTTTTGAGAAAGTCACGGACTTGGAGGTATCTGAAAGCATTTCCCGAGGGGAGGCTGTACTTCTTTAGTGCCTTCAAGCTAGGGAAAGTCCCATCTATAAACAGGTCTCCCATCCTTCTAATGCCTGCTCTATACCAGCCTTGAAACCCCCCGTCTATCCTTCCTGGAGCAAATCTATGGTGGTTCCGTATCGGGGTCCAAACTGAGGCCCCCTCCTCCTTCCTGTGCCTCCTCCACTGACCCCACCGGGCTTGTGGTGTATCGTGCCGGTGAGAACGACAGCGGTGCCGTTACTCGTGCCCCTAGGCTGGCGCCTTTGCATGACGCCACCTCAAGCTGCCCCCACGCCGACCCCTCCTCCATTACCCATTTCCTAATCATGGCCACATTAGCCGCCCAATAGTAGCTACAGAAGTTACCCCCCCCCCCCCCCCCCCCCCCCCCTCCCCGACAGCACTCCAAAAAAAGCCTTTTAACTCACGGGTCTTGTTTGCCCACACAAATCCCGTAATAATCCTGTTCACCCACTTGAAGAAGGATTTGGGGATGAAGATGGGAAGGCACTGAAAAACGAACAGGAATCTGGGGAGAACCGTCATCTTCACAGTCTGCACCCTTCCCGCCAGGGAAAGCGGGAGCATGTCCCACCTTTTAAAGTCTCCCTCCATCTGCTCTACCAGACGCGATAGATTGAGCCTGTGTTGGGCATCCCAGTTCCTAGCCACCTGTATACCTAGGTAACGAAAACTTCTCTCCACTATCTTGAGTGGGAGCTCCCACAGTCTCTCCTCCTGACCCCTAGCGTGGATTACAAATAGCTCACTTTTCCCCATGTTAAACTTGTACCCAGAGAAGCTCCCAAAGTCCCCCAGGATCCGCATGACCTCCCCCATCCCCTCTAGCGGGTCCGAAATATACAATAGCAGGTCATCTGCGTAAAGGGAAACACCTCCCCCTCCCGGACCAGCCCCCTCCAGTTTCTTGAAGTCCTTAGCACTAAGGCCAACGGCTCGATTGCCAGGGCAAATAGTAACGGGGATAGGGGGCACCCCTGCCTCGTCCCTCGATGCAGTCTAAAATACTCTGACCTCAGCCGGTTCGTGGATACACTTGCTATGGGGGCCTGATACAGTAACTTGACCCACCGTATGAATCCCTCACCAAATCCAAACCTACCTAACACTTCCCACAGGTACTACCGTTCCACCCTGTCAAAGGCTTTCTCTGCATCCATTGCACACCTTATTTAATTTCAGGATTAATGTTTGCCATCTCTGAAAAATTTCTGAAAATAGAAAATTGGTCTACAATAATGGGTATTCAAAACTCAAGCAAATGTCCTCTCCCCCCACTCCCCCCCCCCCCCCCCCCCCCACAAATCTCTACTTGTGTGTTGTGAACTATTTTATTTGCATAAAATGAATTAATTAATTAATGAATTTGGATACAAATAACTGGTAATGGATTACAATATCTTAAGTCATGAAGGCACAAGAGGAATATTGAAGCTGCAGACACAGGAATTATGTGACTGATGCCCAGTGTTGAGTTATGAGGAAGGACCAAATCCAGTATTTGGATTTCTTTTGAGACTGGAAAGGGGACACAGAGGAGTGAGTTACAAAACCCACATAAAAAGTAAAGCCACAATACTATTTCCTTTAATCATGACTAAGAAAAATGGCTGCAAATTGAGATTGTTGTCATGCAAATAAAATAGATCATTCAGCCCCTCCACCAGTTCTGGACGATACAGCTCCTCAGGACTGATTTGACATTCCTCCCCCCCCCCCCCCCCTCCCCCCCCCCCCGCAATGAACAATGTGGAATGGATTCAAGTAGAACTAAAAACCCTGGAATTAAAAAAAACATTTTGATGGAGGCACTGTATTTTGTTCGAAATGAATGGGCACGCAATAGCAAACGTATCCAGTGAATGAAATGTGAGTTTGGGGAAGGGAATTTGCTATATAATTTCATTATCAGCCAGCTGCATCCTGTTCCTTAATAACAAATGTAGCTGTTAAGATCATTGGCTTTTCCTCCTTCAGCTAATCTCCTTTGTGAGCAGTCTTGCCTGCATGGGTGCACTTTGTCAGAACAACTAGTCCTGTGAATTTAGTTTTACATTTATGCGGGGGAGGACCATTTCATGACCCCTGGATGGGAGGTATGGAGTAGTCAGTGGCTTGTAAGTACTAATGAACTATGGCTTTGGCAAACTAAACATTTCATTTTCCAGTGCAAAGAAACCTCTGACCTTGACTATCTTGAGTCAAATGTACAGGTTATATTTAGTGGTCTTCAGAGGGCAACTTTCATAGACTCTCTACAGTGTAGAAGGAGGTCATTTAGCCCATCAAGTCTGCACCAACCGTTCCAAAAGAACATTCTAGCAAGCCCCACTCCCCGTCTTATCCCAGTAACCCTGTACATTAACAATGACAAATCCAACTTACCACATCTTTGGACTATGGGAGGTAACTGAAGCATCCGGAGTAAACCCACCGGGAGAATGGAACCAGTCATTTTGAAATGCAAACGTGCAAGTGTGCCGCAGGCAATGATTCTTTTAAAAATAAATTTAGAGTACCCAATTAATTTTTTCCAATTAGGGGCAATTTACCGTGGCCAATCCACCTAGCCTACACATCTTTGGGTTGTGGGGGCGAAACCCACGCAAACACGGGGAGAATGTGCAAACTCCACACGGACAGTAACACTGAGCCGGGATTGAACCTGGGACCTTGGCGGCGTCAGGCAGCAATGCGAACCACTGCGCCACCGTGCTACCCACCGCAGGCAATGATGGCTTTCTCTGAACCAGAGCAGTATCCCACTTGCATGATCCAAACAGGGAACTGTTCCCTCGGCTTCCCTTAGCTCTGCTCGATGGGAGTGCTGATGGGGCATTTCATCTCCATTCGGTCACTTTGCAGAGCTCTCCCAGAGTCCTGGCTCACATCTATCCCTCAACAATTGCCACTAAAACAGATAATGTCGTTATATTTGCTATTTGTGGGGTCTTGCTGTGTGCCAAATGTCTGCTACATTTTTGCGTTACATCATAGCTGCAAAAGTACTCATTGGATGTGACCTGTTGAGGGTGTGCAAAATTCCATATAGAATCATAGAATCCTTACAATACAGTTGTAGGCCATTTGGCCCATTGAATCTGCACCGACCCTCTGAAAGTGTACCTACCTAGGCCCACACCCTGTAATCCGATAACCCCACCTAACCTGACCTCTTTGGGCATTAAGGGGCAATTTTAGTCAATTCATAGTAGCTGCACATCTTTGGATTGTGAGAGGAACCCGGAGGATACCCTCACAGACACGGGGAGAAGGTGCAAACTCCACACCGACAGTCACCCAATGCTGGAATTGAACCCTGATCCCTGGCGCTGAGAGGCAGCAGTGCTGACCGTTGTGCCTCCACGTTCTTTCTGTAGTTTTTCATTGTTTCCGGTTGACTTTTTAAAAATTCAGAATCAGACTAGTTCTGCATTTAAGATGAAATTTTCATGCAACATTGAGTTTATCCCAACCTTGACAGTGAACCATGGGCGCGACTTTCTGATCGTGGGACAGAGTGTCCGCGCCGTCGTGAACGCCGTCGCGTTTCACGACGGCACAAAACGGGTGCGGGTACTCGCGATTCTGGCCCCCACAGGGGTTCACGCTGCTCCAGCTTCACTTCTGTACCTCGGTGAATCGCATGCCGGCGTCGGGGCGGCGTGGTGGGGTTGCGGCGATTCTCCGGCGCGGGCCTGGGAGCATCGTGCCCCATAGCTTCATCGTTCCCATCTGCCTTGTCCATCCATTTTTTCTGCGTGAATCTCAAAGCATTCACCTGAGGAAGGGGCAGTGCTCCGAAAGCTCGTGTTTGAAACAAACATGTTGGACTTTAACCTGGTGTTGAAAGACTTCTCACTGTGCTCACCCCAGTCCAATGCCGGCATCTCCACCTCAAAGCATGCCAGCAGCGATTTCCTATTTTCCTTTACCTGGTATTGCCTACGTGTTATTCCAATACACATCAATGTGGTTGACTTAACTGCCCTCTCAAATTCTTTTGAAAGTCACTGAGTTAGATCACCAACGAGAGGTAGGAAATTAATGCGGGCCTTGACAGCAACAGGATGATTTTTTAAAAACTTCTTCATTTATGCCATCTTCTGAGATTTGAAAAAGGTAAATTGATCTAAAATCTTGAAATTAGTATTTGGGTGAAACAAAATTGGTGGCTGATCACTTTTTATCCTCCACAGCGCGTTTCCATGTTTGCTGCAGCATCCCCATGTGGTCAATTTGCAAATTGCACCCGAATCATTTTGTAGCATTTTGGAATAGCAGTGGGAGTTATTCAACGATTAGTTTGCAACTGGAACTGCAGAGCAATGATAAAACAATCGAATTCCACGAACAGCCACAAGACAACCAATTAAAATGCATAAGCAAATAAGTATTGAAAAGGCTGTAATGAAAAGACCAGATGTTCCTTCAAGCCTAACTCACGCTCACACGCTCATGATGTCTGGAACATGACAAGACACTCCCTCCAAGCTTTTGTTATTGAATTCAAATTCCTGTTGTGGTGGGATTTGAACTCTGAACCCCAGAGCATTAATTACCCTGGATCCCTGGATTATTATAGTCCAGTGGCAATACCACCGCCTCCTTTGGGATGGATAATAAGGGGCTGTTTAGCACAGGGCTAAATTGCTGGCTTTGAAAGCAGACCAAGGCAGGCCAGCAGCACGGTTTGATTCCCGTACCGGCCTCCCCGAACAGGCGCCGGAATGTGGCGACTAGGGGCTTTTCACAGTAACTTCATTTGAAGGCTACTCGTGACAATAAAGCGATTTTCATTTCATTCATTTCATAAATGCTGGCCTTGCCAGGAATGCCCACATTTCTTGAATGAGTAAAAAAAATCACGGTTATTTAAGTAAAGAATGATTCTTGTCGCTCTGCTCTGAGCCTATTTCAAGGCCACAACTATACTGGCACCAAACTAAATCCTTGTCTGACCTTTCTACTCTGTGACAAAGGAGAAATTTGAGGCAAATCTCGAGGATTCAAGTTCGTGCAGACAAAAAGTACAGAAATAACTATTCAGAATTGTGGCGTTTTATCTGTTAATTTAGCACTAATTCCATTTAGTGCTAATTCCTTAAAGTTTCAAGTAGAAAGCTGAACAGACATTTAATTTAAAGAAAAAAACATCCAAGTATTTAATTCCCCTCTAGTTAGTGTACCTCTTGATTCTCTTCTCCAGGTCTCTTTGTTATTCTATTTTTACCAACTTCCAATTAAACGCCTGCTTATTATTTAGCGTTCAATTTTGATGAAGGGAATGTCTTTGGCCAGCAACTCTTGTAGTCCTGGCATTGTCAAAGCTCAATAGTGGACACTGCCAGCATTGCAATGACAGGTAGGAAGACGAGCGGCGGATGCCAGAGATAGGCCATTGCTGGGCTTTAAAGGGCAAGGAATGATCTCAGAGCCCAGGGAGAATGGAAAGGGTGGTGGAGGACTGGGCTTTGGAAGGCAGGAGGACACTGCGGGGGATGGTGAAGAAGCTCCTATGGGGAATTTCCTGGTTGGAGACACTAGAACAAGAGAACACGGTCTCAGGATATACGTGGTCGACCATTTAGGACTGAGATGAGGAAAAACATCTTCACTGAGTGGAAATGAACCTGTGGAATTCTCTACCACAGAAGCTATAGGCAGCACGGTAGCATTGTGGATAGCACAATCGCTTCACAGCTCCAGGGTCCCAGTTTTGATTCCGGCTTGGGTCACTGTCTGTGCGGAGTCTGCACATCCTCCCTGTGTGTGCGTGGGTTTCCTCCGGGTGCTCCGGTTTCCTCCCACAGTCCAAAGATGTGCAGGTTAGGTGGATTGGCCATGCTAAATTGCCCTTAGTGTCCAAAATTGCTCTTAGTGTTGGGTGGGGTTACTGGGTTATGGGGATAGGGTGGAGATGTTGACCTTGGGTAGGGTGCTCTTTCCAAGAGCCGGTGCAGACTCGATGGGCCGAATGGCAACCTTCTGCACTGTAAATGCTATGATTCTATGGCAGCCAAATTCACTCACTGTATTCAAGAAAGAGATTTTTTTATAGATCGTAAGTAAGGGGTACGGGGAGAAAGCAGGAATGTAGCATTGAGATTGAGGATCAGCCATGATCATAATCATGGTAGCACAGTGGTTAGCACAGTTGCTTCACAGCTCCAGGGTCCCATGTTCGATTCCCGCTTGGGTCGCTGTCTGTGTGGAGTCTGCACGTTTTCCCCGTGTCTGCGTGAGTTTCCTCCGGGTGCAGGTTAGGTGGATTGGCCATGCTAAATTGCCCATAGGTTAGGTGGGGCTACTGGGATGATGAGCTTAAGTGGGGTGCTTTTCCAAGAGCCAGTGCAGACTCGATGGGCCAAATGGTCTACCTCTTCACTGTAAATTCTATGATTCTATGATGCATGTTGAATGTCAGAGGCGGCTCTAAGGGCCGAATGGCTGATTCCTGTTCCTAGTTATCTTGTTTCGATGTACAGGACACCTCTGAATGATATGCCCCTCCTTTATTCCTGCCTGGGGAGGTGGGGGAGGCCCTGTCGACCCTCAGAAATCCTCCTTATTAATAACTATGGGCTTGTGCTAAAATTGGGAGCTTTCTCACAGACTGAGACTAAGGATTTAGTTGTTATACTGGGACAGCGGAAGGTGGTGAGGGAATTAGCAAGAGGGAAAACAAACGTGACCTCATCCTCACCAACCTACCTGCTGCAGATGCATCAGTCCACGATAGTATTGGTAGGAATCACTACACAGTCCTCGTGGAGGTGAAGTTCCGTCTTCACATTGAGAGTACCCTCCGTCATGTTGTGTGGCACTAACAGTGTGCTAAATGGGATAGACTTCGAACAGACCTAGCAACTCAAAGACAGGGTATCCATCAGGTGCTGTGGGCCATCAGCACCAGAACTTGCCGCGCACCTGGCCAAGCTGTTCCAGTACAGCTACAACACTGGCATCCACCTGGCTATGTGCAAAATTGCCTGGGTATGTCCTTTACACAAGTAACAGGACAAATCCAACCCGGCCAATTACCGCCCTATCAGTCTACTCTGAATCAACAGCAAAGTGATGGTATCATCAACAGTGGTATCCATTGGCATTTACACAACAATAAACCTAGTTCTGACACTCAGTTTGGGTTTCACCAGGGTATCTCAGCTCCTGACCTCATCACAGGCTTGGTTCAAACATCGACAAGGGAGCTGAACTCTGGAGGTGAGGTGAGAATGGCTGCCCTTGACATCAAGACAGGATTTGACCAAATTGGCATCAAGAAGTCCGAACAAAACTGGAGTCAATGGAATCGGAGAAAACTCTCCACTGGTTGGAGTCATACCCGGCACAAAGGAAGATGGTTATGGTAGTGGGAGGTCAATCATTTCAGCTCCAGGGCATCACTGCAGGAGTTCCTCAGGATAGTGTCCGAGGCCCAACCTTCTTCAGCTGCTTCATCAATGACCTCCCTTCCATCATAAGGTCAGAAGTGGGGATGTTTGCGGATGACTGCACAATGTTGAGCACCATTCGCAACTCCTCCGATAATGAAGCAGTCCATGTCCAAATGGAGCAGAGCACAGTCAATATTCAGGCTTGGGAGTGGCAAGTTACATACGCGCCACACAAATGCCAGGCAATGACCATCTCCTACAAGAGAGGATCTAACTATCACCGCTCGACATTCAATGATATTACCATTGCTGAATCCTCCACAATCAATATAATGGGGGTTACCATTGATCAGAAACTGTGGCTACTGTGGCTACCAGGGCAGGTCAAAGGCTAGAATTCCTAAGGCGAGTAACTCACCTCCTGACACCCAAAAGCATATCAACCATCTGCAAGGCACAAGTCAGAAGTCTAATGGAATACTCTCTACATGCCTGGATGGGTGCAGCTCACCACCATCCATGGCAAAGCAGCCCGCAGGATTGATCCTCCTTCCACAAACATCCAAACCCTCCACCACAGACAAACATTGGCAGCCTTGTGTACCATCTACAAAATGCACTGCAGTAACTCACCAAGGTTCTATTGACAGCACCTTCCAAAACCACGACCACTACCATCTCGGATGCCAAGAGCAGCAGAAACCACCTGGAGGTTCCTCTGCAAGTCACTTACCACCCTGACTCGGAAATATATTGTTGTCACTGGGACAAAACCCTGAATTCCCTCCCTAACAGCACAGTGGGTGTACCGACACCTGAAGGATTGCAGAGGCTCAAGAAGGCAACTCACCACCACCTTCTGAAGAGCAACTAGGAATGGGCAATAAATGATGGCCTAGCCAGTGACATCCACATCGTATATGAATAAAATAAAAATGCACAAGCAGCCTCTCTCTCCCAGCTCCCTCGCCAGTCTGAGGTCACCTGACTCCAACATTCACGTATATACTAATGAGACCCCTAGTGGTCAGTCAGTGAATTACCACACAACCATAATATTACTATACCCTGCACCTGTGCTGACTTAACTAGTAATAATAATCTTTATTGTCACAAGTAGGCTTACATTGCAATGAAGTTACTGTGAAAAGCCCCTAGTTGCCACATTCCGACGCCTGTTTGGGTACACAGAGGGCGAATTCAGAATGTCCAAATTACCTAACAGCACGTCTTTCGGGACTGGTGGGAGGAAACTGGAGCACCCGGAGGAAACCCATGCAGACGCGCGGAGAACGTGCAGACTCCGCGCAGACAGTGACCCAGCTGGGATTCGAATCTCGGACCATGGTGCTATGAAGGCACAGTGATAACCACTGTGCTACTAGTGTCTAACTGTCTGGCCTCACGTAGTGCTACATCTTGATGGATCCCCAGACGGTACAGCAGGACTGGAGGCGGCCTGTTGCAATTCCCGCCCTGCGACCTGGGGCCCTGTGGCAGCCGTCTTCTGGGGTAACCAGGTCCGGATGGGCCCGGTTGCTGTTCGGGTGTCCTAGGTGGTGTTGCGCCGCCCTGTTCTGCCCGCTGCTCACCAGAGGGCCAGGGTAGGACGGGTGGTGGGGGGTGGGAGGGAAGTCCAAGATGCTGCGGTGTTTCAGCACCTCCCTTGCTGAAGTCACCGGCACGGGCCCCATTACCTCCTCCTCCCTTGGGGTGCCCGATGACCCCTGGGCTTCTCCATGGGACAGGGGCACAAACGGAGCTGTCTGAGGTCCTCTGCCACCTGGCGCTGTCAGTCCTGGAGGCCCGCTATGGTCTCGACCAGGGTCTGCATGCTCGTGACCATGCAGCACAAGGAGTGGACCATCCCCATCTGGGTTTGCATCACATCACCCATTGACTGCACCATCTCTCTCTGGGACTGGGCCACCTCCTTTTGTGCCTGTGCCACATCGGCCAGTGCCTAGGCAATTACTGCCAACGTTCCCAGCCATGGTCTGCTGATACTGGGCCACACTCAGAAGTGCCGCTGTGATTTCCAGGTGGCTCTCGCACAGGGTGCCCGTGAGGCAGCTACCCTGTCCTGGGCCTCGACCAGCGCTTGTACAGAATTTCCCTGATCCTGGACATGCTGATTCATAGCCCAAACCGTCGCCCCCAATGCTTCCACCGCAGGTGCCACCCATGCGGTGTTGGCTGGGTGGTACGCATGGTCGGCACCACCTTATGGTGCTGCATGCGGTTGGACTTCTCCAACGGCATTTGCAGGTGTTGGATGCTCGACGACATCCCCTCATGTAGTCCCTCGCTCTGCAACTGCATCTCCACAATCAATAGGACTGTCCGTTCCAGAAGCCCCAAACCTTTTTGGACGGCAGCTAATGCGTGGGGTCGGTCCATCGCCTGACTGTCCACCCCCTCGGGTGTTCCTACCTTCACCTTCTGTACCAGATCAGCTGTCTAGTGTGTAACAGATAGTGTCATTTAATCAATAGTTTCACAATAAATTAGTTTTGTTTTTGACTGGTGGATTTTTTGTCAACAACATATCGGATCATTCTGGAAGAAAAGACAAAGAACACAATATTTTACCACCGAGGGTAATATAACATGGTACCAGGGTGAGTGCTGAAGCTAGTTAGATAGTTTAGTAAGGATTTAGTCAGAAAAACTAACACGCGACTCGTAATTTTGAAGCAGAGACCTGTAACTGCGGGACATTGAAGAATGCAGGACTGATGGAGAAAGCTCACGCTCCACGACAACGCCTGATCACGGGAAAACTGGCGAGTGTTCAAGCAGCAGTTTAAATTGTACCTGGCTGCTTCAGATTTAAATGATGCGAGTAATGATCGTAAATTAGCTCTATTTCTTTTTTAAAATAAATTTAGAGTACCCAATTTATTTTTTCTAATGAAGGGGCAATTTAGTGTGGCCAATCCACCTACCCTGCACATCTTTTTGGGTTGTGGGGGAGAAACCCACTCCAACACAGGGAGAATGTGCAAACTCCACACGGACAGTGACCCAGAGCCGGAATTGAACCTAGGACCTCGGCGCCGCGAGGCAGCAGGGCTAACCCACTGTGCCACTGTGCTGCCCCAAATTAGCTCTATTTCTAACAATGGCTGGTCCACAAGCCATAGAACTGAATAACTCATTTCAATTTGCTGCGGGGACATGATAAGACCAAATTTGAAGTAGTTATAGAAAAGTTCGATCTTCATTGCAAGATCCAGATTAATGAAACTTTTGAGTGTTTTGTCTTCAACAGAAGAATGCAAAATAAAGGTGAATCAATTGATTGCTTTGTGACTGATCTCAAACTGTCAGCTCAAACATGTAATTTCTCTGTGTTAATTGATTCAATGATCAGAGATCAAATTGTTTTCTGAATAATCAATGAAAAGCTCAGGGAACGTTTGCTAAGACAGGAAGATCTCACGCTTGAAAATGGAATCAAAATGTGCCGTATGCATCAATTATCCAAAAGTAAGTACAATTAATTTACCTTCCTGGAAAAGGCAGTGAAAACGAACCTCGAGGTAGAATGTGTGAGGGCTGTGTCGCAGCTCAGAAAGTTTTGGGCGGCAGCCATCTTGCGCACGCATGTTCTAAACCTACACAAGCCTATTTTGGAAAAAGATGCAAGATGGAAGAAGACCAATCTGTGCATGCCGATGAAGCTCTGTGCGTGATGAAGTGTGAAGGTGTGGACACGCCCACCCTCAAACAAAATGTCCAGCATGAGGAAAGATTTGCTCACAATGTGGCAAACACAACCACTTTTCTGTGATGTGCAGATCCACTCTTAAATTTAAATCTTCAAATTTAAATTCAAAGCAGGTAAAAGTTAGAAGTGTGGATACAAAGGAAGAAGGTTTTCAAAAAAAAAAGGTCACCTTGGCATTGAAAGGTGCAAGAGAAGAGCAAGACAAGATCACATCACATCAAGTCCGCACTATCCTCAATCAAATGCGAAAGTTGAGAAAGGAATTCACATCATGAAACAACTTCTTAACAAAACTTTTGCAGACATGAATCTTGCGGTACTCGACGATAGAAAAACTCTGCTTGCCACGGGTTTATCACCAGCACAATTGTTAATGAACAGGGAGTTAAGGACTACTCTACCATTCATCACACTACCTGATCCAGATCATCTACCAGTAATAAAAAAGAAGCAACATCAACGAGATAAACAACAACAGTATTACAATCAACATGCAACTACACTGGAAGCACTGCTTCCAGGAGACAAAGTCCGGATCAAAAAACCTGATGGAGGATGTCCTGCCCCTGCCAAAGGTTATTCATCAAGCAGCATCACGCTCCTACACCACTCAAACACAAGAAGCATCAATTATTTGACGTAATTGACGAGAACTTTTGAAACTCAAACAGCATAACAATATCTTTCCAGATCTACAACTCAAGCGAAAATATTTTCTTTTTTTTAATAAACATTTTATTGAGGTATTTATGGTTTTATAACAATAATAGAAGAAACAGTGGACATACAAATATAAACATAGTGCAAAAGCCGTCTTCCCCCCTCACAGGTCCCACCTTTTCTAACACCCTACTCTAAACTAAACTAACCACCCCCCCCACCCCCCCTACTCTAAACTAAACTAACCACCCAACCCCCCTACTCTAAACTAAACTAACCACCCAACCACTGCCCCACCCACTCTAAACTAAACTAACCACCCAACCCCCCCTACTCTAAACTAAACTAACCACCCAACCCCCCTACTCTAAACTAAACTAACCACCCAACCAACCGCCCCCCCTACTCTAAACTAAACTAACCACCGACCCCCTACTCTAAACTAAACTAACCACCGCCCCCCACTCTAAACTAAACTAACCACCCAACCACCGCCCCCACTCTAAACTAAACTAACCACCCAACCGCCCCCCCTACTCTAAACTAAATTAACCACCGCCCCCCCCACTCTAAACTAAACTAACCACCCAACCCCCCCTACTCTAAACTAAACTGACCACCCAACCCCTCCCTACTCTAAACTAAACTAACCACCCAACCCCCCTACTCTAAACTAAACTAACCACCCAACCCCCCACTCTAAATTAAACTGACCACCCAACCCCCCTACTCTAAACTAAAGTAACCACCCAAACCCCCCCTACTCTAAACTAAACTAACCACCCAACCACCCCCTACTCTAAACTAAACTAACCACCCAACCCCCCTACTCTAAACTAAACTAACCACACAACCACCGCCCCCCCCTACTCTAAACTAAACTAACCACCCAACCCCCCCTACTCTAAACTAAACTGACCCCAACCACCCGCCCCACCTACTCTAAACTAAATTAACCACCCAACCCCCCCACTCTAAACAAAACTGACCACCGCCCCCCCACTCTAAACTAAACTAACCACCCAACCACCGCCCCCCTACTCTAAACTAGACTGACCACCCAACCCCCCCTACTCTAAACTAAACTAACCACCCAACCACTCCCCTACTCTAAACTAAACTAACCACCCAACCCCCCCCACTCTAAACTAAACTAACCACCCAACCACCGCCCCCCCTACTCTAAACTAAACTGACCACCCAACCACCGCCCCCCCTACACTAAACTAAACTGACCACCCAACCACCCCTACTCTAAACTAAACTAACCACCGCCCCCCCACTCTAAACTAAACTAACCACCCAACCACCCCTACTCTAAACTAAACTAACCACCGCCCCCCCACTCTAAACTAAACTAACCACCCAACCCCCCCACTCTAAACTAAACTAACCACCCGCCCCCCCACTCTAAACTAAACTGACCACCCAACCACCGCCCCCCCTACTCTAAACTAAACTAACCACACAACCCCCCAACTCTAAACTAAACTAACCACCCAACCACCGCCCCCTACTCTAAACTAAACTAACCACCCAACCACCCCCCCTACTCTAAACTAAACTAACCACCCAACACCCCCTACTCTAAACTAAACTAACCACACAACCACCACCCCCCCTACTCTAAACTAAACTAACCACACAACCAACGCCCCCCCTACTCTAAAATAAACTAACCACCCAACCACCCGCCCCCACCTACTCTAAACTAAACTAACCACCCAACCACGACCCCCTACTCTAAACTAAACTAACCACCCAACCACCACCCCCCTACTCTAAACTAAACTAACCACACAACCACCCGCCCCCCCTACTCTAAACTAAACTAACCACCCAACCACCACCCCCCTATCTAAACTAAACTGACCACCCAACCAGCGCCCCCCCTACTATAAACGAAACTGACCACCCAACCCCCCCCTCCTCTAAACTAAACTAACCACCGCCCACCCTACTCTTAACTAAACTAACCACCCAACCCCCCCTACTCTAAACTAAACTAACCACTGCCCCCCCACTCTAATCTAAACTAACCACCCAACCCCCCCACTCTAAACTAAACTGACCACCGCCCCCCCACTCTAAACTAAACTAACCACCCAACCACCCCCCCTACTCTAAACTAAACTAACCACACAACCACCGCCCCCCTACTCTAAACTAAACTGACCACCCAACCACCCCACTCTAAACTAAACTAACCACCGCCCCCCCCCACTCTAAACTAAGCTGACCACCCAACCACCGCCCCCCTACTTTAAACTAAACTAACCACCCGCCCCCCTACTATAAACTAAACTAACCACCCAACCACCGCCCCCCTACTCTAAACTAAACTGACCCCCAACCACCCCCCACTCTAAACTAAACTAACCACCCAACACCCCG